>NW_028249404.1:0-483314 GCF_964263255.1 Lissotriton vulgaris
TTTTGTAAAATTTTGTGTTTTTCGATTTTTGACCTGTTGTTGGGGCCTTGACCAGGGGTAGTGAGTGGTGCATGGGGCCTAGTCTTTCTGTGGGCTGTCTTGAATTTAAACATCATGGATGGAATGGGATTGTGCTGATTTTGCAGTGTTTTTCGATTTTTGGGGGTGTTCATGGGGAGGGACATGCCATGTGGCTGGTGGACATTTTGAGTGCAGCTACAGGCACTTGCCATGTGCTGGCAGGCAAGTGGCCATTTTGAATGCAGGCTTTGTTGTTAGGCCTCCAACCATTTTCCCTACTTTTCAACCTTTATTTATGCCAGGGGTAGTGAGTCTTGCATGGGCCTAGTATTTCTGTGGGTTGTCTTGAATTTAAACATCATGGAGGCCATAGATGAATTGGGATTGTGCTGATTTTTCTGTGTTTTTCGATTTTTTTTTTTTGTAAAATTTTGTGTTTTTCGATTTTTGACCTGTTGTTGGGGCCTTGACCAGGGGTAGTGAGTGGTGCATGGGGCCTAGTCTTTCTGTGGGCTGTCTTGAATTTAAACATCATGGATGGAATGGGATTGTGCTGATTTTGCAGTGTTTTTCGATTTTTGGGGGTGTTCATGGGGAGGGACATGCCATGTGGCTGGTGGCCATTTTGAGTGCAGCTACAGGCACTTGCCATGTGCTGGCAGGCAAGTGGCCATTTTGAATGCAGGCTTTGTTGTTAGGCCTCCAACCATTTTCCCTACTTTTCAACCTTTATTTATGCCAGGGGTAGTGAGTCTTGCATGGGCCTAGTATTTCTGTGGGTTGTCTTGAATTTAAACATCATGGAGGCCATAGATGAATTGGGATTGTGCTGATTTTTCTGTGTTTTTCGATTTTTTTTTTTTGTAAAATTTTGTGTTTTTCGATTTTTGACCTGTTGTTGGGGCCTTGACCAGGGGTAGTGAGTGGTGCATGGGGCCTAGTCTTTCTGTGGGCTGTCTTGAATTTAAACATCATGGATGGAATGGGATTGTGCTGATTTTGCAGTGTTTTTCGATTTTTGGGGGTGTTCATGGGGAGGGACATGCCATGTGGCTGGTGGCCATTTTGAGTGCAGCTACAGGCACTTGCCATGTGCTGGCAGGCAAGTGGCCATTTTGAATGCAGGCTTTGTTGTTAGGCCTCCAACCATTTTCCCTACTTTTCAACCTTTATTTATGCCAGGGGTAGTGAGTCTTGCATGGGCCTAGTATTTCTGTGGGTTGTCTTGAATTTAAACATCATGGAGGCCATAGATGAATTGGGATTGTGCTGATTTTTCTGTGTTTTTCAATTTTTTTTTTTTGTAAAATTTTGTGTTTTTCGATTTTTGACCTGTTGTTGGGGCCTTGACCAGGGGTAGTGAGTGGTGCATGGGGCCTAGTCTTTCTGTGGGCTGTCTTGAATTTAAACATCATGGATGGAATGGGATTGTGCTGATTTTGCAGTGTTTTTCGATTTTTGGGGGTGTTCATGGGGAGGGACATGCCATGTGGCTGGTGGCCATTTTGAGTGCAGCTACAGGCACTTGCCATGTGCTGGCAGGCAAGTGGCCATTTTGAATGCAGGCTTTGTTGTTAGGCCTCCAACCATTTTCCCTACTTTTCAACCTTTATTTATGCCAGGGGTAGTGAGTCTTGCATGGGCCTAGTATTTCTGTGGGTTGTCTTGAATTTAAACATCATGGAGGCCATAGATGAATTGGGATTGTGCTGATTTTTCTGTGTTTTTCGATTTTTTTTTTTGTAAAATTTTGTGTTTTTCGATTTTTGACCTGTTGTTGGGGCCTTGACCAGGGGTAGTGAGTGGTGCATGGGGCCTAGTCTTTCTGTGGGCTGTCTTGAATTTAAACATCATGGATGGAATGGGATTGTGCTGATTTTGCAGTGTTTTTCGATTTTTGGGGGTGTTCATGGGGAGGGACATGCCATGTGGCTGGTGGCCATTTTAAGTGCAGCTACAGGCACTTGCCATGTGCTGGCAGGCAAGTGGCCATTTTGAATGCAGGCTTTGTTGTTAGGCCTCCAACCATTTTCCCTACTTTTCAACCTTTATTTATGCCAGGGGTAGTGAGTCTTGCATGGGCCTAGTATTTCTGTGGGTTGTCTTGAATTTAAACATCATGGAGGCCATAGATGAATTGGGATTGTGCTGATTTTTCTGTGTTTTTCAATTTTTTTTTTTTGTAAAATTTTGTGTTTTTCGATTTTTGACCTGTTGTTGGGGCCTTGACCAGGGGTAGTGAGTGGTGCATGGGGCCTAGTCTTTCTGTGGGCTGTCTTGAATTTAAACATCATGGATGGAATGGGATTGTGCTGATTTTGCAGTGTTTTTCGATTTTTGGGGGTGTTCATGGGGAGGGACATGCCATGTGGCTGGTGGCCATTTTGAGTGCAGCTACAGGCACTGGCCATGTGCTGGCAGGCAAGTGGCCATTTTGAATGCAGGCTTTGTTGTTAGGCCTCCAACCATTTTGCCTACTTTTCAACCTTTATTTATGCCCAGGGGTAGTGAGTCTTGCATGGGCCTAGTCTTTCTGTGGGTTGTCTTGAATTTAAACATTATGGAGGGCATGGATGGATTGGGATTGTGCTGATTTTGCAGTGTTTTTCGATTTTTTTGTGCTCTATAACTGAACTGATGTTCCTCTGTCTTCCATTTTTTTTAGGTGCACAAGACTCAAGAGAACCACCAGTGCCAGGAAGAAGTCCTGCAGCGGTGTGTGTGTGCAGCATAACGTCACGCGACGTCACGTCTGGCCTCAGACAACTCTACAATTCGTGCAACTGCGGCCTGCTGTCTGACCTGCTCTGAAGAAGATGGCCCCAAAGAAACTTCTCCGTAGCTCCTCTAGCAAGAAAGTTGCTAGTAAGGAGCAGAAGAAGCAAGTTACCAAGGAGGCTGGTGTGCCACCCACCACTTTTTTTGGGAGCAAAAAAAAAAGTACGCCTGCAGCAGCAGGATCTGCTGGGGACCAACCTGAGAGCAGCACCCCTGCTCCATTGGGTTCAGTGCCTCCACCACCACGCCAACTTAAGTCAAAGCCCTTGAGTGCTTCAGAGGCAGTCAGTGTACTTCTCCAATCACCATCGACCAGTGATGTTGGCTCATCGCAAGAAAGTAGCAGCAATGTCCCTGAATCAACACAGGTTGTTGTAACTCATCTGACAAGTGTTGAACAACCACAGCCGCAACAACAACACCATGTGCAAGTACACGCCCAAGTACATGTGGAAGGAGAGGCAGCAAAAGGAGATGCGCAAGCAAAGGTGCATGGACGTTCACAAGTGCCCACAATAGTTGTTCCTCCCGAAGTAGGGGCACATTTGGAAATCGACAATGAAGCTGAGGTATCATTGGAAGCCACTCCTCCTGATGATCATTCATTGTCTTCCACATCCCTAGCAAGGAAAAGATCAAGGGGGGTGTCTACATCTTCTTCAAGCCCACCTCGTTCTGGTGCAAGTGATCTGTCTTGGGAACCACGACAACTGCGGTCTGACAGTGAGGCAGAGGCACACCATGATCTGCCACCGGTACCTAAGCGTAAAAGGAAGGTCGTCCAAAAACTCAAACCTATGGAGTGTGATGAGGCTCAACAAGAAGTGACAGATACTGCTGGTGATGAAGCCTCTCACGATGACGACGAGGCAGTCATCACAAAGGTCACTGCAGCCCCACCGGGCATGCAGCAAAGAGACATTTTGACCCTATCCCGAGAAGCTGCTGAGCGTGATGATGATGTCGGCGAGGAGGCAATGGAAATGGAATCATTAGATTTGGAGTTAAGTAGTACACCAAAACCTACCGCTTCCATATTTCTTCCTCGCAAGAAGGTACCCACCTCGTCCTCGACCTCAATTCGTGGTGGTGAAAGTGCAAAACGTACTGAAGTTCGGCAATCCACATCCTCCACTTCATCTGTCATTAGCAGCAGGACCACCACCACCAGTATCGCCGCCTCCTCCGGCCCCCGAAGACATTTCAAGTCTCCAGTTTGGGACTTCTTTAGTGTTTGCCCAAAAAAGGAAAACGTAGCCATTTGTAGCCTTTGTAAGCTTCGATATAGTCGTGGTAAGCTTGGTTCTAACTATGGTACCGGAGGCCAGAGAGGTCATCTTGAGAGAAGGCACCCTGTCGAATGGTTTCCGCACCTAGAGGCGGTCAAGAAAGCCGGAATTGCACGTAATGAAAACGTTGATTTGTCATCTGCTGATGACGAGGAGGTAGAAGAAGACGATTCAAACACTTCACTTACACCCAGTTCCCATGTCAGCAGCACACCCCATGGGAGCCACACTAAGAGTGTGGGAGAGAGTGAGACATCAATGCGGAAAAGTACATCAGCGAGCGTAACTGGGTCGAAGAGATCATCATCATCCCGTAAATCATTGGTCCAGGGCAACATTAAAAAGATGTTGTTTACAGAAGCGCAATATGAACGCAACCACCCAATGACCCGTCTGTATAACACTAAGCTGGCTAAAATGCTAGCTCTGGACCTTCTCCCTTTTTCTTTTGTAGAAGGGGTTGGTTTTCTAGAATTAGTGACAGTGCTCTGCCCTAAATGGAAGGTTCCTAGCCGGTTCTATTTTGCCCGAGTTGCGGTTCCAGCACTACATGAAGATGTTCTGAAGTTGATTGGGGCAGCTTTGGAGAAGAGTGCTGTTCACACTATACATCTGACAACAGACATGTGGACCAGTGGCGCAGGCGCTGATTACATGTGCATCACTGCACACTGGGTCTCTTTTTCAGGGGCTAAAGCAAAGCTAAACTCAGGTGTTGACACTAACATTGTTTTTAAAGGTGCTCGGAAACATGCAACACTAGCCATGTTTGGTTTGGAGAAACGTCACACAGCAGAAAACATTTTGGATGTCTTTAACACAAAGGTCCTTAACTGTCTGTCCCCACTAAAACGCAAGGTTGGTTATGTTTCCACAGACAATGGCTCCAATATAGTTAAGGCCATGAGGGACGGTTACTATTTCAGAGTGCCGTGTTTGGCGCACTGTATAAACCTGGTTGTCCAAAAATTCTTGGGTAATAAACGCAGTGCAGCGTACAGTGTATTGGACAACTGCCGAAAAATTTGCAAGCATTTCAGGCATTCTTTTAAGGCCCGCAAGCAGCTGAGGAGCATGCTATATCAAAGTCAAATGCCAGTGAAAGCACTCATCCAGGAGGTGGTAACACGTTGGAACTCAACCTTCTACATGCTTGAGCGTCTGTATGAGCAGTATACGCAACTCGATCAATTTTTCTTGAAAGAGGGTATAGAGGAGCTGAGGATGGGTGGGCCGCAATGGAACATAGTTGAAAGCCTAACACGCATGCTTCGTCCTTTTGAGGTCTTCACACGTGCAGTCAGCAAGGAGGACTCTAATTTGGGAAAAGCTATCCCATTGTTGTACATGCTGGAGGACCAACTGAAGGAGGTGTGTTCTGTGTTTCGAAAAGATGACAAAAAGAAAGACTCTTTGCTTCTGGCTGAGACATTATTAGAGCTCCTACAAGGTGATGAACGTCTTCAAAAGATCCACTCAGAACAGCATTACATTTGTGCTACTATTCTGGATCCACGCTACAAAAAGGCGCTGGCAGGCAGAGCATTCTTTCCTTTTGCTGATGAAGATGTTACAAAGTACAAACGTTGGCTAGCCTTGTCAGCCAAGAAGTTTGAAACAGAACGGCTGGAAATTGAAGGAAATGGCAGTACATCAGCAGGCCATCCCCAGTCAAAACAATCCACTTCTGCACCTGTGGCTGTGGCACAAGTGACCTCTCAGCCGTTAAAGACACCGGCAACCGCATCATCTGCACGAAAGGCAGCAGAAACATTGGAGGCTGAAGAGGATTGGCTAGCTCTGCGTGGGTTTGGTTCTCAAAAGGCCAGAGGCACAGCAAGAGCTACGCAAAGTGGAGGAACCTTGGAGGAGGACCTTGAGTCGATGGTGAAGGACTATCTGAATGACTCCACAGAGGTCTATGTTAATTCTGACCCATTGGCGTATTGGCATGGGAAAAAAGAATTGTGGCCACAGCTCACCAACCTGGCTTTAAACTACTTGTCTTGCCCACTCGCAAGTGTGTCTTCTGAACGGGTTTTCAGTGCGGCTGGTGGGATTGTAACTCCCAAACGGAGCCGCCTCTCGCCCAAAAATGTGGAGAGGTTAACAATGATCAAGATGAATCAGCACCTCATACCACCAGATATAAGAGTACGAGAGAGCGTGCCGGATGAAGAGGAGGTGGCCAGCACCATAGATGAGGGAATTTCTACTCTGTCAGGTGGCACTGACCTCACCCGGGCTGAATTCGCAGAGTATGATGACGAAGCCTTATTCTTATTCCTGGACCGTGATTCCGACTCCGAGCCCTGAAAATGAGACAACGAATCAATAACTTTCTTTTTCATCCTTATTCACTTTTATTCCTGTGTGTCTGTCTTTCTTTGTTGTGCACAGTTAATATAATTCAAACTTTAATCAGATAATCACAAAGACAAGCCCATCAGCAGAACTGTCTTCACTTGTTTGCTAATTTATTTGAAGGTGCCGCAGTCTGCATTCCTCAGGTTCACAAGTTCAGAAGAACATGCTCCTCTATCCTCCTCCTCCAGACTCCTATTTCCATCAAAGCAGAGGGCTGGTTTACGCCCAATGAAGAAAGACTCAGCACTTGTGGGGGTGTTGTTCTACCTCTTTGCAGGTGAGTTGACGGGTCTGGGGGCCATTGCTGGGAAGCACTAAAAGTGGTTTGTGCCAAATCCGAGGCGGAAATTTTTTTGTGTTTTTGATGACTTGCTTGCCTTTGAGGTGCTCTTAGGGGGGGTTCCGTCTGTTTGTGGGTGAGTTTCATGGTCTGAGAGCACTGCTGGGACACTCTAATCTTGATTGCATTTGCTTTTCAGGAAATCCGTCGTGCCAACCCCGACTTATGGCCCAGCTACGCAGCGCGTTTGGACCGAAGGCCCAGAAATATTGCAAGTATGAGAGTTTGCTTTTGGCCTGTTTGGGGGTGTTATACTTCTTGGCGGGTGGGTTGCCGGGTCTTGGGGCATTCCTGGGAAGGTCTAATACCGGGTAGAAGTGGTTGGGACTAAATCCAGGCCGATTTTTTTTTTGGGCTATTTCTGACATTTTGCTCTATGTAGCGTTTTCGGGGGCCTGTTTGGGGGGCTTCCTGGTGTTTGCGGGTGAGTTTCGTGGTCTGGGAGCACTGCTGGGACACTCTAATCTTGATTGCATTTGCTTTTCAGGAAATCCGTCGTGCCAACCCCGACTTATGGCCCAGCTACGCAGCGCGTTTGGACCGAAGGCCCAGAAATATTGCAAGTATGAGAGTTTGCTTTTGGCCTGTTTGGGGGTGTTATACTTCTTGGCGGGTGGGTTGCCGGGTCTTGGGGCATTCCTGGGAAGGTCTAATACCGGGTAGAAGTGGTTGGGACTAAATCCAGGCCGATTTTTTTTTGGGCTATTTCAGACATTTTGCTCTATGTAGCGTTTTCGGGGGCCTGTTTGGGGGGCTTCCTGGTGTTTCTGGGTGAGTTTCGTGGTCTGGGAGCACTGCTGGGACACTCTAATCTTGATTGCATTTGCTTTTCAGGAAATCCGTCGTGCCAACCCCGACTTATGGCCCAGCTACGCAGCGCGTTTGGACCGAAGGCCCAGAAATATTGCAAGTATGAGATTTTGCTTTTGGCCTGTTTGGGGGTGTTATGCTTCTTGGCGGGTGGGTTGCCGGGTCTTGGGGCATTCCTGGGAAGGTCTAATACCGGGTAGAAGTGGTTGGGACAAAATCCAGGCCGATTTTTTTTGGGCTATTTCAGACATTTTGCTCTATGTAGCGTTTTCGGGGGCCTGTTTGGGGGGCTTCCTGGTGTTTGCGGGTGAGTTTCGTGGTCTGGGAGCACTGCTGGGACACTCTAATCTTGATTGCATTTGCTTTTCAGGAAATCCGTCGTGCCAACCCCGACTTATGGCCCAGCTACGCAGCGCGTTTGGACCGAAGGCCCAGAAATATTGCAAGTATGAGATTTTGCTTTTGGCCTGTTTGGGGGTGTTATGCTTCTTGGCGGGTGGGTTGCCGGGTCTTGGGGCATTCCTGGGAAGGTCTAATACCGGGTAGAAGTGGTTGGGACAAAATCCAGGCCGATTTTTTTTGGGCTATTTCAGACATTTTGCTCTATGTAGCGTTTTCGGGGGCCTGTTTGGGGGGCTTCCTGGTGTTTGCGGGTGAGTTTCGTGGTCTGGGAGCACTGCTGGGACACTCTAATCTTGATTGCATTTGCTTTTCAGGAAATCCGTCGTGCCAACCCCGACTTATGGCCTAGCTACGCAGCGCGTTTGGACCGAAGGCCCAGAAATATTGCAAGTATGAGATTTTGCTTTTGGCCTGTTTGGGGGTGTTATGCTTCTTGGCGGGTGGGTTGCCGGGTCTTGGGGCATTCCTGGGAAGGTCTAATACCGGGTAGAAGTGGTTGGGACAAAATCCAGGCCGATTTTTTTTGGGGCTATTTCTGACATTTTGCTCTATGTAGCGTTTTCGGGGGCCTGTTTGGGGGGCTTCCTGGTGTTTGCGGGTGAGTTTCGTGGTGTGGGAGCACTGCTGGCTATATATACTTTACTTTGCAAGAGGTTTGAAGCAAATCCATGGTGGCTGAGGGGACTTAGGGCCTAGCTGCAGAGCGCGCGCGGAGTGATTTGGGAAATTTGTGAAAAAGTGACTAAGTCCCCATTTTTGTACTTTTGCTCTTTGGCTGTTTGGGGGTCTTCTACTCGTTTTCTCCTGGGTTGACGGCTCTGGGGCCATTGCTGGGAAGCTCTAATACCGGATAAAAGTGTTTTGGACCAAATCCCAGGCGGAATTTTTTTTGTGTTTTTGATGACTTGCTTGCCTTTGAGGTGCTCTTAGGGGGGGTTCCGTCTGTTTGCGGGTGAGTTTCGTGGTCTGGGAGCACTGCTGGGACACTCTAATCTTGATTGCATTTGCTTTTCAGGAAATCCGTCGTGCCAACCCCGACTTATGGCCTAGCTACGCAGCGCGTTTGGACCGAAGGCCCAGAAATATTGCAAGTATGAGATTTTGCTTTTGGCCTGTTTGGGGGTGTTATGCTTCTTGGCGGGTGGGTTGCCGGGTCTTGGGGCATTCCTGGGAAGGTCTAATACCGGGTAGAAGTGGTTGGGACAAAATCCGCGCGGAAAAGCCTTTAGTTTTGGCACTTTTTGTAACTTAGGGTTCGTTAGGGTTAGCCCTAGCAGCAGGATTGCATGTGTATCGGGGTGTTCTAGATTTTTCAAACTGAGTTCTGGGGTCTTAGAGCACTCGTGAGAATGTGTAATTTTGGTTGCAAGTCATTTGAAGAAAATCCATGGTGGGAAAGGGGGGATTTGGCATAGTTAAAGAAAGCCTTTGCCACTATTCTTAACTTAGGGTTCGTTAGGGTTAGCAGTATTTCTATTGCATGTGTTTGAGTGGGGGGGATTTCGAGTCTTGGAGCGATGCTGGCTATGGCTACTTTTGCTTGGTTGCTTGCAAGTGGTTTGAATACAATCCACGGGGGGTAATGGGTAATTAGGGTACTTCGGCCTACTTTTACTTTCAAAGTAAGTTTTGTCTCCAGTTTTCTGCTAGGCCTCGTTTTTTGGGTGGGAGCACTGCTAGGAAGATCTATTTTTGTTCTAAAACACAGTTTACAGTACACCTAGCTTGAGGGGCAAGATCCGCTACATTAATTTGCCCATACTTACTTATCCTTCAAAAGGTGACTCAGAGTACGCACTTTCAAAAACATTGTACTGTCTGTCTACTAGGAAAAACAAATTGTGACTTTTTGCACTCCACAGCCTACATACCTTATATTTATTTATCAGTGGTGTTGTAATATTATATCACTTCCTGTTTTTCGTTGAATAATTACAGGCCGGGTTTCAGTCTCTGCAATGGGGAAAAAAGGATGGAGTCAGGCTTCACAGTAGCGAGCCACAATTCAGCATCAGGCAGGCAGTGGACAGGGTGTCTTCTGGTGACCAACATCGGTGGACGAAGCGTCGGCTGCAATGGAGGAGTGCCGCTAATAGGAGGATTTTTTTTCTGCGGGCAACTTACTTACCACTTCCAACAGGACCACAACAACCACATAGATACAGTATCCCTTGCCTTTTTCTCTGACTGTGACTGCATTTCTTTGCTCTCTCTCGGCTTCTACATTGATCCCTTAACACATCACTTAGTCCACTCCACTATCTGCACCACACATAGTCATTTGTAAGTGCTCCTACGTAATTCGCAAGTCGCAGCACGCCCCAGGCCGTAGAGGACTGGGATGGCCCCAATGATGAAGCATGTCACCAAGGGGCAACCCTGGTGAGTGAGGGGACACCTAGAAAAAAAGCAATTTCTCCTTTTTTATCTACTATACCTTCTGTCAGGTTACGCAGCCCCTAAGCGCCTACCGTACTATGAAACTACATTTCCCATGAGTAGGCGGGAGACTTGCAGACTATTTAGTGAGACTATATGAGAGTACCCTTGTATGTTAGGACATCACTTCACTGATGCCTGTCTTGTCTTCTCTTACAGGTATCCTTTCCCTGCTGACCCTACCTTTACCCATCCCACATTTTTTATTTTAGTTTGTTATTTTTCTCCCTCGCCTAATGCCTCGAACACCCTGTGTTTACACTTCTGGGTGTTGGTGACATTTGGAGGTGGAACCATATTTGCATCGACTGGATCACGGGGAGTAAACGTGACACCTTCCAGACCAACCCCATTGAGTGTTGTTGTGAATGGATTTATAGTGACCAGCAAGGCTCTCGGGTATCTGGCTACAGAGACCTTATGTTGAATATAGTTATCAATAATTCCACACAGGCCCTGTACTGTCGCATTCTTTCTTTCCACAGTTGTCGATGATATATTCTTACTCTGCTTGACAAAGAACCATTGCTAATGTGAAAGAACTTCAACCGAATTAGTAGTTATACTTTACCATTTGTTAGGCTACAATGTGGCACTGCTCTACTGTACTTCTGTCACCTGCTATATTCTCAGTTGTACCGTTGAATTGCTCAGGAGGACAAACCAGATTTCATTTTCTTTTTTTTCATAGGCATGCAACTGCCACTGTGTCACACCACTACTACCACCGCTATGAGGAAATTTTATCCGACCAAGATTGCCAACGTTATTCGGTGTTTCCCGTGGAGCCAGCCCTGGGCCTAGCCCTACTTTCAAACACAAATTACAGGTAAGATAAGCGTTTGGTGGTTTGGGGGTATAATGGAGTATTAGTACGAGAGACGAGAGCCTGAAGGTAGTACTACTAAAGTCCTAGGACTCTTGGATTCACTTCACTTAGTCTGTGAGAGGCACTTAGTGTTGAAAACATTTGGGCATTTACACTTAAAGGAAGAAAATGGAACTAAACTTTCAGGAAAACAGTCAACGTTAAACCCCCACCCACCAGGCAAGCAGTAAAAAACAGGTATGCTCAGATAAAGTTTGAAAAAGTATATTTATATCCCTAACAAAATAATCTCCCGCAAGACCCTCCCTAACCCCAACGATTGTCCTTCAAAAGTCCCCAAAAACCCAACTCCCAATTCCCACCCCCCAAAAGTCTCTAAAAAAGGGGCAAGGGACACTATGGGTGGATGCTGTTCACTTTTTGGGCCAGGGCATCATGCTCCTCGCGGAGCAAGGCGAGCTCCTGCTGAAGGCGGGACACCATCAGGGTGGTGCGGCGCAGGCGTGCCTTCACTGCCTTGCAGGTGCAAGGCCTGTGAGAAGCAGCTGTTGGCCTTGCTGCTCGGCGGTGGCGTTTGCCTTTGGCAGCCCGGCTCAGTCTCGGTGGACCACTGTGCTGGGTCACGGTGGCAGCCGGTGAGGCCACGGAGGACGACGTTGTCGTTGTTGTCGACCGCACACTTTCCACGTCCTCCAGGGCCACCAGCCGCCGATATTCCGCAACAGTGGCCTCGATTCTCCGTTGCCGGGCCGCTCTAGCCAGCTCCTTCCTCCTTGTTCGTTTGGAAGGAGAACCTATATGAAGAAAGAAAGACATAGTCTGTAACCAATGCTCTTTAAGATTAACTCAATCATTCAGCAGAAATGTGTGCTGCAGTACAACTAGCAACTTGCAAGCGCATTACATAACTATTGAGGCCAGTATCTATCTAACCTCACACTTCTTCATCCTTGCTCTAACATTAGTGGGAGTTTAAGGAACAAATTCTATGAGCACTGTGGACTTCCATTGGAGTCGACTATGAAAGTACACCAGTCTTATTCTTCTTCTTGTCTCTTGTTTTGGAAAATTGGTACGTTATTTTCTGCAAGCCGGCATAATGCCAGCGCGGTAAACTTGCACCCGAGAAAAAGAGACGCACGCCATGAGGAGTGACCTAGACTTGCGTTGCCGTTGCGTTACTGTACCCGTCCAGTACATGCAGGTGGTGAATCTCTTACTTTTCTATTACGGGTGGCACTGAGAATACTCTGTTACAACTCAAGGGCTACTGCTTAATTAATTTAACTTTCACCCTACAGTGGAAATGAGTACTAGAAATGGAAAATTGAAGAAGATAAATAATCTGATTATCTATCACTTCACATGGGATGTTTTTGCTTATATATGGGATGACTTTAGGTGCTTTGCTTTTTATTGAGTGACAGGCAGTGATACATCCACACATGAATGACTGAGTACTACTAAACTTATTAAGAGAGGTAGGGAGTGGCCACCATAATAACCGGATCTATGCAGTGCTTGCAATACAAACTACTGCTACTATTTATGGTAGTATTTGGACAAAATTAAAAGTTCTTTTCCTTGCCTTTCCTACACTGGAACGGACGTGCGGGTGCAGTGTTAGTGTTACATGCTCTTCAAAGTTACACTTAGTTCATCCACTGACCGTCTACTCTCTCTAGATCATGGGTACCACAAACTTTCTCTCAGGGGCTACATTTACAGTGTAGTTTGGGGCCGAGGGCCGCACTGGTGGGGGCGGAGTCAGAGGGGGCGGGGCTAAAGCAAAACGATAACTTGTGACCATGAGGTTGCACACAGGTCCCTGCAGCAGATGCCCTCATCCACTGAGCCACCAGACCCAGCATTTACATACATCTCTCTCCCTCCTGCTGTCCCTCCTGCCCTCCCTCCATCTCTCTCTCCCTCCTGCCCTCCCTCTCCCTCTGTCATCTCACTGTGTGTGTGTCTATCTGTGTCAGCCTTCAGCCCGGGTTGAGACCGCTTCCTCAACGCGCACACACAGACAACAACACCAAAGTACTTAACAGGTCTTTAAAAGACCATTAACATATTATTGAGGCTTTGTTTGTTTTAGCGCCCCTGCTTCTCCACCCTGACAATCACTGCTTGCCCGGCCCCACAGAGCAGAGGCTTAGTTCTATTTCACCTCTTTGTGGCCTTGCATCTCCACTCTGCTCTGTGGGGGCCGGGGGAGCAGTGATTGTCAGAGTGGAGATGCAGGGGCGCTAACAGGTGAAATACAAAAAAGCCTCTGCTCTGTGGGGGCCGGGGGAGCAGTGATTGTCTGCAAGGTCAGCGCACCGCCAACGAAGGCTTGCCGGGCCACCACCGGCCCGCGGGCCGTACTAGGAGTACCCCTGCTCTAGATACACATATGCTATCTAAGAGTCAGATAGTAGCATGATCCAGGTATATGGACACATACAGTTTCTGTGTCACCCACCCAGGCTGTTGTCCTTCCACCCATCATTGCTTCATCATTCACCCAGCCATGCATCTCATATTCTTGCCTTCCCAGCTAGTCTTCAATCTCAATAAGTAAGGAATATATAAGAGCTTACCTCTGGCCGCCACCACCACCGTCTCAACTCTCACAGCTGCCGCCGCCGCCTCCTCCCCTGAAGCATCGCCCGATTCGCCCTCCGCCTCGGTGTCGAGCACCACCACCTCCACACTGGCCCCGCCACCAGATGTTCCACCTACAAAGTACATTTAAGAATGTTAGAATAAAGCAGTCACTAGTATTTGGTCTAGGAATGAAGACATGTGAAAACAATGTAATTTGTGACTGTCGTTAAAGTTAAAAAAAAATGTCCCTTTTTCCAGGGAAGGTTGTCTTGCTGCACTTTTTGGCACAACTGATGAAGGCTGTTTTTTTAACACGCACCATTTTTCTCCACACAGACAGAAGATGGACTTCTAACAACAAGATCAAGTTGAAACCAGGTGAGAGCTCGGCTCGACCACAAGAAATGTCTTCAATTAATCGTCAGCACTAACCACTTTTCCATTATCAGTTAAACGTTTAGTTTTATTATGACTTCATTTTAATAAATGTGTTTACTTTTAATAAAGCTTTTAAAGTTAAATACAATCTGTGTTTTTTGGTCCAGACTAGAGTGACTGAGCGAAAGGTTTTGCAATTTTTGCAAGCATGAGTCCAGATAGAACACTTCAAAAGACATTATGGACAATCCCAGAGGACTGCACTAAGTTGATAGAGCTATTGCTGACTAGAATCATGGGAGTTTCGCCAACCGTGCAATCTTAGTTAGCTACACAGACAGACTAATAAGAATAATCTAGTAATACCACAGGGAGTCATAGTAGAGGCAGGATAAGAATTTAGATACAGTCTACAAGAAGAGCAAAGACAATTTTGAAAAAAGTCAAATGAGGAACGCTAGGAAAAATAGGTACTAGTCTAAAATGAAAACTTACTGGGGCCAGCAGAGGAGCCCTCGCCTGCCCGATCCTGGCCCTGTTGATGAACAGCATCCGCCGCCTGCTGCTCCTGTGTCCTCCTCTCGCCCCTGGGGGGAGCTGACGTACAACATGAAAGAAAGAACAGAAAACATGGATGATTGTTGCTTGTCAATGTCAACCAAATCAAACATTTCAAAAGAACAATAACAAAATATTTCTGCGAAATTATATTGATTATGGTTACTTTTCATTTATATGCGGACCTGTGACTTCGAAAGTCACGTAACTCACTAAACAAAGTACTGAAACGTTCACCTAGGACTGGCAGGCAGCAGTCCGCAGGCAAGACGCAAAGTGACAGACAAACTCCATTGTGATTTCAGTCAGATCAGTGACAACACTAACAGTTGCCTGCTACATTACCAGTCATTTAAATAGTCAAACTATCAATCCACCGCCACTATTTTTCTTATTGTCAGGGTTACAAAGGAAGGGGCAGATTTAAGCCCTTGCGGCTCTTTTGCGCCGTTCTTGCGTGACTTTTGTGACGCAGCAGCTAAACAAAAAAGGGCGCCATGGTGCGGCGTATAATATTATAACAACGTGACGCATTTGGGAGATGCATCCCGTTATAAAGCCCTGCGCCATCAGGGGGCGTTCCGGCGCAAGGGAGGGCATTCCTGCGCTGGAACACATCCTAATAGTGGCTGAGGGAAATCTACAAAATATCAATCAGTCACCTTTAGGACAATGATGCGTCACACAAACCCTGCACCTGCTTGAAGCAGACGTACGGCTTGACCCAGCATTGGGGAGATAGGGTACCCCAGAGCATTGATGGAGCTGCGCCATCGTTGCGACGCAACTCCAGCAGTAAAGCTTCGGTGACGTTTTGGGCCCATGGGGCGCCGCATTGCAAATACGGCGCACCATGTTTGGTGGTGGTAGCGGGCCGCACAATTAATGGCGCATCCCTGCTACTTTGCAGGGATGCGACGGTAATTGCAATTCTGCCCCTTAGGGGCATACTTACTTACGCGTTCTGGCGCATCTCCAGAGATGCGCCAGATCAAATGCGTCACGCAAAACTACCCTTGCGACACGGCAGATGTGCCTCATTTACAATGCGGCGCGCCCTGGCGCAAGGGTAGGCACTTGCGTGACGCATCTCGTCACGTAAGAGCGGCGCATCGCTGGAGTCACGTCGCCAACGCAATGCAACTCCAGTAATGCTCAGGGCCACCCAATACTTTACATGCTGTGTCAGTCCTTTCGCCTGCTTCGAGCAGACATAAGGAATTGAATTGACGTAGCAGCGTCGCAGAAGTGCCTGCGTTAAATCTTGTAGATTTCACGCAGGCAATTTTGCGAGGCGCACAGCCGCTGGACCGCCCACCCTGCGTACTAGGAACGCACCCATTGTGGTGCAGGCCCATGGCTTTATAACGTGACGCATCTCCCTAGATGCGTCATGCTGTAAATGACTTGCAGGGATGCGGCACGTTTACGCCGCTGTTGCGTCACGCAAGGCAACGTAAACGTGGCGCAAGGGGCTTGTAAATGTAATCTGCCCCCTAGTGTCTAGCATTACGCAGTTCTGTTAAGTACACTCATACATAATAGTTACTCAGGCCAATGAGACCACGAAATAGAAAACAAATAAGCATAGTAGCAACCCCACTGAGAAGGAGAGCAGTGCACCTGAAATGCACAGAAGATTTTGAAATATAATTTAACTACAATGTAATCGTCATCAGCGGCATTATTGGCTTGCTCCATGTAAAAAACAAATATTTGCAATACAACAACACAGAGCAGGAGAAAACATCATAGTAGTGAGTGATTAAATGCCAATGGCTACTACTACTCACCAAGGCCGGGGATCTCCAAGCCGAGCTGGTCCAGCAGGTCGCGCTCGCGGTCCAGGAGGTCCGTCCAGCGATGGGTGACCTGGCTGTAGGTGCGCTGGACCCCGTAGAGGTGGGATATGGCCCAGCACACCTTCTCCCACCGCTTCCGGCGCTCCCGCATGTTATAGCCGCCGGCCGCGATCCTGCCGCCTCCCGCGATGGTCCTGGGCAGGCGGCGCTGGACGAAGTAGACCAGCGCGCCCACTTCCTCCGGGCTGAATATCTCCCGGCGCGTCACCTGCTCCCCCCTCGATCTCACGCCTGCTGTCCTGCCACTGGGTCCAGCACTACTCCCCGCCGCCGCTGCGGCCCTCAAGTGCCTGGGCAGCTTCACGGCGCCTGGCTTGACCATGGTCTGGGCAGGTAAGGTAGGAAGAAGTAGAAAATTAAGAAAGAATAGGATAGGGAAGAAGAAAAGAAAAGAGTTTACAAAAGTAGTTTAAAAGTAAAGAAAAATAGCAGAAAAGACAAAAATATACAGCTAGGAAAAGAGAGGGATAGATAAGAAGCAAAATCGTAAAAAAAAAACTGAAAACAAGCAAAGGATGGGAAAGATATCAAGAGGATTAAACACCATGCCCAGACACAGGAAATGAATGAAAAACAAGATGGCCGGCGCCCGTTTCCGAGCGCGAAAGTCAGTTCGCGCGAGATTTTCCTCGCGATCTCGTGCGAACCTCTAGATTTCCCGCGCGATCTCGTGCGAACCTCTACTCGCAATGCGCTTACTGCGCGAGATTATACATAGCGGGCGGAAACGGAAATACGTCACGCAAACAAAATGGCCGCGCCCGTACTCGACCTTGGGGTAAATTCGCGTGTTGCGCTGCAAGCGGCTCGCGAATACTGCAAAAAAACTCGCGAAACAACAAGCCGCAAAAAAATAAAATGCTCATTCGCACGAATTGGCGGCTTCCGCGGTCGGTTTCGCACGACGCCGCGCCCCGCGAATAGCGCGAAAAAAACCGCAAAACGATTTCAGCAAAAGCAAAAGCAATGAGCAGGTGCAAAAGGTCAACCTCATGATTTGTAACGATTCTTTGTATTGCTTCCTGAGGGGGCCCTCCAGAATTCGGTTGCCTGCTTGCAACTATTGTGTGACCCTGCTCTGACCTTAACTGTATGCCACAAAGGTCCTGATTTACAGCTAAAGGAGCAGACAAGCAGGTGCCAGGCTGGAACTTTAAATTCTTTCAGTGACACATTAATTAGCCCCTAATTCATTATTGTCAGTTGGGGCAGGGCAGGTGTTGTAACTAATTTTGCAACAATGAAAGCACTTAGCAAGTGCAAAAGATCACTAATCAGGGCGCACTAAGGAAGCAGGTGCCAGCTAAAAAAATATTCTGTGACACATTAATCAGCCCCAAATTAATTCAGGTCACTTGAGGCAGGGAAGGTGTGCTTTGCTTTGCCGAAAATAATGTACACTGGACAACCAGAGGGTGT
Source organism: Lissotriton vulgaris (assembly GCF_964263255.1). NCBI lineage: Eukaryota > Metazoa > Chordata > Amphibia > Caudata > Salamandridae > Lissotriton > Lissotriton vulgaris. Next base: position 18,088 of record NW_028249404.1, read on the forward strand.
GGTGATGAAACAGAGGGTGGCATGGGTGGGCCAGAGGGTGGCATGAGTAGTCAGAGAGTGGCAGTGGTGACAGAGAGTGGCAGTGATGAAGAAGAGTGTCCCAAACAGGCTGGACACGTAGAAACAACAAGTTCGCAAAACTTGCGACCCGACAGGTAAGTTCGCAAATTGCGAAATTGTAAAAACCCTCGCGAACTGGCAGAAACACGGGCGAACACAAAAAAAAAAAAAAATCCGCAAATTCGCGGGAATTCGCGGATTTTGCGGATTGCGAATCCGCAAATCCGCAAAATTCGCGAACGCGAGATCCGCAAAATTCGCCCATGCTTAGGCCTACCCCTTTGGCCCAGACACGCCCGAGTGCGACGTGCAACTGGGCGGAGGCAGATTACAGTGGTACCCCACCTCCTTTCGCTATCTGGGAATACAGATTTATCGGAAGCCGCTGGACATCTTGGAGGGGAACCTCGTTAGGACGATCGCCTCGATACGGGCGCAGGTCCGCTTTTGGAATACCCTCCCACTTAATGTCCCAAGCCGCATAGCTCTGTCTAAAATGATTGTGTTGCCCCGGCTACTCTACTATTTCGCGAACATACCCACTTATGTCCCAACCAGGATATTTAGAGACCTAGAGGTGCTACTCCGCGACCTTATATGGAACAGCGGCCGCCCACGAGTGGCACTGACGAAGATGTACATGCCAACTGACTCGGGAGGATTGTCAGTTCCCAATCTAGAGCTGTATTACCTTGCGGCACAGACGCAATGGGTGGCGTACTGGCTGAGTGGCAAATATCTTGAAGATACAGCCTCGGAAAACGAGACTGCATGGACGCAAACGCAGATTAATACACTATTTCACCCGCTCACCCAAGCACGATGCCCCTCCCAGCTGCACGTGGCGGTGGCGCGGAAATGTTTCCTGAGGTGCCTACGCCTTACCAGAGCGACCAAGCCGTATGCCCCGGTCATACCACTGCTGGGCACACCGACCCCGGCGGGGATCCTCACGGAAACGCGCTTGGAAGCATGGGCACGGGCGGGGGTGGACACGCTGAGCGACCTGTACGCTGAAGGCGAATTGCTTACCTTCGCAGCCCTGGCTGACAGCGCAGATCTCCCGGCTGGGCAGTTCTTGCAGCACGCGTCGCTACTGCGCACGCTCACAGCCTCCTGGGGTGAAGTGACGGAAGAACTCCCGATGCATTGCTATATCCAGTACCTGCATGTCATGGGCAACGGATCGCACATCATACACTGGCTGGCGCAGGCGTTACAGACACACTCGCAACCTTCTACACAGCCGCTGCGTGACAAATGGGCGGCGGACAGGGGCCGGGACTGGACCGATAAGGAGTGGGCGATGGTCTTGGCGGGACCGACCAACATCCCTAGAAACCCCCGCTTTAAGATTATACAGTACTATTTGCTCCAGCGCGCATACCTCACGCCGGATAAAATCAATAGGTACTTCCCGCTTGCGGATGCGGCCTGCCAGCGCTGCTCTCTACCGGGAGCGGACTTGCTACACATGCTGTGGCACTGCTCTGAGGTGAGGGAATACTGGGAAGTAGTCCTGAAACTCCTCTCACATGGAGCTGAAGAGAGGCTACCGCACACCTGGGAAGCGTGCGTTCTCGGGTTATACAAACGCACTAAGTCCAACAAAGTGCAAGCGCGCTTTTGGGACATGGGCCTCATCACAGCCAAACGCCTGCTCACCAAGCATTGGAAATCTGCTACCCCTCCCCACACGCAGCACTGGCGAACGTCCTTCACTAACTGGGCGCGAGCGGAAAGTGCCGTGCTCCTGAGGGAGGAAACGGCGGGACTACGCAAGTTCCCCATCGCCCAGCTCTGGGACGATCTCCTCCAGACGTATCAGGAGGCCTGCCAGGAACATGAGATGACCTAAGGCGACCACCGCCTGCCTCATAGACGCGCTGGGCGCACTCACATGCCGAGACCTTACCTGGAAGTGCACCATCTCCCCTCCCCCCCGCCCACACACAGCTCCTGTCCTCCTAGCCCTGGTCCCTCTGGCTGCTTACCCCCCCCGCTACATCACACGATGATCTCCTTCATGCCCCCCCTCCACCCACTCCCTGACCGCGATACATTACCCGACCCCAGTTTTCCCCTGCCGTTATGACGCGTGGGGGATAGTTTAACCGCTGGTCAAGTTCCCCGACCAGACTTACACTTAGCTCTCGATATGGACACTGAGGATAGAGCGACCACTAGGCGACAGCACACTACGAAACGCATGCTACACCTGGAGTACGAAGAGGTACTGACGCTTAGGGCTCCGGCGCACGCAGTGAACAAACACGCGGCAAGGCGGAGTGAACCTGTCCTAACACTGACTGACCGCTGCGCCTGGGGCCTGAGGATTAGTGTGCACGCCCTGCTGCCGCACATGTGGACATCGCTTTTAGGGCTGCGACCTGGACTCGCGAGCATTCACCGGTAGTTTTATGCCTCAGTGAGCTATACCACACACTGATTGTCATGCACGGTAGAGCATTGCAAATGCGAGCCATACCCACAACCTCCCCGAGACCCGCGCATTGCTACGCATTTATACAGCTCTACACACACCTAGGTGAGGTCCCGGGGAACAAGCTGCGACGACTGCGATGCTTGCCTGAATGACACATTTCTACTGTTGTTACAAAAAAAAAAAGAGAAAATTAGACTGATCATTTCTTATGGGCAATTCCAAATGACAATGCTGATTCCATCATGTATACTGCCGCTGGACCCCCGGGTTGCCAGCTAAATGGCTGTGTCATCCATGCCGTATCACTCTGTTTCTTGACTATTTGATTCGCCCCTCTGTGGGCCATGCAATGCACCCTGTATGATGATGGACAAATGTGAAATAAAGGTCTTCCAAAAACAAAAACAAAAAAAAAAAGGAGCTTCTTCATCCTCCTGCGCACATCATACCACCTGTTCTGGAGGTCGTCCTTTGTGCGCAACATTGGTGCTTGTGCGTTCACCTTGTCCACAATCCTCACCCACATGTTTGTTTTCTGTGGCATGGGGGTCCTTTGTACCAATGTACCAAACAAATGTGGCTCCACTCTGAGGATTTCATCTACCAGGACTTCTAACTCACTATCTGTGAGCTTTGGATTCTTCTTAGGGGGCATGGTGATGGGTGGTGGTGGGGAGTGACGTGTGTGTGAGGGTGCAAGTGAGAGCGGGTGGGTGTCAGTTTTGCAAGGTGTATGCGAGAGTGCTTTTGGAGAGGTGCTAATGGTGTGAAGTTTGTGTGATGGGTGAGCTGTGAGTGTGTCTGTAGTTGCTGTCTGAAGGTGTTCTGTGCTGGCTGGTCTGTTGTATTTGCAAAGGATCATGGCAGTGATTTTTGTCCTTTATATAGGTGGAGTTGTAGGTGTGTCTTTGTTACAAGTTTTTTTATATTTATTGGCTTTGTCATTGCTTATTTTGTCCTTTTTTGTGTTTTTTCCTTTGTGTTTTTTGGGCATGTAGGAGATGTTCTTCTGACCGAGTCAGATGCAGACGTTGGCTCATGCGGGCTTCTCCGGGTCTTTCGCGTTTTCTGTGTGTCGGTCATTCGGCTAGTACTCCGTGCAAGTCGGTATGGATTTACATTCATTGCATCGCCCTGTGCGGGTCGGACGTCGCTGGTACGTGTTGGTCGGGTTCATTCCTGGTTCTTGTCGGTCGGTGCGACTCGCGCCCTTTTTTGGGAGAATCACTGATTTCCGTACGGCTCGGTCATACAGCTTGTATCCCATACGGCTCGGTTGTACGTCACGGGCGTTGCATCATACTACATGGGTCGTACGTCTCCTGTACGTGTCGGTCAGACTCCGTTCCCGGTCCATGTCGGTCGGTTCCTTTTCCAATTGGAATCGGCCCCTTAATATAGACTGGAGTGGGAATAGTAAATTATTTATGTTTACTGTCCAGCACCTACCCCAATTTAATATGGACTGGAGTGGGAATAGTACATTATTTATGTTTACTGTCCAGCATCTCCAGAAAATAGGTAAGCAGTTCTTAGTAGAGGAGGGTAGAAAAGGAGAGAGAGGTGACTCTAGGAGTCCCTAAATGGACATTAGTTGGTATCAGTGAGAAAGGGGGTGGACTGGGAAGTCCTTTCTTTTGGAATAAGTGCCCTCACACACCCAGCCTTCTGGGTGTCCTGCTTCATCATCGTGCATGCTCCTCGTCGGGTCGGCGCTGCAATACCTGAAGGGCACCCTATGCAGGGTCTCTTTGGTGGAGATCATTTTATTCCTCGCCGTTTGGTGCAGTGGTGTGAGGGGCCCTGATAGTGTAGGAGTGCAAAAGTGTCAATTAAAACAGGAATGGAAGAGTCACGGAGATTAGACTTTAATAGTCCTGGCTTCCCCCTGGTTAAAAAGGAGTTGGCGACTCACTGCAATTAAGCTGCAGGGTGTTCGGCTCAGTCTCGTTTTGGTCAACATGTTTCTTGCCATGTAAGTCAGGACGATCTAGTGGCAATTCCTTAGGACCTAGACAGAAGTAACTCTACAATAAAAGAGAACTTGTGAAAGGATCTACTAGCCTAAATGTTAAAAAGTGACACCAGGAGGTGGAGTACCTGCTGGTGCAGCAGCCAATCAGTTACTAAGTTTCAACTGGCCCCTTCAGATCGTGGCAGGTGATGGACACGGAAAGGTATCGGTGTCCAAAGAACTGCGTCCAATAGACGTTTGACCTACCCAGCACTGCCGGACCCGGGTGGTGTCCAGCACCTACCTCAATTTATTATAGACTTGAGTGGGACTAGTAAATGATTTATGTTAGTGTCCGGCACCTACCGCACTTTAATATAGACTGGAGTGTGAATAGTAAATTATTTATGTTTACTGTCCAGCACCTAACCCAATTTATTATAGACTGGAGTGGGAATAGTAAATTATTTATGAAAGTTTCCAGCACCTACCCCAATTTAATAGAGACTGGAGTTGGAATAGTAAATTATTTATGTTTACTGTCCAGCATCTAGCCCAATTTAATATAGACTGGAGTGAGAATAGTAATTTATTTATATTTACTGTCCAGCACCTACCCCAATTTATTATAGACTGGAGTGGGAATAGTAAGTAACTTATTTATGTTAGTGTCCAGCACACACCCCAATTTAACATAGACTTGATTGGGAATAGTGAATTTTGTATGTTTAGTGTCCAGCCCCTACCCCAATTTATTATAGACTGGAGTGGGAATAGTACATTATTTATGTTAGTATCCAGCACCTACCCTAATTAATTTATATTGGAGTGGGAATATAGAAATATTTCATTTTAGTAAATTAATTATGTTCACTGTGCCGCATTTGCTCAAAGTAATTTATATTGGTGTAGGAATAGTATATAAAAATATGTTAGTGTACAGTAACTGTATTTAATTATTATATATTGGAGTTGTAATAGTTTATTAATTAAGTATAGTGTAGGATAATAAATAATATTGAAGTTTTCATGTAATATATTTTTTAATATATTAAAATGTATTACTAGAAAAAAGATATAAGATAATTTTGCATTTAAAAAATGTGTAATGGTAGTTAATATATTGACAATATTTATTCATTATAATGTTTGTAAAAATAAATAGTATTTTATATATGTAAAATATAGATAATATAAGAAAAAGAAAAATAATTAGAAACCACACCATTTTTATTGTAGTTGTTATAATTTTAGATTGTTTAGTATTCTAGTGGGATAATACAGTAAAATGGACTACAGAGCGGAATTCTCAGCTGTTTGGGCTCACTTGAAGAGCAAGCGCATACCATGGCTATTGCATATCAAAACCCTTGCTCAACAAATTGGCCTCCCCCAACTGTGGGAATCCCCGGAGGTGAGCTGCCCAGCGGTGCAGAGAAAAGAGTTGCTGGCCACTGTGAGACATTTCAACCTAAGCTTATTATGTAGCTCGGCAAGTATGGGCAGGCTGTCCAAAGAGTTCTTACAGGTAAAACTAGTGCCTCAGAGGGAGGAATTCCTAGACCTAATACAGCCTCCACTCGCGAGAAAACTGTATTTCCAATTAAGGCATGGCTGTTTACCCATTGGGGCATTGACATCTTCATGGGCAGGGAGAGAATATGGATCCTGCCCAGCCTGTGATTGTAGCAAAGAGGACATTGCCCACATTCTGTTCTTCTGCCCTGCATACAGCAGAATACGAAGGTGCTGGCTGGTGCCGCCATGTAAAAACATAGGACTAAGGCAATGTGTGCAGGCTTGCAGAATGCTAAGGCACGACACGTCCCCTCCCATCGTCTTCTCGGTCTCCTGCTTTTTATATGGAATGTGGCGAAGAAGGTCTTCCCTGATTAATTAATTAACTAATCATTTTAAAATTGTGATGTGCACTTCTGATAACTTTCACTTTAATAACGTTTTAACTTAAAGTTCTCAATTATTTATGCATTTTATTGCTATTTATGTATATATTTTATCTGCACTTTTATGGTCTATGATCGAAATAAAGTTATCTTAAAGTAAAGTAAAATATTTGATTACATTATTATTCAATAGAAACATATTAGTGCATATATTTAAGAAAATATGGTATGTCCATTTACAATATTTTTTTCATTTATTTTTTCTAGTACATATTAATTATTAACAAAACAGTAGAATTGTGTGTTTGAAATTATATTTAATACAATAACAGGTATTTTATATATTTATACAAAAAAGTCCAAACTGTTTAATCACATAATCTCCATTGGCACCTTATGTTGGAAAGTATATTCATTAGTGTCTTTTCTCAGCTTGGGTAGTGTTTATGCCACGGTATCTCCTTACTGCCTGACTGCGATTCACAGACTATTTTTTCTTTTGTAAATTAACACTTTCAGACTTTAAAGTGGCTTGTGTGCAGTTTTTCTTTGACAGCCTGTACCAGCCATTATCATCCTAAGTCATTTCATTATCTTCAGAGGAGCTTCCAACAGTTGTATGTATGTTCTCATCACTATACGAAAAGTGTTGAAAATAAACAAAAAATATCAGGAGTGGAATTTTTCACAATACCTAGTACACTCGGTGTGTGTATAAACAAAAACATATCATATTAATGTTTAACATTTTTATATTTTTGTTACATATATATTACATTTTTTAATTAATATTAAAAATATTAATATTAATTATTTTTACAATATTTTCAACTTAAAACAAGTTTAACAGAAAAATATTTGTTTCATGAATGAAACACATTTACAATAATTTTTTATACATTGTTTTATTGTATTTATTTTTTTCTATAATTATGATAAAGAGGGGCCGATTCCGATCTGGTTGGAAAGACCGAGCCGGATCCGGGGTGTTTTTCGACCGATCCGGACTCCTGCAGTCGGACTCGGTTCGGTCGGACTCCCATAGGAGTCAATGGGAGCCAGTCGTACGACGTTTTGACCGAATGGGTACGTCTCGTGCAAGGGCGCCTCCTATAGTAGGTACGCGTCGAATTGAGCATCATACTAGCTCGGTCATGAAAAGTCTCCATTGCGCTTCACGGTTTGCTTGTGACTGAGTCGTACGGAGCGATTCGGACCCGGAAACTATTCGGACGGAGATTTTGCGCTTGTTCGCATCGTACTTCGACGTCCGGGCCTGTGTATGATACAGACGGAAATTAAGCCTCCGAATCGGATTCGCTAATGCCGACCCCGATTCGGTGCCTTTCCGACCGAGATCGGAATCAGCCCTAGAATATTATGTTTATTGTAATATTTATTTTTATAATTTTACAAATTAGGTACATTATGTAACAATTTTTAATTCAATCAAAAAAAATCTACTATTTTATTTAAATAGTTGTACATTTTTTATATGTAAAGTAACATTTTACTGCATTAAATGAGTTCCATTTTCTATGGTTAAACTTTTTATTAGGTTTTGGGCCTTCTATTTTGTAACCGGGTTATGTCGTTTTGTGTCATTTTGGTTGAAGAGAAGCTCGCGGTTAGGAGACACTTCACGTAGCTAAAGGTAAGGTTTGTTTTCTTTGTTTTAAATAAGTTTTAAATCAATTTTGAACCTAGTTAGATACTGTTTAGTGAATTTAGATGTTTATTTGTTATATTCGGAAATGTTATACGTTATAGTTCCGTGTGGTGTTTTTACGTATTGTTAACATTGTGTAGGCCTGTTTAGAGAGTTAGGATTACAGTGTTTGTTGTATATTTTTATCAAATTTAAATCTAGTAATATTTTTAGTAAGTGTTTATGTGTTGTTTTATGTGGGTGGGAATGTTTATGCTTTTGTTTTGACACTTTTTATTTTCAGAAGTTCTTCGTATCGGAAAGGAGTCTTTGTTAATTTTATTGACTAATATATTTCTTACACTTCTTTAAACTTTTCGGTTTTCCGGGAGCGTTTTTTACTATATTATACATTTTCAAGTTTTTTATGGTTTTCTAGGGACCTTTGCTACATGGATTATTAGTTTTTGCTACAGTTGTATTTTTCCATTTTTGGGGGGGAAACTGTTTTTTATATTTGGATTGTGTTAGCAGAAAATGGATTTTACAGCATTTGCAGCATTTGAAATAAACTTGGTATTTATTTATCGTGGGTTGGTAATGTTTTCTATTAGTATTGTTGAATTTTATTTTATTACAAATATCAATAATGTGTGTTAATATATTTTATTAAAAAAATAAAAATGTTACACACAGTAATTATTTTTGTGATTAAATTTAGAATTTGACTCCTATGGTATGTTTCAAAGATGAGTAATTTGTAATTTATTTGTATTAATGCTTTAAAGAAGAGTTTTGGCTATTATGGTTAGGTGTTCCAGGCCTTTTGTACTAGGGTACAATTTTACTTGTTGTTCTAGATATTTATGCATTTGTTTAGTCTGTTTCAATGTTTTTGGAGTACATTGAGTAATGAATTGTTCCATTCAGAACTCTTGATAACTTTGGGGCCGATTAGGATGGTGGGCGGAACACCGTCCGTACCACCATGGCATTGTGAAAAGACCACCCCTATGGTTCGCGACGGCCCCGCCGGTCCCATTACGATGCGCCACAGGGAAAATACACCCGCGGCGGTCTGAATTCATGAAAGACCGCTGTGCTCGTGCAGAAAAGCTGAAACACTGTTCATGGCGGTCCTATTTGCCACGGCAAGCCCACAAACCGCTGATACAGTAGCGGAATTTCCGCTTGCAATTATGGTGGCACCACGGTGCCTGTGTAACGACCACGTGTTACCGACCGCCGCCAATGTCAACAATGATGAATGTGAGCCACGGAGACCGGACCACCGCGGTCCGACCAAGGCAGTACTTCGGAAATGGTAATGGCGGTCGAAGGCTACTACAGCACAAAACCTACTATTGTGGAAGTGCACCTGGCTCAGCCAATAGAAACAAGTAACACATCCCATTGACAGATGCCCCTGGAACAAAAAAACTACAAATCCCAGCTCAACACCACCAACACACCTGACATGAACATTCACCTGATAACACACCCACATAGCTGAGCATAAAAGCAGGCCCTGCCTAATCCACATTCCCCATCAAAACTCCAGAAGCGAAGGGCCCTACCTCATCACACAAACAAAAGACAGACCTCAACACATCACACAATCACAAACACACCCACACCCCACACATCATCATCACCCCCACCCACAACTGCACTCACAACCACTCAGCACATCACACACCATGGCACAGAGAATGCCAAAATTCACTGATGGTGAGTTGTCAGTCATGGTGGATGAGATCATCAGAGTAGAGCCATACATCTTAGGAAGCAAGGTACAATAGACACCAGCAGCCAGGCAAAGTCAAATGTGGCAAAGGGTAGTGGACAGAGTCAATGCTGTAGGGAAAGTTCAATGCAACTGGACGGAGATCAGGAAGAGGTGGACTGACCTCAAGAGCAAGGTCAAGGAGAAGAACAGCAAGAACCATGAGCTGGCCAACCGTAATGGCAGTGGGCCGCCCATCCCACCAAGAAAATTCAACCCATGGGAGGAGAAGGTGCTGGGTATACTGCATCCAGAGAGTTGCACTGGAATTGAGGGTGGACTGGAGTCTGGTAAGTACCAACACAATACTGCCATAACACTGCAATGTAGCACTTTGCACAACTGTATAGCAACTTTTCCTTTGCCCAAATCTCCTCATGTCACAAACACTCCCTTCAAACAGGTCCCACAGATCCCACATCAAATCACTCTCATTCAGCACAAATGCACCAACCAGTATTTTAGTGGTGGCACATATACAGGCAGCCTACACTACAACTCCCGCCAGGCCCCCTTGTCCCACAGCTGAGTAGGATATAGCACTACCCCAGAAGCATGTGGCAGCCATTGCATGTGTCCACCTTCACCAAACAGGTAGGTAGTCATCTTGCCTGGATGGCTGTTTGGGTGGAGGGAGGCCTGCACTACTACTCCCACCATGCCCCCTGTTCCCACCCCTAAGCAGGATGTAGCACCCCACCCAGGAGCACCTGGAAGCCATTGCACAGTTCACCTTCACCAAACAGGTAGGTAGCCATCTTGCCTGGGAGGGCTGTCCTGTGTTCGGAGGCCTGCACTACAAATCCCACCAGGACCCCTAGTCCCACAGCTGAGCAGGACATTGCACTCCACACACCACCAAGCATGGGGAACATCTCACATTGCTACAGTGAAACTGACAGGTAGGTAGTATGTTCAGCTTTTCCAAATGTATGTTGCCACATGCCCACAACAGAAATGCAAATCAGTTACATGACGACATGTCTGTGTTGTCACACCGTGTGTACAGTGCACCAAGTGAAAATTCACTACAAACACCATGGAGTAGTAAGGTACGTACCTCAACATCATGTCATGATGCACTGTCTTCTCGCAGATATGCAAAGCCATGCCATTGTCAGTCATCTGTTGCATCAAATGTCATAATTATCAGTGTAACATCAACCTTGGGGCGTGCAACTCAATGTCCATATGACCTCTATCCAACAGGACAACAACAACAAACTACACAGGATGTTGACAACATGCAGAGCCAGGCCCCATCAACGCAACGTGAGCACTCAGATGCTGATTCAATCAAATTCTCCAACCTGGAATCGGAAGCTGGCACCTCTGGTGTGCCAGGGAATAACATGGCTCAAGCCCTCAACACCACCACAGCAACAACAACTGGCCTGACACCTACCACCACGACCTGTGTGGCATTCACCAACATCCTCTCCACCACGGCAACAAAAACTGGCCTGACACCTACCACCACAACCTGGGTGCCATCCATCAACATACTCTCCACCACGGCAACAACAACTGGCCTGGGACCTGCCACCACGACCTGTGTGGCCTCCAACAACCCCATCACCACTACCGCTGTAACAATCATGGCAGGGAGTATGTGCCAGTGCGTTGTGGGACAATGCCACAATGACATAACAGGAAGGCAGGTGGTAGGAGACATGCTGCAGAGACATGGGAGGACAGTGACCCTGAATCCCTGGCCACCATTGAGAGTGCCCTTGGTTCCTACCAGGAGAACCATGGTGTATTGTACCAGCTTGCAGAGGACATGCATGAGAGCCGGATGCTGCAGCAGTCCATGGGCACATGGATGGGCCAACTGGTCAACGTTGTTGGACAGCTAGTGGGTCTGCTGAGGGGACAGGCTCCCATGTACAAGTGCACATCAACCCCCCTCCAGCGGCATGCCTGCCAGGCAGATCAACAAATCATCCATAGACACAGAGAGGGCTGTGCAGGAGGAGAGGGAGTCCTCAGACACCACTGACCCTGGAGCAAGTGCAGTCCCTGCCAAACGCACCAGGGGCCGTCCGATAATCCTCCGGGGAGGATCTGGTGGCAGGCCACCATACCAACGCTACACACGGAGCCAGCCATGATGCGACCTTGCTATTCCCCCTTGCATGGACTCTGTAGACTCGGTTAGGCCACGTTGCCAAGTTGATGGCCTGAGTCTGTTGGACTGTGTGACTCCAGCTTGTGCACATTCATCTCATCTACCATGACGGATGTATATACTCCTCACAATTGTGCATATATTCCCTTCACTTGCACAAATCTTCTCTTTCAATAGACATCCATCCCATACCTATGTCTGTGTCAGTGCCATGTTTATTCCCATAGGTACAATGACAAATCAGTGTCCACGTAACACCAGCAGTGAATGTGAAGAGGCCTTGACAGTGTGAAAGAACCAGAAAAGACAGTAGAGAAGTACACTCAGTACACATGTCGTGCCATTGCAGCTGAAAAACATCAATAGTCATCAACGCTACTTAGACAAGCACACATAACAATGCACAATTAATTCAACATACACATGAAGTACCTAGAGACAAATACCCTGTGCAACACACATCAGCCATCATCTCACACGCAACAACAGCCAGCAGTCAAGAACATCAATGCCTTCACACTGACATCCAAGCCAACACATGATCTCCCTGTCCTACCAAGTCACTTACATTCAGTGTAAGTAGTTGGTAATTAGCTGTAGACGCAGGTCAATACCTTCCTCTTCACCACTATCCTCATCACTGGAAGTTTGTGGGTTTGCAGGAGGGGGTATCTGCTACTCTTCCTCCTCATCCAGGATGAGTGGAATGGCTTTGCACACGGCAAGGTTGTGGAGCATGCACCATGCCACTACTATACAGAACACCTTCTATGGGGAATACTATGGGGAATACAACAGTGCACCTCCACTCTTGTCCAAGCACCGGAATCGGGACTTCAGCAGGCCGATGGTGCACTCAATCACACAGCGTTTACTACCATGTGCATCATTGTAGTTGACTTCACCGGGGGTTCCAGGATTCCTTATTGGGCTCAGCAGCCAAGGCCAGTTGGGATACGCTGAGCCACCTAGGTGTGGCATACACAGATAAAGTTACTGATACAAACAGTGTCAGAGAACAACATGTCACACACAGCACACTACTTGACTCAGTCTACTCACCTACAAGCCATGCACGCTCTGGATGCAGTTCTTCCATCAACTGTGGTACCACGCTGCTCCGCAGGATGTAGGAATCATGGGCAGAGCGGGCAAATGTCGCACAGACATGACTGATGATCTAATCAGCTTGGCACACCACCTGCACATTTATGGAATGGTAGTGCTTCCTGTTCCTATACACCTGCTCACGTGCCCCTGGTGGTACAAGGCCAATGTGTGTGCAGTCAATGGACCCCACTACATGAGGAATGCGGCCAAGGGCATAAAAAACAGCCTTCACAGCTGGCAAATCTTGTCTACATGGGAATCTAATGTAATGGTCCTTGTACAGCATCATTGCCGACACAACCTCCCACAGCACCATGCTGAATGTGCATTGCGCAATACCACCACCACTGGCAACCGTGTATTGGAAACAGCCCGTTGTAAAAAAATGCAGTGCTGCCATTAGCTTCACTGTTGGGGACAGGGCAGTTGAATATGTCAATTGAGATGTCAGATGTGGCTCCAACTGTGCACACAGATCTTACAGTGTTGTGCGATCAAGACAGAACTTCCTGATGACGCCCACATCCTCCATGTCTGCCAGCACTGTGAAAGGACGGGGCACATTTGGTCGCCGCCTACATGACAAGGAAGAGGAATAATGTTAACCTGACAACGCTATGACATGTGTCAAACATATGACATATTTACTTCTGCAGCACAAATAATTAGGGCACTTCAACCGTCAATGAAACCACAACTCAAATGCAGGTACACATTGAACACATGTCGGGTTACATCATGTCAGGTTGCACATACTGACTAAGTATGAAACACATTACGACATCGTGAACGGCGCACCAGTGCATCTTGTGTACCAAGCCCCAGGAGTGGGTGACACAGCAGATGTATGATCCACTACACTGCTGGCAAACATGTTGCTGCGTTGCCTGCCACACATTGCTGATCAACTTGCACTGACCACCAGTGTTCATCACAATGTAAACAGACTGTGTAAGCAGACCACATGTACTACATCATTCATGTATGTGTGCACATCTAAATGCCAGCAGTATATGTCCATGCAATCATGTGTGTGGACTGATTGTCCCTCTCACACAGTGATTACATGGTAACCATATGACAGGAGCAAGAGATGTACATGCACACACATTTTATGGATGACAGTAGTAAGTGCATGTCAAGGCCTTTCACACACATGCCGTGTAGATATCAGTGAGCTGTCTGTCACATAAGCATTCATATTGAGATACAAGTGCAAGAAGACACTGTGCTGCCATCTTGAACAGGAATGAATTTGCTGACTCACATTGCTAGTGCATACAGTGTCCATATGTGCGGTAGGCGTGCACCGCATCCGCAGGTCAGCCCATTGGACATACTTGTAAGATGCAACATAACGGTAGCGACCACCTGGCCTCCGCGGTGTGACACCGCCAATGCCATTGCAGCCAAGGGCAGCTGCGATCGCAGTGGTGTGATGGAACATTTGAAAACCGCGGTAGGGGTGCTCCACATCAGCAAGTCAGCCCATTGGACATACTTATAAGATGCAACATAGCGGTAGCGAACGCCTGGCCTCCGCTGTGTGACAATGCCAATGCCATTGCAGCAAATGGCAGCCCGAGCACGGTAGTGTGATACAACATTTGAAAACTGCCGTAGGCATGCTCCACTTCCGCGGGTCAGCCCATTGGACATACTTGTAAGATGCAACATAGCGGTAGCGACCGCCTGGCCTCCGCGGTGTGACACCGCCAAACCCAATGCAGCCAATGGCAGTAGCGATCGCGGTGGTGTGATGCAACATTTGAAAACCGTGGTAGGCGTGCTCCGCATCCGTGGGTCAGCCCATTGGACATACTTGTAAGATGCAACATAGCGGTAGCGACCGCCTGGCCTCTGCGGTATGACACCACCAATGCCATTGCAGCCAATGGCAGCCTCGATCACGGTGGTGTGATGCAACATTTGAAAACCGCGGTAGATGTGCTCCGCATCCATGGGTAAGCCCATTGGAAATAATTGTAAGATGCAACATAGCGGTAGCGACCGCCTGGCCTCCGCGGTGTGACACCGCCAATGCCATTGCAGCCAATGGCAGCCGCGATCGCGGTGGTGTGATGCAACATTTGAAAACCGCGGTAGGCGTGCTCCGCATCCGCGGGTCAGCTCATTGGACATACTTGCAAGATGCCAGCTAGCCAGCCAGCCCAATTACATTAGATGGCTATCACTGTAACAACCCCAGGAGCCTATAAATGTCTGTGATAGCCCAACAGATCTCACATGCCTTCAGACACTGCTGACTGCCGTTACTCCACAGCAACTGCTTCTTTCCCAGATACCTGGATACTGTGATGTCGAGGATGGAGAAAGTCAGGGCCAGTCCCTTCACGACGAGCTTGAGGTTCTGGTGGACGAGGTCCT
This sequence comes from Lissotriton vulgaris, assembly GCF_964263255.1. Taxonomy (NCBI): domain Eukaryota; kingdom Metazoa; phylum Chordata; class Amphibia; order Caudata; family Salamandridae; genus Lissotriton; species Lissotriton vulgaris. Next base: position 33,515 of record NW_028249404.1, read on the forward strand.
TGGACAGTACGGCCGGCTTTTTGGTGCGCCATGTGTACTGGTAAGTGTGACTGAATACAAGTGTGATATAGCTCAGGATGTCACCTTGATGTTCCTGAGCATTACTCTGTGCCTGTGAGCGCAAGTTCATGTGCACGCATCCATTTACTTAACATTGCATGCACCATACATGGAGCATATGAATTGCACTGGGACACGTGCTGAGGATGTAATTTCGACACCTATGCCTCCATTAGTGCACTACAGCAATGAATATGTTGTTGTGAAATAGTTATTGTGATTCGGGCTCACACTGCCATGTAATGCATTGTAATGTAAATGATATTTGTAGCCTCATTAGGGAACATAGCTGACAGGGCAGAGTGTAGGGAGTGCCTTTCATTTTACAAAGCTGGCACACGGAGGAATCTTGCTTACAAACAGTCAAAGTCAGGAGTCACTCTGACTGTACCATGTGATGTAATTGCCCACTCACACCTGACACCAGACTCTACGACGCAGGAATCCAGGACAAGGCCCTCGACTGGATCTGCTCCTTCCTCTCCGGCAGGATGCAACGGGTCAGACTCCCCCCTTTCCTCTCAGACCCCACACCTACCATCTGCGGAGTCCCCCAGGGCTCCTCCCTCAGCCCGACGGTCTTCAACTTCTACATGGCTCCACTTGCCCCCATCGTCAGAACCTACGGACTCAACATCCTGTCATACGCAGACGAGACCCAGCTCATCCTCTCCCTATCCAACGAGCCCAACACCGCCAGACGCAACTTTCGAGAAGGCATGGAAGCCGTCGCCAAATGGATGAAAAACAGCTGCCTACAACTAAACACCAACAAAATAGAAGTACTCATCATGGGCCCAAACCCCGACGCCTGGAGCGACACCTCGTGGCCCACCGCCCTCGGAAATCCGCCAACCCCCACAGACCACGCACGCAACCTGGGAATCATCCTGGACTCCGAGCTCAAAATGGACCGCCAGATCAACTCTGTCTCATCTTCCTGCTTCCACACCCTTCACCTCCTTCGTAAGACCTTTAAATGGAACCCCCTCAACACCGAAAGACAGTCACTCACGCCCTGGTCACCAGCAGACTCGACTACGGCAACGCACTCTACGCCGGAATAAACAAAAACCTCATCCGCAAACTACAGAACATCCAGAACGCCGCCGCAAGACTGGTCCTCAACCTGCCAAAACACCGCCACATCTCCCAGCACCTGTGCACACTCCACTGGCTCCCCGTCGAGGCGAGAATCACCTTTAAGATGCTCACCCACACACACAAGGCCCTCCACGGCACCGGACCAGCATACCTGAACAGCCGACTCAAATTCCACGCACCCCAAAGGACCCTACGATCAGCCCAGCTCTCCTACGCTGAGGTCCCGCGCACCAGAAAGACCAGATCGGGAGGCCGCTCCTTCTCCTTCCTCGCAGCCAAAGCATGGAACGCCTTTCCGCTCCACCTCAGACAGACAACATCGCTCCCCATCTTTGCAAGAAACCTCAAAACCTGGCTCTTCGACAGACCCCCTCCTTGATGGAATGGAACCTGCACCCCCCCACCTCTAGCGCCTTGAGACCCTTACGGGTGAGTAGTTGCGCTTTAACAAACTCCTGATTGATTGATTGATTGACAAACTCACTAGTGGATGTACATATGTAGACTGTATTGGGCCAATGGATGATGTCTTGTGAAATGCTATGGGGCATGAGGTTTAGGTGTGAAGCATGTTCCACTGTCCCATGCATGACTGTTACCCAGTTCTGTAATTTGCTTCCCCACACACATATTACCCATAGAGCCATCATAGGACTGAGTTTTGCACAATGAAGGTATTGACTTTGTGATGAGGATATGATGACTAAGAATATGTTAAGAAATGCATCACACACGTTGCAGTGAGGCATCACCATGCCAAGGCCATTGAGGTGTGGGGGAGCGGTTGACACAGTCATTCAGGTACAACATATCTCTTGCGCTGTATTACATGTGTTGCTCACTCACAGACTGTGTCACCGATTGATACCTACTACACATAGCTTTCAGTGCTGCCATTGTGCCTGGGTAGTTGATGGGCATGTCCTGTGTCCTGCATCATACGAACATATGTATGTAGTGATGGCATGCAATTTTCCAATGGGTAAGGCTGTATGTCCTCTAATGAGGATGTTGATTTTTAGAGTTGCATGCATTTCCGTTCTCATGTACTCACACATGTTGTGAATGCACACTGGGTGTCTGATACTTCCTTTTCTTGTCTCCCATGCCTGCAGCTGAAGGTCAACCAATGTAAGGCCGCATGGAAGGACATTGCATGGAAGGTGTGGGCACTCGGTGTATCCAACAGACGGCACACACACTGCCATAAGAGGTGGGACGACATCTCCCGTCTCAGCAAGACCGTGGGAGATATGACATTGGGGCTGGCACCTCGCACAGGCAGGCTGGTGCGAAGGACCCTGACTCCTATTATGTCCCCCATCTTGGCTGTGACACAGCCAGAACTGTATGGATGTCTGAGGGACCACCAGCAGGATATATGTGGTGAGTATTCTGAGAAGGGTGACTTTGTGTGTGACTGCAAGAATGGCATCCACCAGCCACTTTTGTTGTAGTTGATATGTCAATTCCGACTAGATTACTACTCAGTGGCCTATGTGTGGAGTGCAGGTGTCTTGTTACTTCCATGGATGTGAATCCACATGTGTAAGGTACAATGGCACTTGGTGCTGAGTCATGACGTGTGCCATAAGGACATGTTGTGCATTGGGGGTGTTAACATCAGCAGGCAGTCTACAGCAGTGTTGCAACATGTAAGTGTGCATTTCACAATCTGTCCCTAGCAGCACTTTGAAATGCTGTGACCTACACTTCTGTCAACTTGCAAAGGTTTTTGTGATTACTTGCACCATTTGAGATGCATTATTAGCTCTGGTTGAATGTAAGACGCAATTCCAAGTATTAGTGTTGTCTCCTTACAGTGACTGCATAAGTGACAGGGGCAACAGGCTATGTTGTCTGCCTCCATCACATACAGGCACATGGGTTTGCCTACAGGGGTGTCCATGTTGGGTTCATAGGGAGCACGGCCCAGATGTTTGCCTGTGTGTACGTCACATGGGAGCTTGCTGTGAACAATGCTTTTTTGCATCAGGCTCTGTACCTACCATTGTTCTTCCAAACGCACACTGCACAGGGTGTTGTGCAACATGGTGTTGTCATTATGTACTTTGGTGTTGTGCATGCATACGTTATTTGTGTCTCTACCCCATACTAAACCTATGTCTCCCTCCATTGCAGAATCTATTGAGTGCACAGGAGGCAATGAGACGGACACCAGTGCTGAAGCATCTGGCACGCATGAGTCACATGAGGTCACAGACACGGAGGTGTCCAGCGCCTCGGAAGGGGACAGGAGTGTCCATGAGGAATCCCGCCCAGAGAGCCCAACATCTACATCCAATGACTCCAGTGAGGAGTCCGCAGCAATGGTGGCCACAGAGAGTGACAATGCAGAATCTACATCCACCACGCATCGGCCAGCCTACTACCCACCATCCCGCCTACTACCACTAGTGCATTCCGTGCATGCAGGGCTGTCCAGGGTAGAGTCACATTCACCCCAGGTACTGCTGCCCCTGCCCCAGTGTCCCCTGCTGCCCTCAGTTTTGAGGCGGTAGACCTCTTGCGGCAGTTGTGTGTGGGGCAGACAGCTCTACTAAATGCATACCAGGATCAGGACAAGAAGTTGGGACAAGTTCTGGCATTCATGGAGGGTATTCATTCGGACGTGGGTGGCCTACACAGGACTCTCCAGAGTTTGTCCTCAACCGTGACTGCTGCCATTCAGCTGTCCCGGCCTCAAAGTCCGGCTCCTGTACCTTCAACAAGCACCCTGCCAGTGGCAACACATGTGGAGAGTGTAGACACAAGAAAATAACAAGAGGAGGGAGGGAGAGGAGGAAGTGGATTCTGTCTCCCCTAGTAATTTTATTTAAACAAAAAGGAATCCACTCTGGTAGTGGTAGTGATCCCTACAATGGTGGGGAACACACAGTGTTGTTTTAAATACCCCTCACACACCAACAGGCCCCTTGGTGTCATGCTTCATCATCGGGGTCTTCGCACCCCTCTACGGGATGCGGCGTGCTACGACTCACGACTACGTAGGAGCACTGAAGGTGGACTATGTGTTGATGTGTGTGAAGGAAATAAGTGTGAGTGGTGAGGTGATAGAAAGTGATGGTTTAAAAGATACCTGGCTCGTAGGAGAAAAAATAATAAAAAGTTTTTATTAACCCCTCGGCTGGTATCGTTAAAAAAGTGCAGGTGGAGGTTGTTTGTTACTAGTTACGGTACGTCAACCTCGAAAGTGCGTCGACATGTTTCGGAGTACCAAGACTCCTTCTTCAGGACGAGGATATGCACGATTATCCTCACCTTACTCACATGAAAATGTAGATGTCAAAGTGTGCTCTACAAAAACAGATAAGGTGAAATGTACCTAATCGTGTTTTAATAAATGAAGTCTGTTGCGCCCAATTGGCGTTATTTGTACAGAACCTGTGGATGAAAATAACATCATGAAATTTAACATCACAGTATGACTTTAGAGAAACTTATCTTAATACATGAGAGGGTTATGAAGAACCCAAAAATGAGGTCCAAGAACCCTGTAAAAGAAAAAAAAATAGACATACACATAGACAAAGACACACATAGATTGAATATAATCGCCATGAGATTCCCTGGAATGGAATGATGGAAGAAAACACATAATTTTCATATGTACAGTGCTTACTTATGGGTAAAGGCTAAATGGCCTCATGAGCCAAAGCATAGTATTGGGGGTTCTTTTCTTCCTGCTCAATGTAGCAACCTATAAAGTGTCAAAGAACTAGGTTTTAGAATCTAAGATGCTGTTTCTCAAGAGAGTAGTAGATGCTTCTATACTCCTTGGACCAACACACGGTTACTGCAAAGCCTCGTAGGTTGTCTTCCCCTCAACGCGGCCCCGACGGTGTGTCGAGTCGTACTAACCCAGTACTTTATATAGTGCTCGTAATCGCCTTAATTGGAGCCTAATTGGAAGCGGAATAAGCCCAAAGAAGGACCTAGTCCTTCGGAATCATGTCCGGTCCTGCGCGCGTGTGGGGGGAGTGCTGGATTTTAGCCGCGCATGCGCGGAAAGGTAGCATCTAGGCTTTGCGATCCTAATATTCAACGCGCATGCACGGCGGAGTCCCACTAGTTACCCGCGCATGCGCGGAAGAGGACCGTCGAGATTGGATCGAATCACGGGCATTTCTGAAGAGAGTGGGGCACTATATAGAGATCAGATTAACCATCCCCACAACGCAAGATATTGTTTTGGAAGGGTACAGCTGACACAAATACTGGGTGATTCAATATTGAAAATTCAGATTACATAAGGTTTTTTCAATGTCTGAGACCTGGGTTATCTGAGGTTTTTGAACCAATATTCTACTACAGGGGAGCATGTTATAGGTAACCATCCCTACAACGCAAAACAATGTTTAAGGGTGTACAACTGACACAAAATACTGGGGGATTCAATATTGAAAATTCAGATTGCATAAGGTTTTTTGTCAATGCCTGAGATCCCGGTTATCTGAGGTTTGAACCAATATTCTGCTACAAGGGAACATGTTGTAGTAAACAGATAGAGTTAATCATCGCAGTTGGCTCCAAGGGATGGAGTCATTTAATCCGGTGGTGTCCGTGCCCAGACGAAACACCCACCTCTGCTCCTTCTCAAATAAACCAACATCGGATGGTAGCTGTTCAATCACAGTCCAGTGTAGCTCATTTACACAATTCTGTGCCTCCAGAAAATGTGCTGCCAACTTCGTAGTTGATTTTCTGCATCTTACATTGCTTTTATGCTCGTTTATCCTAGTTTTTACAGCTCGTGAGGTCTTGCCCACGTACTCCTTATTGCGTGGGCACGTGATGAGGTAGACCACGTTCCTGCTGTTACAGTTAGTAAACGCTTGTTGTTCCCATTTGGTGCCATTCTGAAAAGTGAGAGTCAGACTCTTCTCGGTCAGGTGGCAACTATTGCAGTTTCCACATGGGTGGTGTCCATGTAGCCCTTGTAGTCTTGTTTGTTGAATCACATTGGGTGGGGGTCTAGTATGCACAAGAATGTCTTTACGATTTTTTCCTCTCCTGTGGGCAAAAAGAGGTTTTTCTAACTCAAGAGTTCCACTCGTCAGAATGCGCCAGTGTTTATTTACCAACTTGGAGACCTGATTCGAGATTGAACTATATGTTGTGACACAGACTGTTCTGTTGGCTGTGTTTTCTCTTCTAGAAGAGCTTCACGGTTGTTATTCCGTGCCCTTTTCATTGCACTCCTTACGACTCTGTCCGGATAGCGCCTCTGTTTAAGTTTTTCCCTCAGGTCTTGGGCTTGGGCTTGGGATTTGTATTTTGCCACGTCGCTACAATTGCGGCGTAGACGTAGGAACTGCCCGTATGGTAAATTTTCTCTTAGGTGACGTAAATGTAAATGTAAATGTGTTTCGATTTATATAGCGCAACACTTTAACCCAGGGGTCTCAAGGCGCTTGCTTAGGGAACCCGTCCTGGTATTCCCCTGTGAGATACCCCGGCCGGGTATCCACAAGGTGAAAGCCAGGCATCCCGCCGCGAGGGGCCGTAGTGGAGATTAAGCAAGCTATTGCCCAGAGTCGCAGAGTGTGACCCCGTGAGTCGAGTAGGCACCGGAGCGAGAATTGTCGACTCCGTGGAATTTTGAGCCCGAGACCCGCCGAGGCGGGGAATCGAACCCTGGTCCACGGCCGATCTCAGCTTCCGGGTCTGCCGCCTCTGACCACTGAGCCACACTTCTCCACGTGGATGGAAACTGTTGAACCTGAGAAGGCAGTTCCTCGCAGTGGGTTTGAAATGAGTCTCTGTCTTCAGAAACCCTGCATCATGATAGATGTTCAAATCCAGAAACACCATTGATTCATTAGACATTTGGTGGGTGAATTTCAGAAATGTGTTTTGTGTGTTCAGCCAAGTCATGAATTCTGCAATAGATCGGCTGTCCCCCTCCCAGATGACAAGGACATCATCGATGTAACGTTGCCAAGTGCAGATTTTGCCCCTGAAGGGGTTGCTGGGATGGAGGATCTTGGTAGTTTCCAGATGGTGTACGTACAGCCCCGCCAGGCTCGGCGCGAAAGTACTACCCATACTGGTTCCGTGACGTTGCAGATACAGGGCGCCCTCATATTCAAAGAAGTTCTTGGTAAGTGCTATGGAAATGCACTCCATTACCACTCCCCGTGGGGTTTGGTATCTCCATTGGTTGGAATGGAGCACCTCCTCAATGATTAGGAGAGTTTCATCATGTGGAAGGCAGGTGTAGAAACTTTCTACATCAAGACTCAGCAACATATGCGAGTCTGGGTCAAACCGTTGATTTTGTAATAACTGTAGGACTGCTTTAGTGTCCCTCAAGTATGTATCTGTTGCCAGGGGCGTAACAAACGCCCCCGCAGACCCCGCAGTGCGGGGGGGCCTCACTCTCTACAGTTACCGGCCCCCCTCAGCTCTTCTGAGAGCTGTGAGAGAGGTCTGCTGAAGCAAGCCTCTCTCTCTCTGCATCTGAAGCAGGTGCAGCCTGCTCGGAGCCCTTCACCCCCTCCCTCTGAATGAAGAGAAACAAAGTATCAATATACATTGTTTCTCTTCAGTCAGAGCCAGAGGCAGTCCTGGAAAGAGGATGGGGGGCCCAGAGACAGCAGTCTCCACTGCTCCTCTGAGGCAGCACAAAGCCCGGCCCCCACTCTCTCCTCTCCTGATAAACAATGCCCACCCCACAAGAGAAGAGAAGAGACAGGGACAAGGATGGGGTGGGGGGCCCACCCCCCACAAGAGAAGAGAAGAGACAGGGACAAGGATAGGGTGGGGTGGGGGGCCCACCCCACAAGAGAAGAGAAGAGAGGGTGGGGGGCCCACCCCACAAGAGAAGAGACAGGGACAAGGATGGGGTGGGGGCCCCACAAGAGAAGAGAAGAGACAGGGACAGGAAGAGACAGGGACAAGGATGGGGTGGGGGGCCCACAAGAGAAGAGAAGAGAAGAGAAGAGACAGGGACAGGCCCCCATCCGAGAAGAGACAGGGACAAGGATGGGGTGGGGGGCCCCACAAGAGAAGAGAAGAGAAGAGATAGGGACAGGCCCCCATCCGAGAAGAGACAGGGACAAGGATGGGGTGGGGGCCCCACAAGAGAAGAGAAGAGAAGAGACAGGGACAGGCCCCCATCCGAGAAGAGACAGGGACAAGGATGGGGTGGGGGGCCCACCCCACAAGAGAAGAGAAGAGAGGGTGGGGGGCCCACCCCACAAGAGAAGAGAAGAGACAGGGACAAGGATGGGGTGGGGGGCCCACAAGAGAAGAGAAGAGACAGGGACAGGCCCCCATCCGAGAAGAGACAGGGAGAAGGATGGGGTGGGGGCCCCCCAAGAGAAGAGAAGAGACAGGGACAGGCCCCCATCCGAGAAGAGACAGGGACAAGGATGGGGGTGAGAGAAGAGAGGGTGGGGGGCCCACCCCACAAGGGAAGAGAAGAGACAGGGACAAGAAGAGACAGGGACAAGGATGGGGTGGGGGGCCCACCCACAAGAGAAGAGAAGAGACAGAGACAAGGATGGGGTGGGGGGCCCACCCCACAAGAGAAAAGAAGAGAGGGTGGGTGGCCCACCCCACAAGAGAAGAGAAGAGACAGGGACAAGAAGAGACAGGGACAAGGATGGGGTGGGGGGCCCACCCACAAGAGCAGAGAAGAGACAGAGACAAGGATGGGGTGGGGGGCCCACCCCACAAGAGAAGAGAAGAGAGGGTGGGTGGCCCACCCCACAAGAGAAGAGAAGAGACAGGGACAAGAAGAGACAGGGACAAGGATGGGGTGGGGGGCCCACCCCACAAGAGAAGAGAAGAGACAGGGACAAGGATGGGGTGGGGGCCTCAGAGAGCAAGAGCAGGAGACAGCACAGAGCAGTGCTCGGGACCCTGACAAGGGTGGGAGTGGGGGCCCCCAGACAGAGTATTCTCCAGGGCAAAGCTCACATGAGAAAGGACAAGGCAGCAAAATGGTGCCCTCAGGTAAGCACGCTTGTTAGAACACACCATGGGAGTCTGCAGGGAGAGGGAAAGGGGGGCCAAGAAAGGTGCAAGGCAGAGGGGGAGAAGGATGCATGGTAGAGAAGGGTGCAAGGCAGAGGGGAGAAGGGTGCAAGGCAGAGTGGAGAAGGGTGCAAGGCAGAGGGGAGAAGGGTGCAAGGCAGAGAGGAGAAGGGTGCAAGGCAGAGAGGAGAAGGGTGCAAGGCAGAGTGGAGAAGGTTGCAAGGCAGAGGGGAGAAGGGTGCAAGGCAGAGAGGAGAAGGGTGCAAGGCAGAGAGGAGAAGGGTGCAAGGCAGAGAAGAGAAGGGTGCAAGGCAAAGAGGAGACAGGTGCAAGGAAGAGAGGAGAAGGGTGCAAGGTAGAGATGGGTGCAAGGCGGAGGGGGAGAAGGGTGCAAGGTAGAGAGGAGAAGGGTGCAAGGCGGAGGGGAGAAGGTGCAAGGCGGAGGGGAAAAGGGTGCAAGGCAGATAGGAGAGGGGTGCAAGGCGGAGGGGAGAAGGGCGCAAGGCAGATAGGAGAAGGGTGCAAGGCAAAGAGGAGAAGGGTGCAAGGCAGAGAAGAGAAGGGTGCAAGGCAAAGAGGAGAAGGGTGCAAGGCAGAGAAGAGAAGGGTGCAAGGCAAAGAGGAGAAGGGTGCAAGGAAGAGAGGAGAAGGGTGCAAGGTAGAGAAGGGTGCAAGGCAGAGAGGAGAAGGGTGCAAGGCAGAGAAGAGAAGGGTGCAAGGCAAAGAGGAGACGGGTGCAAGGAAGAGAGGAGAAGGGTGCAAGGTAGAGAAGGGTGCAAGGCGGAGGGGGAGAAGGGTGCAAGGTAGAGAGGAGAAGGGTGCAAGGCGGAGGGGAGAAGGTGCAAGGCGGAGGGGAGAAGGGTGCAAGGCAGATAGGAGAAGGGTGCAAGGCGGAGGGGAGAAGGGTGCAAGGCAGATAGGAGAAGGGTGCAAGGCAAAGAGGAGAAGGGTGCAAGGCAGAGAAGAGAAGGGTGCAAGGCAAAGAGGAGAAGGGTGCAAGGCAGAGAAGAGAAGGGTGCAAGGCAAAGAGGAGAAGGGCGCAAGGCAAAGATGAGAAGGGTGCAAGGCAGAGGGGTAGAAGGGTGCAAGGTAGAGAGGAGAAGGGTGCAAGGCGGAGGGGAGAAGGGTGCAAGGCGGAGGGGAGAAGGGTGCAAGGCAGATAGGAGAAGGGTGCAAGGCGGAGGGGAGAAGGGTGCAAGGCGGAGGGGAGAAGGGTGCAAGGCAGATAGGAGAAGGGTGCAAGGCGGAGGGGAGAAGGGTGCAAGGTGGAGAAGGGTGCAAGGCAGAGGGGGAGAAGGGTGCATGGCAGATGGGAGAAGGGTGAAAGGCAGAGGGGAGAAGGGTGCAAGGTAGAGGGGAGAAGGGTGCAAGGTAGAGGGGAGAAGGGTGCAAGGCAGAGGGGAGAAGGGTGCAAGGCAGAGGGGAGAAGTGTGCAAGGCAGAGGGGAGAAGGGTGCAAGGGAGAGAGGAGAAGGGTGCAAGGTAGAGAAGGGTGCAAGGCAGAGGGGGAGAAGGGTGCAAGGTAGAGAGGAGAAAGGTGCAAGGTGGAGGGGAGAAGGGTGCAAGGTGAAGGGGAGAAGGGTGCAAGGCAGAGGGGAGAAGGGTGCAAGGCAGAGGGGAGAAGGGTGCAAGGCAGAGGGGAGAAGGGTGCAAGGGAGGGAGGAGGAGGGTGCAAGGTAGAGAAGGGTGCAAGGCAGAGGGGGAGAAGGGTGCATGGCAGATGGGAGAAGGGTGAAAGGCAGAGGGGAGAAGGGTGCAAGGTAGAGGGGAGAAGGGTGCAAGGTAGAGGGGAGAAGGGTGCAAGGCAGAGGGGAGAAGGGTGCAAGGCAGAGGGGAGAAGTGTGCAAGGCAGAGAAGAGAAGGGTGCAAGGCAAAGAGGAGAAGGGTGCAAGGCAAAGAGGAGAAGGGTGCAAGGAAGAGAGGAGAAGGGTGGAAGGTAGAGAAGGGTGCAAGGCGGAGGGGGAGAAGGGTGCAAGGCGGAGGGGGAGAAGGGTGCAAGGCAGAGGGGAGAAGGGTGCAAGGCAGAGGGGAGAAGGGTGCAAGGTGGAGGGGAGAAGGGTGCAAGGCAGAGGGGAGAAGGGTGCAAGGCAGAGGGGAGAAGGGTGCAAGGCAGAGGGGAGAAGGGTGCAAGGCAGAGGGGAGAAGGGTGCAAGGCAGAGAGGAGAAGGGTGCAAGGCGGAGGGGAGAAGAGTGCAAGGCAGAGGGGAGAAGGGTGCAAGGCAGAGGGGAGAAGGGTGCAAGGTGGAGGGGAGAAGGGTGCAAGGCAGAGGGGAGAAGGGTGCAAGGCAGAGGGGAGAAGGGTGCAAGGCAGAGGGGAGAAGGGTGCAAGGCAGAGGGGAGAAGGGTGCAAGGCAGAGAGGAGAAGGGTGCAAGGTAGCGAAGGGTGCAAGGCGGAGGGGGAGAAGGGAGCATGGCAGATGGGAGAAGGGTGAAAGGCAGAGGGGAGAAGGGTGCAAGGAAGAGAGGAGAAGGGTGCAAGGTAGAGAAGGGTGCAAGGCGGAGGGGGAGAAGGGTGCAAGGCAGAGGTGAGAAGGGTGCAAGGCAGAGGTGAGAAGGGTGCAAGGCAGAGAGCAGAAGGGTGCAAGCAAAGGGGAGAAGGGTACAAGGCAAAGGGGAGATGGGTGCAAGGCAGAGGGGAAAAGGGTGCAAGGCAGAGGGGAGAAGGATGCAGGGTAGAGAAGGGTGCAAGGCGGCGGGGGAGATGGGTGCAAGGCGGAGGGGGAGAAGGGTGCAAGGCAGAGAGGGGAAGGATGCAAGGTAGAGAAGGGTGCAAGGCAGTGGGGGAGAAGGGTGCAAGGCGGAGGAGGAAAAGGGTGCAAGGCAGAGGGGAGAAGGGTGCAAGGCAGAGGGGAGAAGGGTGCAATGCAGAGGGGAGAAGGGTGCAGGGCAGAGGGGAGAATGGTGCAAGGAAGAGAGAAGGGTGCAAGGTAGAGAAGGGTGCAATGCAGAGGGGGGAAGGGGTGCAAGGCAGAGAGGAGAAGGATGAAAGTTAGAGAAGGGTGCAAGGCGGGGGTGGAATAGGGTGCAAGACAGAGAGGAGAAGGGTGCAAGGCAGAGGGGAGAAGGGTGCAAGGCAGAGGGGAGAAGGGTGCAAGGTAGAAAAGGGTGCAAGGCGGAGGTGGACTAGGGTACAAGGGGAAGGGGAGAAGGGTGCAAGAGGGAGGGCAAGAAGGGTGCAAGGCAGAGGGGAGAAGGGTGCAAGGGGGATGGTGATGAAGTTAAAAATGTGCCCCCCCCCCTGGAAACATTTCTGCGGACACCCATGGGACGCACACTACTTTGTGAGGGAGAGTGGGAGAGAGTGGAGAGAGAGAGAGTGGAGAGAAACAGTGGAGAGAAACAGTGGAGAGAGAGTGGCTAGAGAGAGAGAGTGGAGAGAGACAGTGGAGACAGAGTAGACAGTGTGGAGATAGACAGTGGAGAGAGAGTGGAGAGAGCATGGAGAGACACTGGAGAGAGTGGAGAGACCGAGAGTGGAGAGAGAGAGAGTGGAGAGAGAGAGAGTGGAGAGAGAGAGTAGAGAGAGAGAGAGTGGAGAGAGAGTGGAGATAGACAGTGGAGAGACCGAGAGTGGAGAGAAAGTGGAGAGAGCATGGCGAGACAGTGGAGAGAGAGAGAGTGGAGAGAGAGAGAGAGTGGAGAGAGAGAGAGTGGAGAGAGAGAGTGGAGAGAGAGTGGAGAGAGAGAGAGAGAGTGGAGAGAGAGATAGAGTGGAGAGAGAGATAGAGTGGAGAGAGAGATAGAGTGGAGAGAGAGTTAGAGTGGAGAGAGAGAGTAGAGAGAGCGAGTAGAGAGAGCGAGTGGAGAGAGAGAGTGGAGAGAGAGAGTGAGTGGAGAGAGAGAGAGTGGAAAGAGAGAGAAAGAGTGGAGAGAGAATGGAGAGTAGAGAGAGACAGTGGAGAGAGAGACAGTGGAGAGAGAGACAGTGGAGAGAGAGACATTGGAGAGAGAGACAGTGGAGAGAGACAGTGGAGAGAGAGTGAGTGGAGAGAGAGTGAGTGGAGAGAGAGTGGAGCGAGAGAGTGGAGAGAGAGAGTGGAGAGAGAGAGTGGAGAGAGAGTGGAGAGAGTAGAGAGAGAGAGAAGGGAGAGAGGGTGGAGAGAGAGAGAGTGGAGGGAGACAGTGGAGGGAGACAGTGGAGAGAGAGTGAGTGGAGAGAGAGTGAGTGGAGAGAGAGTGGAGCGAGAGAGTGGAGCGAGAGAGTGGAGCGAGAGAGTGGAGCGAGAGAGTGGAGCGAGAGAGTGGAGAGAGAGTGGAGAGAGTAGAGAGAGAGAGAGAAGGGAGAGAGGGTGGAGAGAGAGAGAGTGGAGGGAGACAGTGGAGGGAGACAGTGGAGAGAGAGACAGAGGAGAGACCGTGGAGAGAGAGACAGTAGAGATAGAGTGGACAGAGTTGAGAGAGCGAATGGAGAGAGTTGAGAGAGAGTAGAAACTGACTGACTGACTCAGAGACTGAATACTGACTGACCGAGAGACTGACTGACTGAGAAACTGACTGAGAGAGAGAGAGTGACTGACTGACAGAGAGAGGGAGACTGATTGAGAGTGAGCCTGACTGACAGAGACTGGCTGAGGTAGAGAGAAACTGACTGAGAGAGAGACTGAGAGAGAGAGGCAGAGAGACTGACTGACAGAGAGATAGACTGATTGACTCTGAGAGAGACTGACTGCCTGAGAGAGACTGCCTGAGAGAGACTAACCGAGAGAGAGACTGACTGAGAGAGAGACTGACTGAGAGACTGACTGAGAGAGAGACTGACAGAGAGAGACTGACAGAGAGAGAGACTGACTGAGAGAGAGACTGACAGAGAGAGAGACTGACAGAGAGAGAGACTGACTGGGTGAGAGACTGACTGAGTGAGAGACTGACTGACTGACAGAGAGAGAGAGACTGACTGACTGACTGGGGTAGAGAGAGAATGACTGACTGAGAGAGACTGACTGACTGGGAGAGAGAGAGACTGACTGGGAGAGAGAGAGACTGATTAACTGACTGAGAGAGAGACTGACTGACTGACTGAGAGAGAGACTGACTGACTGAGAGAGAGACTGACTGACTGAGAGAGACAGACAGAGAGAGAAAGAGACTGAGAGACTGACAGAGAAAGAGAGACTGACTGATAGAGAGACTCACAGAGAGACTGACTGACCGAGAGAGAGACTGAGACTGACTGACAGAGAGAGAGACTGACTGACAGAGAGAGAGACTGACTAAGAGAGACTGACTAAGAGAGACTGACAGAGAGACTGACAGAGAGTGACTGACTGACAGAGAGAGAGCGAGAGACTGACTGACTGAGAGAGACTGACTGAGAGAGACTGAATGACAGCGAGTGATAGACTGACTGACAGAGAGACTGACTGATAGAGAGAGACTGACTGGCTGACAGACTGACAGTGAGAGAGAGAGAGAGAGAGAGAGAGAGAGACTGACTGACAGAGAGAGTGACTGACTAAGAGAGACTGAATGACAGAGAGAGATAGACTGACTGACTGAAAGAGAGATACTGACTGACAGAGAGAGAGACTGTGATGGAATTGGGGTCAAAGTGTGTATGAAGCTATGCAATGCCTCTTAAGATTGCTATTGTCTAATAAAAATAAAAATGTATTATAAAAATGTGCTCTTTGTGGTTACATCTGCTTTTGAAATACTGCATTGAAGCTTTGTCCAATGTCTTAAAACGGAAAGGAGAAGGAGCAGTGGATGCACTTTTATCAAAACTAAACGATGAGTGGGCCCGATGTTGTATATCATGACAGGAGTCTGCATCAGGAAACCCACCTAAAATTGGGCAAACTTTCCCGGCCTACTCATGGCAGGGACCCTGTAATGAATGGACCACCCCATATGACAGCCTGCGGGCAGACTAAGCCCAACCTTTGACTCCACCATCCAGTGTTACTTATAACGGCTGTATTGGTGACAGTGGCATAACAATCGCCCTGCATCCCCTGCAGTATGGCGGGTCGCTGCCCTGAGAGCTCTAGACTGGCACGGAGAATGGGGGGCCCCCTCCATGTAGTTTGCAGGGGGGCCCCCTCATGTTTCGTTACGCCACTGTCTGTTGCCTGTACCAAAGGTCGCAAAAACGCGTCGGCGAAATGGGATAATGGTCCCAATATAGATGAAATGCCAGACACAATAGGACGGCCAGGTGGATTTTGTAGGCTTTTATGGACCTTCGGTATTGTGTAAAAGTAAGGTGTGCAAGGGTTTTTTTGTATCAGAAAATCTGATTCCTTCTTTGTTAGCCAGTTGTGGGCCAGGGCTTCCTCAATCATTGCCCCTATCTGTACACGTTTGGATTCTGTAGGGTCCTCCAAGAGAATCTCGTAGTTCCTCCTATCCGAAAGAAGTCTCCTACATTCTTGGTCGTACGCACTCAAATAAACCAACATGAGATGGTAGCTGTTTAATCACAGTCCAGTGTAGCTCATTTACACAATGCTGTGCCTCCAGAAAATGTGCTGCCAACTTCGTAGTTGATTTTCTGCATCTTACATTGCTTTTATGCTCGTTTATCCTAGTTTTTACAGCTCGTGTGCTCATGCCCACGTACTCCTTATTGCATGGGCACGTGATGAGGTAGACCACGTTCCTGCTGTTACAGTTAGTAAACGCTTGTTGTTCCCATTTGGTGCCATTCTGAAAAGTGAGAGTCAGACTCTTCTCGGTCAGGTGGCAACTATTGCAGTTTCCACATGGGTGGTGTCCATGTAGCCCTTGTAGTCTTGTTTGTCGAATCATATTGGGTGGGGGTCTAGTATGCACAAGAATGTCTTTAAGATTTTTTCCTCTCCTGTGGGCAAAAAGAGGTTTTTCTAACTCAAGAGTTCCTCTCGTCAGAATGCGCCAGTGTTTATTTACCAACTTGGAGACCTGATTCGAGATTGAACTATATGTTGTGACACAGACTGTTCTGTTGGCTGTGTTTTCTCTCGGAGTTTTATCTTCCAGAAGAGCTTCACGGTTGTTATTCCGTGCCCTTTTCATTGCACTCCTTACGACTCTGTCCGGATATCGCCTCTGTTTAAGTTTTTCACTCAGGTCTTGGGCTTGGGATTTGTATTTTGCCACGTCGCTACAATTGCGGCGTAGACGTAGGAACTGCCCGTATGGTAAATTTTCTCTTAGGTGACGTGGATGGAAACTGTCGAACCTGAGAAGGCAGTTCCTCGCAGTGGGTTTGAAATGAGTCTCTGTCTTCAGAAACCCTGCCTCATGATAGATGTTCAAATCCAGAAACACCATTGATTCATTAGACATTTGGTGAGTGAATTTCAGAAATGTATTTTGCGTGTTCAGCCAAGTCATGAATTCTGCAATAGATCGGCTGTCCCCCTCCCAGATGACAAGGACATCATCGATGTAACGTCGCCAAGTGCAGATTTTGCCCCTGAAGGGGTTGCTGGGATGGAGGATATTGGTAGTTTCCAGATGGTGTACGTACAGCCCCGCCAGGCTCGGCGCGAAAGTACTACCCATACTGGTTCCGTGACGTTGCAGATACAGGGTGCCCTCATATTCAAAGAAGTTCTTGGTAAGTGCTATGGAAATGCACTCCATTACCACTCCCCGCGGGGTTTGGTATCTCCATTGGTTGGAATGGAGCACCTCCTCAATGATTAGGAGAGTTTCATCATGTGGAAGGCAGGTGTAGAGGCTTTCTACATCAAGACTCAGCAACATATGCGAGTCTGGGTCAAACCGTTGATTTTGTAATAACTGTAGGACCGCTTCAGTGTCCCTCAAGTATGTATCTGTTGCCTGTACCAAGGGTCGCAAAAGAGCGTCGACGAAATGGGATAATGGTTCCAATATAGATGAAATGCCAGACACAATAGGACGGCCAGGTGGATTTTGTAGGCTTTTATGGACCTTCGGTATTGTGTAAAAGTAAGGTGTGCGAGGGTTTTTTTGTATCAGAAATTCCGATTCCTTCTTTGTTAGCCAGTTGTGGGCCAGGGCTTCCTCAATCATTGCCCCTATCTGTACACGTAGGGATTCTGTAGGGTCCTCCAAGAGAATCTCGTAGTTCCTCCTATCTGAAAGGAGTCTCCTACATTCTTGGTCGTACGCAGTCGTCGTTTGGATCACCACTGCCCCCCCTTTGTCTGCGGGTTTTATAGTGAGTTGTTTGTTCTGCGAGAGTTCCCTTATCGCCTCGTTCTCCTGTTTACTCATATTTTGGAACACGTTCTGATTGAGGTTTATTTTTCCAAGTTCAAGCATAATGGCTTTTTCAAATGCCAGGACTTCAACAGGAAGTTGGTTGTCCAATGGCGTGAAAGTTGATTTTGGCCTTAAACCCATGTCAGAAGGATCCTGGGTAGGCTCTTGGTTCTTAAAAAATGCTTTCAATTTGATAGTTCTCACAAACTCTTGGATCTCTTTGTGTAGGCGGAACGTGTCCGGTTTGTTTGTAGGGACATACCCTAGGCCTTTATTAAGTACCTGGTTCTGTAACTCTGTTAAGGGCCATGGAGATATATTGATGGCTAGGTTCCCCTCTTGCTTGTTGATGCTTGGTTCGCTGTCATGCTCCTGGTGTGGACCCTGGGGTCTGCTTCCTCCACCGGTTGCCAGGTGACATTGTTCCCCTTCTTGTTCCTGCCTCTGCGGGGTCCTGGGCCCCACGATAAAAAAGACTGATGGTTTTGAGGTGTGTCAGTTTGGTCTGGCCCCCATTGTGGGTACATCGGACCCATTGGTGGTGGGCCGTATTGATACTGAGGGAATTGGTATTGGCCTTGGTAAGGATTAAATTGTGGCGGCCCTTGGAAGCCTCTCCAGCCTCTCTGGCGTGGGAATTGGGTTCTCTGCTGGCAATAGCCTCCCCTTTGTTGTTTCCTTTGTTGGAAACCACCTGAGTTTGTGCTGGTGGAGCTGCCATCAGAGCTCACACTGTCAGTGTCACTTATGTTTCCATTAGCCACGTAGTCAGCTTTTGTGTAGGGGTACGCCCTCTCTGCCGTAAAACGGTCTTTGTCTTTCTTCAATTTATTAAACTTGCTTTGTTTTAAAGTGACCTCAAAGTCAGTCATTTGCTGATTAATTTCCTCCAACCCTTTCTTCAGGGCTGCCGGTGAAATGAATGCTTTGAGTTGTACCTCCAGTTTTTGAATTTCTACCTTCAGTTCTTGGGATTTTCTTTTGGCTGTTTGCACTATCAATACCAGCCAGTCTCTGGTACAGTGCCAGGATATCAGGGACCAGGCTTTTTTAAACACAAGATCGTCTTGAAAAATAAAGGGTTCATTTTTTACTATTAGGCCCTGAGGGGCCATCTTGTTCCTAAGATATTCCCTCATTAGGAGACCATGCAAAGCAGCCCTAATCTGGACTTTCCTTAAGTTTGTTAGTTCGTCCCAGTCCGCCACTGCTGGGCCTGGGTCATTGTTGCTCAATCCTTCGAAAGGATTCACTTCCGCAAGAATCCTGTCAATATCGTCCTCACTGAAGGTGAGGCCGTGTTCATCCTCCATTCTGATGTTGGTAAGGGAAAAGGGTTTAGGCGTTGGGTGTAATGTGTGGCGATTGTCTATGAGCGTCTAAATTATTTGGGAGGGGCTCCCACAGCTGTGCGCTGTCTACAACAAGAAAATAACAAGAGGAGGGAGGGAGAGGAGGAAGTAGATTCTGTCTCCCCTAGTAATTTTATTTAAACAAAAAGGAATCCACTCTGGTAGTGGTGGTGATCCCTACAATGCTGGGGAGTACAAAGTGTTGTTTCTTTTAAATACCCCTCACACACCAACAGGCCCCTTGGTGTCATGCTTCATCATCGGGGTCTTCGCACCCCTCTACGGGATGCGGCGTGCTACGACTCATGAATACTTAGGAGCACTGAAGGTGGACTATGTGTTGATGTGTGTGAAGGAAATACGTGTGAGTGGTGAGGTGATAGAAAGTGATGGTTTAAAAGATACCTGGCTCGTAGGAGAAAAAATAATAAAAAGTTTTTATTAAACCCTCGGCTGGTATCGTTAAAAAAGTGCAGGTGGAGGTTGTTTGTTACTAGTTACGGTATGTCAACCTCGAAAGTGCGTCGACATGTTTCGGAGTACCAAGACTCCTTCTTCAGGGCGAGGATATGCACGATTTTACTCACCTTACTCACATGAAAATGTAGATGTCAAAGTGTGCTCTACAAAAACAGATAAGGTGAAATGTACCTAATCGTGTTGTAATAAATGAAGTCTGTTGCGCCCAATTAGCGTTATTTGTACAGAACCTGCGGATGAAAATAACATCATGAAATTTAACATCACAGTATGACTTTAGAGAAACCTATGTTAATACATAGGAGGGTTATGAAGAACTAAAAAATGAGGTCCAAGAACCCTGTAAAAGAAAAAGAAAATAGACATACACATAGACAAAGACACACATAGATTGAATATAATCGCCATGAGATTCCCTGGAATGGAATGATGGAAGAAAACACATAATTTGCATATGTACAGTGCTTACTTATGGATAAAGGCTATATGGCCTAATGAGCCAAAGCGTAGTATTGGGGGTTCTTTTCTTCCTGCTCAATGTAGCAACCTATAAAGTGTCAAAGAACTAGGTTTTAGAATCTAAGATGCTGTTTCTCAAGAGAGTAGTAGATGCTTCTATACTCCTTGGACCAACTCACGGTTACTGCAAAGCCCAGTAGGCTGTCTTCCCCTCAACGCGGCTCCGACGGTGTGTCGAGTCGTACTAACCCAGTACTTTATATAGTGCTCGTAATCGCCTTAATTGGAGCCCAATTGGAAATGGAATAAGCCCAAAGAAGGACCTAGTCCTTCGGAATCATGTCCGGTCCTGCGCGCGTGTGGGAGGAGTGCCGGATTTTAGCCGCGCATGCGCGGAAAGGTAGCGTCTAGGCTTTGCGATCCTAATATTCAATACGCATGCGCGGCAGAGTCCCACTAGTTACCCGCGCATGCGCAGAAGAGGACGGTCGAGATTGGATCAAATCACAGGCATTTCTGAAGAGAGTAGGGCACTATATAGAGATCAGATTAACCAAACCCACAACGCAAGATATTGTTTTGGCAGGGTACAGCTGACACAAATACTGGGTGATTCAATATTGAAAATTCAGATTACATAAGGTTTTTTCAATGTCTGAGACCTGGGTTATCTGAGGTTTTTGAACCAATATTCTACTACAGGGGAACATGTTATAGTTAACCATCCCTACAACGCAAAACAATGTTTAAGGGTGTACAACTGACACAAAATACTGGGGGATTCAATATTGAAAATTCAGATTGCAGAAGGTTTTTTGTCAATACCTGAGATCCCGGTTATCTGAGGTTTGAACCAATATTCTGCTACAAGGGAACATGTTGTAGTAAACAGATAGAGTTAATCATCGCAGTTGGCTCCAAGGGATGGAGTCATTTAATCCGGTGGTGTCCGTGCCCAGACGAAACACCCACCTCTGCTCCTTCTCAAATAAACCAACATCAGATGGTAGCTGTTCAATCACAGTCCAGTGTAGCTCATTTACACAATGCTGTGCCTCCAGAAAATGTGCTGCCATCTTCGTAGTTGATTTTCTGCATCTTACATTGCTTTTATGCTCGTTTATCCTAGTTTTTACATCTCGTGTGGTCATGAACACGTACTCCTTATTGCATGGGCACGTGATGAGGTAGACCACGTTCCTGCTATTGCAGTTAGTAAAGGCTCGTTATTCCCATTATTTGGTGCCATTCTGAAAAGTGAGAGTCAGACTCTTCTCGGTCAGGTGGCAACTAGTGCAGTTTCCACATGGGTGGTGTCCATGTAGCCCTTGTAGTCTTGTTTGTTGAATCACATTGGGTGGGGGTCTAGTATGCACAAGAATGTCTTTAAGATTTTTTCTCTACTTTTGTTCTTTCTGTTTGTCCTGTCCTTCCTTTTCCTTACAGGTACGAACTGAGAGGAAACACCTCTCACACATAGAGCACCTTAGCATGTGCCACACATTCAGGGTACTAAATCATATATATCCCTGTAAATACACGCACACATAAAAGGTCCTGATGAAAGCCAGTTTAAATAGTAGGCCTGACTGAAACTAGTCGACCACACTGGACGTGGGAGACCATAAGTCGAACCCCCTACACGTCCTTAGCCTTTGTTTTTATTTTCTGCCTGGGGCCCACCAATAAACGTACTGCTTTGGGACCCCAAGGACAGCATTTTAAACCTCACGCAGCACATCAGCACAGCACACTCACGTTCCAAAAACCTGCTCCGCAGTAGCTTGGCGTCGCAGCACACCTGAGGCGCACTCGGTGCCTCGGGTGGGGCCGATGATGAAGCATGCCACCAACTAGGCTGGTGGGTGAGGGCCTTCCTAACAAACCAAATGGTTTCCCATACTAAACACATAGTACACAAATACTACCCTAATAGCTAGTTCTTGTTGTTTACTCATTTAACCCCAGGGGAAACAAACTAGTTGTTCTAGTTCATCTCTCTCTTTTTGATTGCAAGATTACTCAGCAGCACACAGCTGTGAGAGACTCTAACAATGGCCGAGAACCCAGGCCTTACCTTTTCTGAGAATGAGATTAGCAAGCTCTTAGCTGATCCTCCCTTCTCACTGGACATCATCATCTCCCAGACCATAGCCCAAACCACCGACTGGGACGCACTCACAGAGAAGAAACGCAATAGGATACGCATCATCCTGCACGGTGTAATCTTAACTCAATACTTCCGTACCAACACCGCACCAAGGGGACTACTTGTTACCAATGCGGCCGGGATCTTTCTGGATGATCCCACCTTCAGAAGGGACTGGGCCCAGATTGCATGGCACTGCACCAGGGACTGGCTGGTGCTAATAATTAAAACCGCCAAAAGACTCTTGGACGCCATGATCATTGACATACAGGCCACAGAGTCACATTTCAAGACCACCATCACTTCTTTTTTTTAAAAAAGCTGGAGGAATCCAACAAAGAATTGGCCGAATACAAAGAATACCTAACACAAGCCAAAATAGCCAAATTCAATAAAGATCTTAAAAAATTCAGCTACGCAAAAGTCTACCCCTACTCTGTAGAAGACTACGTGGCCCCAACAAGACAGGACAGATCTTCTAACACCTCAGGGGACAACACCTTGTTATCTAGCGACTCTAGCTTTGGCTCCTCAAGACAACCAAGGAACAGAGGACGATGCTGGCAACAACCATGGGATTGAACAACACACAAACCAGAACTTTGGACCACCACCCTACAGCCACCCCCCTCAGAACACCTACTTTGGCTGCCACCTATGTATCATCAGGTGCCACAGAACTTCTTCGGATAACAATACCGACTGCCTTTTTTAGGACAGGGCAGACGATCGAGAGGCCGCAGGAGGAACACACAACAGGTACACTGGCCAGAAGAGGACGGACCAGTAAGTGCCAACACCAGAAACAAAACCAAGGAAGCACTCCCTGGAACCAGCGGGAACCACTAACCACTGAGCCACCAGCACCATCATTGGTCTTCAATCTCTCATCTTCCCCACTAACGGCAATGGAAGAACAAGTCCTTAACAAAGGCCTCTCCTTTGCCCCCACCAAACGCGTGGACAAGTTCAGTCTCAGCATGGAGCTGGCCGATTTCTTCCGAAACTTAAAATTAAAAGCTTTCTTCGAAAAACCACAAGAAACAAGTGAAACAGGACAAGCAAATGAAACAGGCCTCCGACCCAAATCAACATTTATACCTCCACCGTCGAGCATTCCGGTCGAAATGTTGACGTTTGAACAAGCCGTCTACAATGAGGTGGAAGGAATAACCCAACCAGAGATAAACAACAACCTTTCCAAGAAGGAACAAGAGGCCCTACAATCTCTCCAAAATAATGACGATATCATCATCAAGCCCGCGGATAAAGGCGGAGGATTCGTTATCCAGGATAAACAAGCATACATAGCAGGATGCCAAAGACTCCTGGATGACACCCGAAACTACAAACGCCTCAACGAGGATCCCACCAACAACCTACGAGTCACCATAACCAACTTGGTGACAATGGCCGCAGACCTAAACCAAATTTCAAAGCAAGAGGCAACTTTCCTCTGTAAAACTAACCCAAAAGTCCTGTACTTTTATACGGTGCGTAAAATCTATAAACCAACACGACCACTTCCGGGCCGCCCAATAGTTTCAGGCATCAACTCACTCCTTGAACCCCTGTCAAGGTTCTGTGAATTTTTCCTTACTCCCCTTGTACAGGCTACATCCACATACATCAAGGACACTAAACACCTGCTGTCACTAATCTCGGAAATGGGTTTTGATCCGACTACCCAACTACTAGTCAGCCTGGACGTCGAGAGCCTGTATACTAGCTTACCCCAGGATGCCACACTCAAAGTACTTGAGGAAATGCTCACAAGATGCCAATGGGAATACACAACACCCAGAGAGTTCATTCTGGATTGCGTAAGATTAGCTCTCAAGGAGAACTATTTTGAATTTGAAGGCACATACTACCTTCAAACCAATGGCACCTCTATGGGCAGCGTCTTTGCCCCCAGTGTGGCCAGACTCTACGTCTACAACCTGGAACTAACACATCCTGTCACCCGCCAACCCGTTCAAAGGCTCACTGGCCTTTAGGCGCCACTACATTCACGACGTCCTACTAATCTGAAATGACAGTGAGGAAGCACTGAGCCTCTTCCTCACCTGGCTTAACAAGAAAGACCAGTTCCTGTGCTTCACCACCACCAGCAGCCGCAAAGAATTACCATTCCTTGACTTACTGATTGAACCCAGAGATAGCAAACTTGCCACCACAACCTACTACAAACCAACGGCTAGGAACTCATTACTCCATTTCGGAAGCTTCCACCCTCGTCCACTCAGGAAAAAACTGCCCTTCGGGCAATTTTCTCGCATGAGGCGTAATTGCAGCACCAGACAGGATTACAACAAACAGGCCAGTGATCAAGCCAAGAAATTACAACAACATGGCTACCCAAAGAGAATTATTGAAAACACCAAAAAACGTGCAAAAAACCAAAACCGAGAGGCCCTATTGGAGACACCAGATAGACCGAAAGATACCCCCCCACTCACTTGTGTCACAACCTATAACAGCATTTCCACCCAAGTTGCTAAGATAATCAGAAAGAACTGGAGGATCTTGAATACCGGAAACCGCAAATGGGAACAACCTCTTTTTGCCTACAAGAAATCCAGCAGCATAAGGGATTAACTAGTGGCCGCACGACCTAAGAAAAGTGAACCTACCACAACCCCCACAATACACACCACATGGGGGCTACCCAGAGTCACAGGTCACTACCCCTGCAGTGACTGCAGCGTTGGTCATCTTACTCAGCACAGCAAGACCCTAGACCTGGAACCAGGGAGAACATGGCACCAATTGAAACATACCAATTGCAATTCGGCAAACCTTATATATCTAATTGTATGTCCATGCCAATTGAGATACGTGGGAATGACCACAAGGAAAGTGCGTACACGTATCATGGAACACCGAAGCACTATCCGGTGTAAAAAAACTAAAAGCAAACTCATGGACCATTTCCTCCAAACAGGGCACACACCTAATGACATACGGTGGACAGTAATTGAGCAAATTCTTGTCCAACCAACAGACAATGAAAAAAATGTATTACTGAAGGAACAACGCTGGATTTACAGATTATCCACTCACCTTGAAGGCCTCAATGACAATATTCCGTGGAATAGCCTAAACAAGTGACAGGATGCCTATCGATAATGAGACTTTGACCCGGCGGGCACCCCTTGGTACCTCAGACACCCGGCCAGTACACGCTGAATCACCAGTACTTGGCCTTATGATAGCCACACATCCCTTGCATGGGACATGACTAGGACCTCAGGTGGCATCACTCACCCCCCTACAAAACTGTAGCTAATATAATGCATCAAGAGGCGGCAATCATGGGCCGTTACGAGCTTACCAGCGTACACGCGCCTGTAATGGCCCAACATTATGGACACCATACTCAGGCACAGGACATCCACCAGCAAGCCCACGCATCTTTGCCCAGATACCACCACACGTTTGTTTACCATTTTATATGGTTCTGGCAACTCTTCTTGGTAAAATACCCCCTAAACAGCATGTAGTGACAACCCCTCTTTTATCACCATGCGCTTACCAACACACACCTGCCTTTTATTGGCCCAACCATATTCATACCATAAAATTATGGACTCCACATTCAGACTCGCTAGCAAGTCCAAGCGTATTGATGTCTACGCATAATTTTGCCCAGACAGCACCAGGCATCCATTTTACCACCACTCATATTGTTTTGGTATATCACTCTGAATATTAGTTAAGACCCCTTGCTGTTTTTAATAAAACCTTTCAAATAGTAGGGAAAAATGTCCCGAACTCTTTTACCATCATAGTTCTGGTGCAGTAGGGCTCGAGAGTATGTCTTCTATGTTTCCTTTACAGACACTGCTCACATTGAGACACGCCCACTAGGAGCGCACCAATCACAGCTGAGGAAACGCTACTCACACAAGCCCCACCCAGCTTCTAACGAGCAACACCTGCATCCAGCACTGGGTATTCAACATGCTGGCCACGGGAGCTCAGTTCCTACGGATCCCTTGGCCGGACGACAGGTGTTTCAGCGGGTCAGGAGACCATAGCAAGTAAGTGGGAAGGCTTTGCCAAGCTCGAGGTACAGCCGCCAGTCGCGCTGCCTCTGGCCGTGACTGTGCGAGCAGGACATTACTGCTCGTAGCACTTAGCCACAACTACTCATACCCTTTCTTTCTTCTCTTTTAACTTTTAAGAGTGCATAGAGTCCCGACCTACCGGTAGGAGATCCTAGGAGTTTGTCCCCTGTAGATAGGAGTAAGCACAACATTACCAACATAAGTGCTTCTTTCTCTCGCCTCAATTTCACCATAATATGCCGCATTTAGATATTAGCACTATTACCGCATATTTCACGAAACTGGCATTTACCACGTTTCGCCACAAGCGCCGTACACCTGTGCCTTATTCACTCACATTTAGGCACAACGCGCCCTGCCACGATACATGTGGTTTAACAATTTGCATGTTTTAAACAATATGTGTTTTTTCTGTTTGTCCGGTCCTTCCTTTTCCTTACAGGTACGAACTGAGAGAAATCACCTCTCACACATAGAGCACATTAGCGTGTGCCACACATTCAGGGTACTGAATCATATATATCCCTGTAAATACACCCACACATAAAAGGTCCTTTTGAAAGCCAGTTTAAATAGAAGGTTTAGCTGAAACTAGTGGACCACACTGGATGTGGGAGACCATAAGTCTACCACTACACTTCCTTAGCCTTTGTTTTTAATTTCTGCCTAGGGCCCACCAATAAACTTACTGCTTTGGGACCCCAAGGACAGTATTTTAAACCTCACGCAGCACATCAGCACAGCACACTCACGTTCGAAAAACCCGCTCCGCAGTAGCCTGGCGTCGCAGCACACCTGAGGCGCACTCAGTGCCTCGGGTAGGGCCCGATGAGGAAGCATGACAGCATGACACCAACTAGGCTGGTGGGTGAGGGCTTTCCTAACAATCCAAATGGTTTCCCATAATAAACACATAGTACGCAAACACTACCCTAATAGCTAGTTCTTGTTCTTTACTCCTTTAACCCCAGGGGGAATGAACTAGCTGTTCTAGTTCCTCTCTCTCTTTTTGATTGCAAGAAGTGTCATTGTAAGGTACCTGCTTGCAGGCATGGTTGTACATGTGCAGTGCATGTCTTTCTACAGCACATTGCTCTGGTGAACTTGTAGGCATCTGTGTTTTGCTTTGTTGTTCTGCTGTGGTTGTGGTCACTGCTGTATGTGTGTGTTTGTAAAGGTACAGTTGCACAGGCCGTGTGTGTTATGATGTGTGTAGTGTGATGACTTGTATTGTGTATCCACATGCTGGGACAATCAGAGATGTGTGATTGTGTTTATGTTGCCAGACTGCTTACTGGCCATGAAGTGCTGTCAGTGTTTTGTATCCACTAAGTTTGCTGCCACATCAGGCACATCAATTGGTATTGATGTATTTGTGATGGTCACATGTCAGTATGTGCTTTTGCTCACTGCTGTGTGTCTGATCCACAATATTTCGACTCTATTTGCACATGCATTGTGTGGTGTATTGACAACTACTGTTGACTCTGCCTGTCATGTGGTTGGACAACGATTACCTGTGTGGTACCTGTATGCTGTTGGGCTTTTGGCCCTGACACTCACCTTGCCACTATCAGGGAGGGGAGCTGACACCAGGGGCACATGTATGCTGGTGGGCTTTGGGCCCCGACACTCACTGTGCCACTATCAGAGAGGGGGGTTGACACCATGGGCACATGTATGCTGGTGGGCTTTGGGCCCTGGAACTCACCTTGAAACTATCAGGGAGGGAGCCTGACACCAGGGGCACATGTATGCTGGTGGGCTTTGGGACCTGACACTCACCTTGCCACTATCAGGGAGGGGGGCTGACACCAGGGGCACCTGTATGCTGGTGGGCTTTGGGTCCTGACACTCACCTTGCCACTATCATGGAGGGGGGCTGACACCAGGGGCACATGTATGCTGGTGCGCTTTGGGCCCTGACACTCACCTTGTCACTATCAGGGAGGGGGGCTGACACCAGCGGGCACCTGTATGCTGGTAGGCTTTGGGCCCTGACACTCATCTTGCCACTATCAGGGAGGGGGCTGGCACCAGGGGCACATGTATGCTGAAGGGCTTTGGGCCCTGACACTCACCTTGCCACTATCAGGGAGAGGGGCTGACACCAGGGGCACCTGTATGCTGGTGGGCTTTGTGCCCTGACACTCACCTTGCCAGTATCAGGGAGGTGGGCTGACACCAAGGGCACATGTATGCTGGTGGGCTTTGGGCCCTGACAATCACCTTGCCACTATCAGGGAGGGGGGCTGACACCATGGGCACATGTATGCTGGTGGGATTTGGGCCCTGACACTCACCATGCCACTATCAGGGAGGGGGCTGACACCAGGGGCATCTGTATGCTGGTGGGCTTTGGGCCCTGACACTCACCTTGTCACTATCAGGGAGGGGGGCTGACACCAGGGGCACATGTATGCTGGTGGGCTTTGGGCCCTGATACTCATACTCACCTTGCCACTATCAGGGAGGGGGTCTGACACCATGGGCACCAGTGTTTCTAGTCAATACAGGTGTTGGTTTGTCACATTACACCCATGACCTGGTTGCCAGACATTACTTTCCCTGATTGTCAGATGGGCACAACTTTGTATGTGGTGCTGGGTTTTGATGGTAGTTCCTGTGATTGGATCTGGAAATGACTGCTGCTACGAATAGGGGCACGCTATTTACTTTGGGCCCAGGTCCCACTCAATCCTATCACCCTCACTGACACTGCGCATGTGTTGTGCTGGCCATGCCTACTGGGTTGTGTGAATGTTTTCCCGCGTCCTCACCGCAGCGGTGACGTGACGGGAAGATGGCGGTGGTTACTTAGTTGATGGATGGTACCGGTACGTAGCAGTGTGTTCACGACTAGCGGAGCCTTGTAATGACACTGGTGAATGTGGTCCTGTGCTTACCAGGATGTCTGAAGTGGACAGGAAGACATTTGCAGGTCTGGTGTTGTGTGTTGATGTTGTCTGCGGATGTGTGTCATTGACGTACCTGCGGCGTTGTGCACGGCGGCGGCGTCTTTGTTGATGGCAGATCAGGAACAGCAGATGTAATGCCTGTAGGGCAGGATCCATAGCGGTAGCGACTGCGTGGAGCACTCTGGTGTTGCTTCCGCCGTGTTTCGAGGGGTGGTTTCTCCGTTGCGGTTCGATTACCTTTTTGAGGCATTGTAATTGGTATGGCGGTCTCACGTCATTCCGCCTGGCGGTCTCTCGCTATTGGCTACGTCCGCCCTCGTCGCCATTCTAAACTACTGGCGGAACTGGATTTTCCACGGCGGACGGAAACTGAGCTATGTCTGCCCATCGTAATGTGGTGGTCGGAGATTCGCGCCCGTGGTTGGCAAAACTACACCCGCCAGGCCGGCGGAAGTCCACACCGGCCCGGCGGTCGCGGATTCCACCATCGTAAACGGCCCCTTTGTTCTTTTTATAGGCGGGATATCAATGTTTCTAGTGTTGGTTTAGTTCTGCCTGTTGGTTGAAGGAAGGCATTATGCCATCCTTCGACTGAGTTATTAGATTTGGATTCCCAATTTAATGTGCTTCTGTATATGTTCCACCAGGGATTAAGAATTTAGGGTTTCTTCTGTGGCCAGATCTGTGTAGTCTGCTGACCCATGTATCCTCAAACTAGTACAATAGTGGACTTAGTTTTTCTTCATGTTGTTTGTAGAAGGTGCTGTCTATTAAGATGTTGTAATTTTCTGCGACATCTGTGTCAGGCACATAAGCTAGTGCTGTTATTTTTTTTATTTGATATGCAAAAGAAGAATTAGTTGCATATTCAATGCTTAGTGCTGATTTTTGCATGTGTCTCCATAAGCACTGATTAAAATGATAGTAACAGCCTTGGATACAGGTATGGGGGTGTGTTTTTAATATAGTATTAATCATTGACTGTTCAAAATCTAGGACGATTTTTTGTGGAGAGAAGTCATTAGTTTTTTGTTTTATTGTATTTAATAGTTCCATGTGTGTGGAGTTCTATTTGTTTGGTAATAATGCGTAAATTAATGGTATATTGCAATTCTGATGTAGACCATGTATTGTATACAGTTGGAAAAAGGGCTTGGGACATGTAGTAAATGTCCCATCCATAATCCAGTATTGACATTCTTGTAATTTTAAGAGATTAGTTGCAGTTCCAAATATTATGAATCTTTTGTCATTGCTTTTATTATCAAAAATGACAAATGGTTCTTTGTCTAAAGTGATACTTTGTTCAGGACTTATAATAACTTCGCTATATGTTCTAGGAATTGGGGTGGAAGTAGTAGTAGTTTTTTTAGTACGTGCTATAGTTCTCTTCAGTGAAGCTACAGATGGCATTTGTGTAGTAGCTGTTTTGGGAATTTTGGGAAGCTACTCTTTTAAAATTACACTTGTAGGTTTTTGAGAACTTGTGCTAGCTTCTTTTATTGTTTCCAATGCAGGTCTGACTTCTATTTCTGTTACGTTTGGTGGGTGGTTATGTTCTCTAGTATACAGTACTGTTGCTTCCCTTGTTGTAGCACGCCTGTAGCATTTATTAGAGTAGTATTTACAGCATTCCCAGTTACCTTTTAATCCAAATTGTTTTCCTGTGTGTAGGTGTATCCCATATAGCATAGTAACATTTTTCCTTTCTGGCTTGTTTTAAATTCTGCCCCTCGAGTCAATCTAATGTAGGTTAATCTATGAAAAATATATATTATTGTTATTAAATATGTTGTTCTATGTATTTTAATTCAAACAGAGAAACATTACAATATACTTACAAAGTTGGTATTTATGTATTTGACTTCGATGACGTTTACTCTTGAGTTGTGGAATGTTCTTTCTGTATTTTGTTTGTCTGAAAAATAAAAGTACATTTGTTTTAATATTTGTTTCTGTATTTTGTATAGGGGTGGGTAGGGATTTTGGGATTGGTTTTGAGTTTGGGTTGTTGTTTAACCCTTTCGATGCTCATGACGAGCTCAGTTCGTCATGATGCACAGTTGAGCTGTGCTGATGACGAGCTGAGCTCGTCATGAATAAAGGTGAATAATGATTTTCAGCACAGGAGGGGGAAAACGCCTAGCAGCCAAGGTGTTAATCGATTTGTTTAAGATGGGTAAATACTTACTTTGTTAGTTGTATCTTTTTGGGGGCTTTTCTGTAGTTTGTTAGTTTCAACTAGAGTTTCCTGTAGTGGTAATATAAAATAGAAAGAAGACATTGATTAATTTTTAGCTTATGTATATTATTGATTACATTTTTTACTTTTAGTATTATTGAGTTTAATTTAGTTTACTTATTTTTGATAGAGTTGATTATTGGGTATATGTTGATCTTATATCTGTAGTTGAATTCCTGTAGAGTTTCTCCTTTAGTTTTCTTTTTTTGGGTGTGGAATAGGAATGAGGTTTAACTCTTTATATAGTGTTTTGGATGCTGTAATGTCAATTGTATTGCTTAGTTTGAATTTGGAGTGTTTCTATTGGGTAATTTGTATTTTTTGTAAAAAAATTGGTAGTTAGTTTCCAAATAAGGAAAATGCTAATTAGTAGTAAGTTATGTATAATTTTGTACATATATTTAAATACCTTTTGTTATATATTATATTATATAATTGAATTATAATAGTAATATTTAATATTATTAATGTTTAATGTAGTAATGTTGTTAATATTTTAATAATTTTATTGCTGTGTTGATTTTTTAATATAGTAAAACTGTTATTGTTAATTATTAATTTAGTATTGTGTTTTTAGTAATTCATGTATATTTATGTCATTTTATTTTTACATTTATTACACTTTTATGTAGTCAATATATTTAAATTTACGATATTAGTGTTGTCGATATTTTTGTATACAATATTTTTTACCTAGTCAATGTTTTTTAAAAAAGGTCGATATTTTAGAATTTCGATAAATATGTTAGCGATATTTGTGATATCGATATTTCTGTACTTCAATATTGTATCTTCGATATTTTTGTAAGTTCTTAAATAAGTATATGATGTCAATATTATTGTTATCGATAATTTTTTATCGATATAATTGCAGCTCGATAATATGTCTTTCGATATTTTCTCAGTGATTCAGTTAGTCTGGGAGGCCAAGGTACAAAACATTGACATAATCCAGTCTAGATGTAATTAAGGCCTTGACTACAGTTTTCCTGTGAGGAACTAGTAGGAGAGGAAGAAAATTCCTCAGCATTTTGAGTAGTCTAAAGCATGTCCCGGCCACAGTATGGACCTGAGACTTCATGGACAAGTCTGCGTCTTGTTTTACTCCAAGATTTTTCACAGTGGTGACTGCACTGACTGGAGGGTACATATGCTGAGGCCACCACTGGCGCCATTCCTCATCCGGTTTATGCCTGAAAACAAATTTCAGATTTTTCAGGATTACACATCAACTGGTTCTGTCTGAACCAGGCAAACACCTTCAACAGGCGAGCATTTATCTTGCTTCCCTCAGCAAACTGTCTTTCTCACATTGAGAAGTAAAAAGACTGGTCATGTTCGAGGTTGCTGATACCAGCTGGTACCCTGGTAAGGTTAGGAGTTTAGATGGGGCATTGTGAGCTAGCCAGGAACCAGGACAACATTCTCTGATGATATGTGTAAACTAAGTTCCCATATTCTCAAGCTTATGTTGTCCAGTCTTACTTAATTCATAGGAACCGTAGAACAAAAGGTGCTCTTATTGGATATAGGCCCTCAACTGAAACTTTGGCCAATAACTCGGGTTCTCAGTCTCTATCAACTGTTATAGTCCTCGGAAGTAAGCAATAATGCAATATTAATATTGTCTAATGGACGTTATTATACGATATAAGGAATCTGTTAGAAAATTAATGAAAATGTATAAAAAAATGGTGGAACAAAATACAAGAAAGGTCGGGCAACGCTCAGTAAAATTCAGTGGCATAGCAAGGGGGAGCAGTCTGCCCGAAGTGGCATGAGTTTTGTGGGCAGCGGCCTACCCCCGCTCTTACCTAGAACAGGAATCACCAGCTCCCAGGCCCCCCTCGCTCTTACATACAGCCGCAGGCTGCAAACTTAGGTGCCGCCATGGGCGGCAAAAGGTCTTGCTACGCCACTGGTACAATAAGAAAATTTCACAATGCTTTCTTGGCCAGATCCACTTGTCTTGTTTAATTTCACGTGTTATGAATGAATTAGCAAAATAATCAAAGAGAAGGAAAAACGCATATAGAGGAAAAACTAATTTGGTTCACCCAGAATATTGCATATTTCAAGAATCAACACAGAGTGCTTAAGTGAAACTTCGAGGAAACTAGAGGGTATCAGACAATACAGTGTTGGTTGAAGAAGATAGCCATATGTCTTGACCATGGAAAAATAATTCGAGAAGTATCTCATAACTACGAAGTAGTAAACTGAAACATTATGATGTACTAGCATGCCACACATGTCCATCCAGCAATTCTACGGAGCACATGCAATCTTCTGCTGAGTTAAGAATTGTTTATAGTTCAGCACTGTTGAGGAGGAATACTGTTCCTAGGTATGGGTCAGCCTATTGTGAGAATTCTTTGAAATATAGATTTTACCTGATGGGATTCGGAAAGTAAGATTTGATTGCATTACTTGACTGTATTGTTCCAAAATTGTCCTGGCAGTCGAACACTCATACTTTACTGGGCTAATTTACTCCGTGGATCTGTCAATGTGGGCACCTATGTGTTCATGCTATGGAGACCTCAGTAAAACATCATGCACGCAATCCTAGATTGCCACAGTTTAGGGAAGAATGTCAACCGGCTTAAAGAAAAAGAGTGGTGAAGGAATCTGGGGTTTGTAAAGCCAGAGAGCCTGCAGTGCACATAGTACAGACTAGCACCAAGGCACTCCTGCATTGTCCTGCATTTACAGGCCCTGCCCGCAAGACTCGTGAAATGGTGGTTGCGCGCAAGGAATGCTTGTAAACCGAAGCCTGAATCCCATAAATGTTTGCAAATCAAGCCAGCTGTCCACACAGAATTCACAAGGGGGGGCAATCGGGCCATGCCACCCGCCTGTGGGCATTGCTCGCCTCCTGCGGCATGGCCGGCCTGTCTTCGGTATAGCAGAATCTCCCGGCCGGGATCCTGCGAAGAAATACTTTGAGCGCATCTTGGATAGAGATACTTCAGTTTTGGAATGTTGCCTCCATTGGCTACATGCTGTGCAGTGGAGTGAAGGATATTGTATCTACGTCACGGCGTGGGTCCTTAGGGATTCAATAAGACGTGTTCATGAGCGAAACAGATCTGGAGGTATTCTATTGGAGAAAATATCCAATGGTTTAATCGCGCAGGGGCGGACTGTGGACACCTGTTATAGATTAATTAGATCGTCTTCCCATTTTTTGTGACGCAGCAAAATAAATGTAAAGAATAATGTTCTGCATGTCTTAGAATGCTCAAAAATGTTTTGAAAGCAGTCATTGCCTGTTCCCTCTCAAAGTATTCTGGAAAATGTAAACTTTCCTGAATTGCACTAGTCATGCGACAATATAAAAAGGAATGATTTGCGAAATTCGACTTAAAAGGCGATGCGTGTAATTAGAAACAAATCCGACGTTAAAGATACAGCTGAAATGGCTGCTTTACACTTAAAATATGTGTGCGCAGATGCACTACAGAGAAGCCGGATACACGTTGGTCACTGTGGTCTCTTTATAGCCAAACGCGCGCCGTGATGAAGAAAATAACGGTTTTATGGCCGGCTACCTGACAACGCTTTGAAAGAACGTGTAATGGATGCCATTAGAAAAGAGTTTTGAAGATAAAATTGTCCAGGAGAGGGAGGTGGTGTACTGTAGGAGGGCGCAGTGTTAGAACTGCTGGGTGGGCAGATGAGCTTAATTGGCACAGGTACTCCGCGTGCCAGGCAAGCACAGCCGGTTGGCTGGTGCTAATGAATGAGGTGCCACAGCACGCTTCCCACGCCAGACAACACTATGTCATCTCTCTAACTTATTTAAATAGTAAAGATTTGTATTCCCATACGTGTTTTTTTGATTACTGTTTTGCATAATATATTGCCCTCTCAATCACTCAGATTTCATTTTATCGTGGCATTTTGATCCAAATTGGTACCAAGAATGTAGTATGGTTCACTGGTTAGAGGCGGCAGACCCGAGAGCAGAGGACGGCCCGGGACCAGGGTTCGATTCCCGGCGCGGCAGGTTTCTGGACCAGGGTCAGCGGACTCGATAATTCTCTCGCCTCGGTGCCCACTCTGATCAGCGATCACACTCGGCAACTCTGGGCATAAGCTTGCCTCATCTACACTAACGGCCCCACCAGACCGCCGGGGATGCCTGGTCTCACCCTGGAGATACCCATTAAGGGACCATCTCTCAGGGAAGCCAGGAAGGGTTTCGCAGCGGTCGAAGCGCGGAGATACTCCTCCGGGAGTCGATCCTAGCGCTCTTGCAATTAATTAATATTAATTAATTAATGTAGTATGTTTAAATGCCTCAAAATAAAAATATTAAACCTGAACGATGTATGTGTAATAATAATTTTAAAAAAAAGTTTAATGTCTAAAATCATCCTCTGTGGTTGTCAAAATACATAGATAACATTCATAGATAATCTTTTGCTACCGATTTCTCATTGTGTAAATATATGTGTATGTACTTTGTGCCAATTGACGATAATAACGCCTCAAA
Source organism: Lissotriton vulgaris (assembly GCF_964263255.1). Classification (NCBI taxonomy): domain Eukaryota; kingdom Metazoa; phylum Chordata; class Amphibia; order Caudata; family Salamandridae; genus Lissotriton; species Lissotriton vulgaris. The sequence continues at coordinate 69,031 of NW_028249404.1, forward strand.
ATGTTAAAAATATTATAAACAAGCCATCGTCAACTGTTCACAACAAGATACAAATCATTGGTCTCCTCTGAGACCAGGTGCTTTCTTCAACAATCCATGGAACATACCAAAAAGATAAGTGCATAAGGGGAGGCATAGAATAGATAATTGGAAAGGGAAAGGCTAGATCGGAAGTGTAAAAAATAACAAGTTACTTATAACATGCATCATGTGGTGAACAGAGTGGGGACGATGCGGGGGGCAGGAAGAGATACATAAGATGTACCAACTTGAGGTCAATATAAGAGTTAACAGACACTCGAGGAATGTAGAGAGATGAGATGACTATTTGTTTCGGTGGTGACATGAAGTTTTGATGACAGCTTCTCTGTGTCTAGGCTTGATGGGTGGGTTGTTACCCTATTTTATCCGTTGTGTGTGTTTGGTAACAAGCAGGTATCACAAAAACGGTATTTGTGTTGCTTGGTTGTCATTTCTAGGAGGAGAGGGAAGTCTAGCATACACTATTACACTACGTTTTATTTGTATTCTTGTTTCATTGGTTCACGTTATCTTACTCCTTACCCAGTTTTTGGTGAATATCTTATGTATTCTGGTCCAGAGAGTTTGATCTGGTATTCTAAAACTGACCAGGTGTACATCAAGACTCCTTGTAGGGAGTTTCGGGGCAGTTACTTCTGTGTACTGAAAAAAAGTAACCTTTTTGCGCTCGACACATGATTTTGGATTATTATGCTATTTATTTTGAAAAAATAAAACAATTCTTTATTCATTTAGAAAGATCTCTTGTCTTTTTACACACAAAATATGTATACATACGTCAATTAAAATCAAAATACCATTGAAGATAAAGAGAGCATATTTACATCTGGTAAAATACATGCAACTGTATAAGTATCCATCAGTAACTTTGTAGAACTTTCATTCAGATTGCGAGGATACAGTTTTTCATTATTCTGTGATAAATGTGCAACATAGAGCTTTTCACAGATGTCGCACATTGTTTAATTACTTCAAATAATAATCCTTCATGTGCCACAAGAAAGTACTATAAAAAACATATTGCTATAAAATAGAGTCATTTCTAGCTGAAAGTTAGACATGACTCAATCCAGGGGTGGGTCATGTGTCAATCTTCCCCAAAAAATGAATACCCAGTCTGCCTTGTGAATGCAATTCAAATTTGAGGTAAAACGTTCTCTCTATATTTGCATACACATATCTATATTAAGGAAATGCCAAGAGGGAACACTTAATTAAACATAAACACATAACTTTGGAAACTTCCCACGTGAAAAATTATATATTCTACGAAATTCAACTGGTGGAATGGAATCTCTGTCTGCCCTGTATTCGCTCACGAGTTTCATCAGGTGATATACAATATCATACGGTGCTCTAAATCGGACTGCAGTGACATGTAGTGCTAAACAAACCATTGCAAACACAAGAATAACCTGAGTAAGTGACCCACAAAGTCACTTGTTTAGAACGGGGAGAGAAGTTAATAGGTTTATAGGATACAGTCTACATACAAACTACTACAACAAAAAGGATATTCCTTACCCGAGACTGTTAGGAATGCATACCCTGCATCAGAAAACCCTAAGGATGCTTTGTTGTTTGTCTAACAAAAGCAAGCCTTAGGGTTTCGGATGCGGAATATGCATTCATAACAGTTTTGGGTATGGGATATGTAAGAAGGTAGGATCCTTCTGCATGGTTACCCCCACTTTTTGCCTGGTGCTAAGCTGTATTTTGACTAGTCTGACTGGGATCCTGCTAACCAGGACCCCAGTCTATCTGCTTTCTCCCTAAACCTATTGTGTTGAGTACTTAGGTACATTCCAGATTGGATACTGGGGTACCCTTATTAGTCCCTAGTATACGGTACTAAGGTACCCAGGGCATAGATACCCCAAAGGTCTCTCGTGGGCTGAAGGAGGCATTATGCCACCCATGAGAAACCATGCAAAATGTAACTAAAGGCCTGCCATTGCACCCTGTGCAAGTTGGTGCTTGAACCACTCACTTAAGATATACATTTCCTATATCTAATGGTATTGCACTTAAATCCTATGTCATCCCCGGAGCATGACTTTTCAATCCTGAAGGCAGGGTGCTTGGTTCTAAGTGAAGGGGTGCCCCTGCATGAGCAGGACACCCCTGCAGCCCATGGAATCCATTAACCCGGGTTGTCAGTGAAGCAGCCATATATGTTATAGAGGGGCACCACGTAATTACGCGATGACCATCTTGAAAACCGCTGCAACAAATCCTATCATGTTGGACCCATACCCCCACATCGTAAATGTTATGGGAGGTATGATTTCAAGCACTGGAAGAGCCCTCCATTAGGCTCTCAGTGTTCCAGGTACCAGCCTCCTAGAACCGGACAGCACAAAATGGTTGCTGCCGACCAGAGACACATTTTTGCCCTCCTGCTGCTGAGCCAGTCTCGAGCAGAGGAAGGTGGAACAATAGGAATCCTGTCACAGGGAGGAGCGACCACTTCCCAGACAGGATTTAGTGTATTGGGACCATGTGGGTGCACTTGCCGGAACAGAAAGTCTGCATGAGGGGCACACTTGGTGTCCCCATGCATAGTCCAGTTCAAACCAGTTCTGGGAGCTGTTGGCTCCCTCTCTGGCACAAAACTGGAAAAGGGCATGGGAGTAACCTCCACCCTGTCCAGACCCTCCCCTGAATCTTCCCAACCCTTTCCCTAGGGTACTTAAGGGCTTACCTGGGTGTAGGTCCCTAGAGTCATGGCATAAGATTCAGATCAGACACCACTGCACTTCTACCGTCTGGGCACTCTGGACCTCGTTTGGGTCTGACTCTGTCTCCCTTCCAGTCTGCTGCATTGTCTGTGTCTGTGCATCATACAGGAACCGTCCAAGGTCTGTGAAGCATCAAAGACACCTGAAGAAATCTCCCTTGGAGTGAAGGAGTCACTCCCCTGCATTCGCAGGCACTGCAACTAAGTCCACTGTCTGTAGATCCTGAGCTCCTCCGGACTCCGTGGGCTCTGCAACACAGGTGGAGGTTTTCCACAGCTCTCAAGGCCTACCCTGCCCTCTCACCAAGTTTGAGGCCAGTATCCTTTGTGGGGTTGCAATAACCAAACCCCTATGTACCACATCCAACTTGCAGTTGCAAAGGCTTGTTGGCTTCTTTGCAAGAAGATCGTCCCCTGTGTACCACGTCCAACTTGCAGTTGCAAAGGCTTGTTCGCTTCTTTGCAAGAAGATCTTCGGGCTCCAAGTAGCCCCAACCCCAAGCACCTCCAGTGACCAGAATCTTCAGCCACACTGCATCGTGGCCTGCTTCTTTTGGTGAGCTGCTTAAGGTCCTCTCGCGACTCCAGTGCCTCGGATCCACTTGAGGATTACACTTGTTTCTTCTGGGCTCCCCTGATTCTGGTACTTGCTGGTCCAGACGTTGCTCGTTCTTTGATTCCTGCATGGCTTGCCTTTGCTAAGGCTTTTTGGTGCTCCCGCTGGACACCGACCCCTCAGCACTCAACATCCTTCATGGCACAGCTTGTGCACAGCTCCTGGTCCTCCTCAGCATCACCTGGTCTTCACAGCTGCGGAGTCAAGGTCATCGTCATCCATCCTGCAACACCAGACATCGGAGTGTGGAATTTTATTTTGCGATCTGAACATCATCTGCGCCAGCTTGTCACCTATGTACTACGTGCACGGCAGCCATTTTAGGTATCCTGGTCTCCCTGTCCACGATCGATCGCCAGCGCGCCCCTCTGACCCAGCAAGCATCCTCCGCGCACCCTGGCTCCCCCTCCCTCCCCCTCATGAGCATAACCCTTCTGCATGACCCTGTCCTTGGGAGTCACACCAGCGCCTGACCAGCACCTCCTCTCTTCCTATGAATGCCCCTCTGTTGATAAACCTTCCCTCAGCTCAATTGTCCACGCGGCATGAATACCACTCCATTGATGACCCCTTACCCCGTATCCGACTGACCACACAGGTCCGAGGCCATCGCCTAAACCAGGAGATACCATTTACTGCCCCTCATTGTATGGAGCCACCCCTCTTCAAAGGACACGCTGTTGATCAGGGCCTCCCCACCCCCTGGGATATGGTCAGGCGCACACATCCTAAGACTTGGCGAAACACTCAGCTGCGTGATGACCCCCCTCCTCTATCAGCGGGTTGAGGACCTCTATTGTAAAGGTATATGGGGGTGGGATTGACACGAGGATTACAGGGATGTCTTTTTCTTTATGTCACAATGTTCTGATTGTAATAAAGAAAGGTCACATGCCATAAACCAGTGTATAAGAGGCCAGGCCTCCGAGAGGCTGTTAGAGCACCTCGAGACGATACCTTGTTGTCCGATCTGATGTGTTCTGCTCCGTCGGAATAAAACTTCTGTTTCCTGCCTTCTGGTCTCCGGCGCCTGCCTCATTGCTTGGTAAATTTGAATGGTACAAGGGCGGTTAGCGCCGGGCAAATCTTGAGAAAGGTCCTAGCCCTACCTTTGTCCACAATTGGCGTCCCAAAGCGTGGGGCCCATCAGCGACACGTGGATCCAGTGGGAGAGTTCCCGACGACAGAGTGAACGACTGCAACGATCGGGAAGAGCTCGTGTCCGATAGACCCTCGTCTGACAGCTGATCATCCGACCTTCACTAGTTCTGAACAGACCTCTCTCGAGTGATCTACGGTCCTGACTGGGAACCATCAGGAGTGCCACGAACATCACGAAGGAGAGAGGACGATCGGGCGCTGGGTCCAGAGGACAGGAAACCGTCCATGCGGTCCGGGTAAGGTCGTGTAAATGCGACGAATTGAGAAAAGATTGTTTTGTTTGGATAATACTAGTATTACGCTTTGTTGAAACCTCTGGAGATTCGCTGTCTGCAAACAGAGAAATCAACAGGCTCTCTCTTTGCAAACAGTGAAGGATAGGTAACGCAGACTTTTGTCCCCGTTGTAACCCGTCGTGCCTATCTTCCTCCCCCACTGTTTCCCGAACTGTCGTTCGTGGATTATTGTCTGGAGATTCTTTTTCTGCAAACAGGGAAGAACAAGGTCTCTCTTTGCAGGTAGAGAAAGAGTGGGTAACGATAACTTTTCGTGCCCACTTATTCTCCCCACTGATTGTTTGATTGACCGATTGTTCGGTATTGGTTCGTTTGAGGTATTCACCGCCGGCAAACAACGGAGAATAGAAATATTCTGTCTAGTCTTTGCCCGCCGTGATAAGATAGGTAGTGCAGACTTTTGTCCCCGTTGTAATCCGTCATGCCTATCTTCTCCCCACTGGTTGGTGGCCTGTTTAGCCCGGACCGCTTATTAGAGATGAACCATCCGGCTCCACTGGAGGGCACCCCTAATAAGGACATGTTCACTAAGTATGGACTAGTCGCTATAGCTTACACTAAACTATGGCACAAATATACAAAAAGGAACCCTGAAAGTCAGTGGCCACTGATAGGTTCCTTTGATGATCATAAAATAAAAGCATTAGAAATAGCGCTCCAGAAAAATAAAACTACGCCCACTATGCTCGACAGTATCGGCATGTGGCGCAAAGAAACGGAACAACGAAAGAAAAGAGAAGAAGCAAAAATAGGGAAAGAATTACGAAAGGCAGCCCACCTGGCCGCGAAGCAACTAGAAGAGGAAATAAAGGAAAGAAAGGAAGCTATACAAAACCAAGAATCAGGGTCGACAGGCCAATGTCCTGTCAGGACCCCCTCTGTGCTCTACCCTGAATTGCCCTCCAAACAACGGGCAAACGATGAGTTACTGCTAGGTCCCCCAATCATCTACATGCCCCCTCCATATGCTCCCAGCCAACAAAGCCTGCAAGCCCCGAGTGTGAGTGAAAGTGACCTTAGCGCTAGTGCACCAGCCCTCACGGCCTCTGCACCAGCCACATTAACAACTTCGTCAGACGATCCCGAGGCTAGCAAACAATCACCAGCCAGACCAAATAGGTTGAGCAAAAATGAGCGGGATGGGATCGACAAAATAGCAAAGACATTAGTAGAGCGAAGGGAAAGCGAAGAGTACATAATGAGCATATATAATTCACATGCCGACAGCCACAGACGGCATTTCGTTTTGCGATTCAGCTACCACACCCTGAACACATATGAAGATAGGTATCAAAGTAAGGGTCCCGCTAAACTAACAGCGCTGTATAGGAAGATTGACGTTGGAGATGGGACTGAATGTGAGGCGACGGAGCTCTTCATGCAAATGCTTGAGGTTCTCCGCCACCTCACGGAACAAAAACTAGAAACCAAGATTACAGTCCCTGAAACAACCTCAGTAGAAGTAGCCAATACTATGATGCCTATCAGAGAGGCGGCCCCTTACTGGATCCCGCCACGTGGCAAGGGAACAAGCGATGATATTAATAACGAAGATGCAAAAGGGAGGGTTGTGTACAATTGGGTTTACCAACCATGGGACAGACAAGATATCCTAACCTTCAAACAAACCCTGCCCGATTTAAGAAAGAACCCAACAGCATTTTATACCGAATTGGGTACAGCCTTGGGTTCGACAATAATGACTTTAGCAGACATTGACTTGTTCTTTGGGTTATGCCTGCCAGCTGACGTGTGGAAGCAAATCCGGAAGGCTGACCACACGGATCTGTTTGGACATACCTGGGACCAACTCGGTAAACTAGATGGACAACGAGAGCCTGGAAGGAAACCAGTAAAAGACATACTGGAACTCCCAGACAAACTAGTCCAGAAATTAAAGACACTGATCCCAGAAAGAAAGGTAGATTGGTCGATAGTCACGGCCTGTCGACAGAAACCGCAGGAAGATGTGTCAGAATACTTCTCCCGATTCGAGACAGTGTTCTCGGACTACAGTGGCCAAGACATGACCACCGCAACCGGACAGCACCTGTTTGTACAAAATTACGTAAAGGGCCTAACACAAGAAGTCTCCCAAAAGCTGCAGACGAGCGAGAGTAGTTGGGGGGCCTCCAAACCCGCAGCTATCCTTCAGATGGCTCAGTATTACGAGCACCAAAAGAATGAGAATGATAGGGCGTCCGAGAAAAAGAAGAAAGATTTAAAAGAAAGGGTAATGATAGCCCAGATACAAGGTATAACGGTAGGACGAGAACACCAAAGGGGGAACTACCAATCAACCACCCCCAGAGATCTACCTTCTAAAGATCACACCCCAACACCTCACACTGGACGTAGAGACATTAGCAATGACCAATGCGTCTTCTGCAAAGGGTTTGGCCATTGGAAATCCCAGTGTCCGGTTCTACTAGAGATGAATAGAAATAGGGACTCCAGGGATGTGGCAGGAGGGCCGAGAAATAGAGTACAAGGACGAGGGCACACTAACGACACCAACAATGACAGATCAGGGAGATTGAACACGTTTGACCGTCCCCGACAGAACCAATATCAGCTGTCCGAAGGTGAAAATGCCCCCGACTTTGCATAGGACTGCCAGGGGCAAGGGAGGGATCCAGTCGAGCTCTGTGTTGACCAGCAAGGTCCTTATGTCACCGCTAAGGTCCTGGGTACAGAGTCTCCATTCTTGGTAGACACTGGGGCGACACGTAGTGTGTTATCAAAACGACTGATTCCAAGGGCACCCTTGTCTGGCTCACACATAACGTCGATAGGTTTCGATGGAACGCCCTCCACTAACCCCCTGTCCGTACCTATTACCTTTGACCTAGAAAACAACACCACTGACGCGACATTTCTGCTCTCCTCCAACTCCCCTGACGCCATTATGGGCATTGACTTACTGAAACATTTTCGAGCTACCATTTGGTGTTCCCCAGATGGAATACGAGTCATCCTGTACGACAACCCAGGCATACCCAGATCCCGTCCCCCACGACACATGTGCTCCATAACTGATGCTGATCTGTCCCTGCTTGACACCCTGCCTCCGTACCTATGGGCCAAAAATGACTCTGATGTGGGGCGAATGATGATTGATCCTATTCACATAACTGTACGACAGGACACTATGCTCCCGAAACTCCCACAATATCGGATATCCCCCGAGGGCGAGAAGGCACTGGTAGCGATTATTCAATCTCTGGTGGATGCAGGAGTGGTTGAAGAGGTGGTTAGCAACGTCTGCAACAGTCCAATCCTACCTATTGTTAAGAAACAAGGTGAAGGAGATGAGAAAGCGTACCGCTTCATCATCGACCTACGAGAGATTAACAAAGTGGTTATACCCCAATACCCCGTAGTCTCAGATATCACTACCATTCTGACCCTCATCCCGTCCACTGCCACCACCTTCACTTTTATCGACCTTAAGAACGCGTTTTTCTCTATCCCCATCCATCCAGACAGCCGTTATCTCTTCGGCTTCACTCTAAAATCCCGCTCGTACCGATTTTGTAGAGCTCCCCAGGGGTACACTGAAAGTCCCAGCATTTACAGCCAGGCCCTCAAAAGGCAGCTGGATGCCTTTCAGCTACCAGATGGAGTGGTGTTGATCCAATATGTTGACGATATCCTTTTGGCGGCCGACACCACCCCACTTGCCACGACAGCCACTGTCCAACTCCTACACTTTCTTGCAGAAAATGGCCACAAGGTCTCCAAAAAGAAGTTGCAGTTCTGCCAGCCACAAGTGACTTACCTAGGCCATCTCCTGTCCAAAGAAGGGAGGAAACTTACACCCGACCGAATCCAAACCATCCTAGACACCCCCATCCCAAAAACACAAAAGCAAGTCCGCTCTTTGGTTGGCCTAACCTCTTTCTGTAGACAGTGGTTACCTAACTTCAGTCTCATTATAAAACCTCTACTTGCCCTATTAACCAAAGATGCCTCCTTCCCGCTCCCTTGGACCCCTGAGTGTCAAGCATCCTTTAAGGAATTACGAGATGCCCTCTGTTCAGCGCCTGTCCTAGGAACCCCGGATTACTCCAAACCCTTCTCCCTCTTCACCCACGAAAGGGAGGGGTGTGCATTGTCTGTCCTAACTCAATCAATTGGTCCTAAGCAGCGCCCTTGTGCCTACTTCTCCGCCACTCTTGATCCTGTAGCCAGAGCTTTGCCTGCCTGCCTTCGAGCAGTAGCTGCCGCTGCTGTCTCTATCCGCCAGAGCGAAGGAATCGTACTCTCAAACTCCCTCACTGTGTTAGTACCCCATGCAGTCGACACCCTTTTGAACCAGACAAAGACTCAACACCTGACTAGCGCACGACTGACGGGGTACGAACTGACGCTACTTGCACCCCACATCACACTAAAGAGATGCACAACTTTGAATCCTGCCACATTGTTGCCCCTGCCTGAAAATGACCCCGACGTTCCTCCCATCCACGACTGTGTGACCCTCACGGACGAACAGACTAGGAGTAGGGTTGACCTCCGAGACACTGCTTTTACTGACCCCGATGGAGAGCTATGGGTAGACGGCTCATGCATCAAACTCCCAGATGGCACCACTTCAGCCGCCTATGCAGTTACGACAGCCCGAACAGTAGTTGAGACAGCCTGCATCACACAACGATCTGCCCAGGCAGCAGAGCTGATAGCTCTCACACGAGCATGCATCATAGCCGCAGGGACCACCACGAACGTATATACAGACAGCCAGTATGCCTTCGGAGTGGTCCACCATTTTGGACTCCTGTGGAGGGAGAGGGGATTCCTGACGTCCCACGGCACCCCGATCCTCCACGGAGATCTAGTCTCCGCCCTGATTGAAGCAGTTCTCCTCCCCAAACGATTAGCGGTAATCAAATGTCAAGCACACAAAAGGGTGACAGACTTAGTTGGACAAGGGAATGCACTGGCCGACATCACTGCACGAACCACAGCTGAGAATAGGACGGTAACACGCATGTATGTGACCAGGTAACAAGCAGAGAAATGGACTGACGCAAGGGAAATGATCAGAGACATCCAGTCGGCCGGCACCCCTCACGAACTGACTGAATGGGCAGGGGTGGGTTTGAAGGATGATGAGGGCTGTTGGCGAACGAAGGATGCAAACAAATGGTTGCTGCCCGACTCATATCTGATCCCCATACTGACGATGGCACACTCCCCCGCACACATAGGATCTGCACCCATGATCGAACTCATTTCCAAAGTCTGGCACAACGACAAAATCCCCGACTCGGCCAGGCGCCTAGTTCAGCAGTGCCTTATCTGTCTGCAACACAACCCCGGGAAAGGAACTGTGGTACCCCGGGGAGGGTTTGGGACCCCCAATCACCCCTTTGAGGTCCTTCAGATGGACTACATCCAACTAGAGAGATGCCAAAGCCTGAAGTATGTACTAGTCATCGTATGTGCCTTCAGCAAATGGGTAGAGGCCTATCCAACCCGTGACAACACTGCCATGACTACTGCCAAAGTGCTACTGAAGGAATTCTTCCCTCGCTATGGCCTTTGTCGAATTTTATGGAGCGACAATGGCCCCCACTTCATAGCTGAGGTTATCCAACTAATCCTAAAGGGATTGGGGGTGAAGCAAAGGTTTCATGCGGTCTTCCACCCCCAATCCGCCGGTCTGGTGGAACGCCATAATGCCACTCTGAAGCTGAAATTGTCAAAAATAGTGGCCACCACTGGACTCAACTGGCCGGATGCCCTCCCACTGGCCTTGTTGTCGATGCGTTCCACTCCCACCAAGCACCATTTGACCCCCTACGAGGTCGTGTTTGGGCGACCGATGAATCTCTGGACTGCTCCCAAACCGACCTCCATTCATGATGTCCCAGACGTCCTACTATCTGATTATTTGTGCAAGTTAACTAAAACATTGTCTGTCATTCATCAACAGGTGCAGCAGGCCATCCCCGATGCTTCCAGGGGCCCCGGCCATGACATCCAACCGGGAGATTTCGTGTTGATACGAAAATTCCAGCGGACCAAGAGTCTGGAACCTCGGTGGACGGGCCCCTGGCAAGTGCTGATTACCACCCGGACGGCGCTTCGAGTGGAGGGGAAGAGGCACTGGCTGCACGCGCATCATTGCCGGAAGGTCTCTGCGAACCTGGCCACGACAGAAAGTGTCAGCACCCAAGAAGAGCTCCTGAGCAAAGATCGACCAATATTGGACTGTTATCCCGTCACTGAGGCACTTGAACTTGCAAAATTCTCTGATCCCACTGTGCCATCCAAAGAAGGGTATTTCCTGCGTCGAAAGGAGGGAGTTTCGGCTAAGTAGGCCACGGACCAAGTTGAATCTCAGAACGGTGACCTAAGCACAAATAAAGGGTTATCGGGAGAGAAGCTAAACGAAGTCTGTGGTTCTACCCACTACCGAGCCCCCTTGAAGGTGATTGAAGCGCCAGATAAGAAGATGATGGAAGCGCCAGATAAGAAGATGATGGAAGCGCCAGATAAGAAGATGATGGAAGCAACAGGAAATACCCACTACAGAAACCCAAAGACTGACAATTTGCACAAATCAAAGACCATCGCCCTCTTAATTGTCCTCCTCTTCTGCCTCCTCCTCATGACCTCCTTCTGGATTCTGGAGGAAAGCACTCCGGCTCACGAGGCATTGCTACCAACTGCACAACCAACACCCCTGAAAGAACATCACCTAATCTCTCTGTCGCCTCAGCTGCGAGAAAGGCGCAGGGAATTCTGGAACAATTCCTTCGTGCAACTGTTGCACCAACACAACCTTGCTGCAAATGTTACGAACTGCTGGATCTGCGGGTTGCTCCCGCATGCCACTGGACACTCCATCCCCTTCATCCCTTCTCCTTTCTCAATTCACGGCTCCTGCCTCGCCTGGTTGATCCTCATGCAAGAGAGCCACAAGGACAACGCCACTTCCGGCCAGACAGTGTCGCACTTCTACTCTGGGTTCTGGCTGAACAAAACCGGGAAGACTTCTGCTCCCCTGTGTCCCGCGCTCACAGGCGCCACCTTTCTTAAAGACATTCCAGCCAAAGAACGTGTTGAAGTACAGGTACTCCACAATCCAGCTAGATCCACCTTCTCTCATCTGCAAAAACAAACCACCGCCACTCTGACTGTGGCTCTGTCTGTTATCAATGTCACTGGACTTGTGTGCCTAGAAGGTCGGGGAACGCAACTGGTGGGTCACAGTTCCTGCCGAATCACCAGAACATTGGACTCAGTTGACCCCCCTTCCTTTGTTGCTTCTCCGAATATGTACTTTGTGTGTGGCACCAAAGCTTACACCTGGCTCCCGAAGGGTTGGAAGGGTACCTGCTACATTGCCTTCGTTCTTCCACCCACGTATGTAGCCCCTGCCAACCATCACCGGCAGAGGCATGCCGATGACATTGGACAAGCCGACTCCACTGGAGCACAGTTCCTAGATGCAGCAAAGGGACTTGTTCCCCTGTGGGGCCCAATGGCAAACAGCCGCGCTATCCGGCACCTGACCCAGGCAGTGGAAACAACGATCAACATCACCGCTGGCATCCTCGCTAACAACACGGCGGAGCTCCAGGCGGTCCGCCTTGTGACCCTCCAAAACCGCCTTGTCCTAGATGTGGTCCTAGCCGACCGAGGAGGAGCATGCCGCATCATCGGATCTAGCTGCTGCACCTTCGTGCCTGACAACTCGCCTTCCGTCTATAAGGCAATTGAACACCTCCACAGACTTTCCTCGGAGGTCCACCAAGAACAAGAAGGATGGTCGCTTGGAAACTGGTTTTGGGACACTTTGAGGAACTGGGGTTGGAGGTTGTTTTCCTTCGTACTGATACCTGTTGTGATATTATGTGGGTGTTGCTTAAGTATCCAATGTCTGCCATCTTTGTGCGGCCTTGTTTCCAACTGTATGTGCCCAAAGACTTTGGACTTCCGAAATGAGCACATGAGTCCCCTCTATGAAGCAGAGATACGTGGCCTTATGGGGGTAAACCCAAACTGACAAGTTGGCGAGACATGTTAAAAGGGAGGACTGTGGAATTTTATTTTGCGATCTGAACATCATCTGCGCCAGCTTGTCACCTATGTACTACGTGCACGGCAGCCATTTTAGGTATTCTGGTCTCCCTGTCCACGATCGATCGCCAGCGCGCCCCTCTGACCCAGCAAGCATCCTCCGCGCACCCTGGCTCCCCCTCCCTCCCCCTCATGAGCATAACCCTTCTGCATGACCCTGTCCTTGGGAGTCACACCAGCGCCTGACCAGCACCTCCTCTCTTCCTATGAATGCCCCTCTGTTGATAAACCTTCCCTCAGCTCAATTGTCCACGCGGCATGAATACCACTCCATTGATGACCCCTTACCCCGTGTCCGACTGACCACACAGGTCCGAGGCCATCGCCTAAACCAGGAGATACCATTTACTGCCCCTCATTGTATGGAGCCACCCCTCTTCAAAGGACACGCTGTTGATCAGGGCCTCCCCACCCCCTGGGATATGGTCAGGCGCACACATCCTAAGACTTGGCGAAACACTCAGCTGCGTGATGACCCCCCTCCTCTATCAGCGGGTTGAGGACCTCTATTGTAAAGGTATATGGGTGGGATTGACACGAGGATTACAGGGATGTCTTTTTCTTTATGTCACAATGTTCTGATTGTAATAAAGAAAGGTCACATCCCATAAACCAGTGTATAAGAGGCCAGGCCTCCGAGAGGCTGTTAGAGCACCTCGAGACGATACCTTGTTGTCCGATCTGATGTGTTCTGCTCCGTCGGAATAAAACTTCTGTTTCCTGCCTTCTGGTCTCCGGCGCCTGCCTCATTGCTTGGTAAATTTGAATGGTACAAGGGCGGTTAGCGCCGGGCAAATCTTGAGAAAGGTCCTAGCCCTACCTTTGTCCACAGGAGGGCATTCGTCTTCCAAGTCTCCCGGTCATTCCTGAGTGACATAGACTCTGTCCCCTCTGTTTGCAGGTACACTCATCAGGAATCCATCCTTGGGTTCCACTGGGCGCTTTCTCCTTCTTCGCGGGCAGCACTTTCCTGTAGTCCTCTATTGGGTTCGACAGCTGTTTCCGACACCACTTCACACATATGCATCGGCTTCCATGGTGTAGGTAACGTGGGCACTAGTGTGTCTACGGGTGGAATGGTTCTCCAACCTTCTGCCTTCCACAGGGTTTCTTTAGGGTCCAGCGAGAAGGGTCCTTAATCTTTAAAAATCCAACTGCGACTTGCACATAGAGTTGTACGGAGCTCGCAGTCGTGTTTCCACACTGCACACGCTCTCTATGTGGTCTCTATATACTCACTTTGGGTGGTTCATTGGGTACTTTCAAGAAACAAAATAGAACCTAAACAACTAAAGCAAAACACTTCTAGATATATATCTTGAGGATATCACAACTCATTCAGACGCTGTGTGTGCAATTGAGTCTAGAAAGCAAAGGAAAAGCTAAGAGAAAAAATACTCAGAATCACCTCCGGATAATTGGTATCCCATCAATACACAATCATGTGCCCAGTGTCGTCATCTGGGTACCCAAACAACCCTCTACTGTCTCTCTTAGTTATCAGAGAGAGCAAGAAGGGAGTTGTATCCTTCTATGTGATTCTTGCATAAGGAAAAAAGTAAATGGGATTGTGTTGTAGAAAATGGGTGATTCTAAATACTCTTTAAAGTGCAGTGCAAGAGAACTGTGAGAAAAGTGTTTTCAAAAGGATGAACCATAGAGACGGTATACTATCCTTCATTACAATGTCTCATATGTTTTCCTATTAGAAAGCGTGAAAGGTGAAAAAACAAAGATGGAGCAGTTAGAAATTAATCACTGCTCCCCTGGTCGACATGTTTCAGCCACATGGAAATAGTCTTCCCGGCTTTCCTCAGGACCTAACAAATATTTTTGTCACTGCAATCACTATGTTAAATAAAAATTAGTATTCATACATACAGTATTATTGCTGTTGTATTATCATTCTGACCCTTGATGTTAGCATGATGGCTGTACTGTATCCAGGGAAAGAAAACATGAGTAAACATAAAAATCTTAATGTACCAATGCTTTCCAAAATTAATGCACCATGATACTCTACATTTTGCTAATAGTTTTGTTAGCAAAAAAAGGGCTTACCATTGCTAACCAAGAGGTAGATCACCTCATTCGACACCAGCTCAAGTTCTATTAGAGGCCCACTCTGAAAAAAGAAACATTCCAACAACACACGTTTGTGGAGAAACAACATTCTGATGTCAAATGATCACCAAACAACATTCGTGGTAACACAATTTTCTAACCATAGCAAAGCAGAGTTTGCTGTTCTAAAACCAGCCACCATCACCAGTAAGATAAAAAGGAAGTGTGGGTCTTGCATATACCAATATCCATCAGTTTTGTTAATACCCTCTACTAAATATAGGGGGACATGGAACTCTCGCTGCGAATAAATTAGTGTGATAATAATGTCTCATGCATGTGTAATTTAGACCCATACATGCAACCAGAATTTTTTTTGGGGCTATTCAAATGTAAAAACAATTGAGGTAATAAGTACACAAGAATTCATTGATGTATATACTATGGTGTGTACTCATTTCTAGTTCTTTTGATAACCTCAAATCACAGGTTTCTGAGTTGAACTTCTAGTCTGGTTAATAGTTAAATGGGCAGAGAAATGATAAAAATATATCTCATTGCCTCTTAACCGGTTGTGAAATAAAACCGACCATCGAGGGTTTAAAGATGGAGACAGAGAATGGAGAAAAAGACAAAAGAGCCCTCTTACTTTTAATCAATATACGTGTTCCGAGTGCTGGTATATTTATAATCGGAAACTAAAGTTCAATTGTGTGGTGAAAGAGCTGTCACCATACAGATCACTCTTTATACGGTGTATATAACTCATTGTGTATAACAAATATGAGTCCTTGATAATTCCGAAAACTCAGAGCGTATCAGTCTATTGTCAAGACACTGATAGTGCAGCACCCATAGCTCTATACGAATAGTATTGCGTCATTCCGAACCCCTACGCATTTAAAAAGCGGGAGAAAGGATGTCATATCTCTACATAAGTCGGGCAAGTGCGCGGGGAATTGCTAGCAGCATTCAGTAGTTGTGCTGTGCTCACCTGTCCGCGGTACCTCCCGGATTTGTACTTAGCTGGAGTGGAGGCACCGAGCGGACGCCAAACAGACATTTTATCGAAGGAATCAACAGAACGTACCGTCGACGTGTGTCGACCTCATGTTGATGACGTCATCATAAGAACTTCTCAGATGTTGGTATCATGATGGGAATTGTAGTTCTTATGTGGTCTAATAAAGTTATATATACAAATCGAACAGCATTACCATTTTATCCATTGTTATAGGAATCTCAAACCAGTCAATATCATCTCCTTTATTTAGTATCTATATGTAAGTAACAATTACTTCATCAAAGAGCACTATGTAGCTGGCAGCTTAAATATTAGATTTAAACCGACCACTCATTTTTTACTCTTTTCTTTTCTTTATTGAAACTCTTCCATACACTCGTTTTATACTCTATTTTTTTCTTTATAACAACGTTTCCATACCGGCTGATTAGTTGCACAACATTGTAAAACCTCTGTTTATAACATCTCGAAGCACAACATAAATTTGGGTCAGAGGCACACACTAGTGTTGTTAATACTAGTGTGCGTCATCTACCAATAGTCATATCTAGTTTGTTTTTTTGTCATGTATGTTGATTGTATGCACATTATAGAGCAAATCTATAAAGTACTGGTACTGATGGCAGTAATAGATGTTTTTGTTCAACTGAGTTAGTTGGGATAAACAATCCATGTGTGATCATGTACATAGAGGAGAAACTATCTCTTAAAGGTACCATTCCATGTGTGTGTCATTTTAGATGTTTCATAAGGACCATACTATTATTTCAAGTAGGGAAATTATTGGTCAATGCACTGATGAATGAAAATATGAATGAAAATATACTTGGTATAGCGCATGGCTACCCTACGGCATCCCAGCGCTTTGACCCAGGTAACATCACCATCACTCATTGGAAAAGAAAGGTTTTTAGTTGTTTCCGGAACATGAGATGGTTCGGTAGGAGTCGGATGCTCTCAGGAAGACTATTCCAGAATTTGGCCGCTTGCAAAGAAAACCGCCGACCCCCCGTACGGGATCTTTTGATCCTAGGGACTGTCAGAAGATTGAGTTCACTAGACCTAAGGGTTCTAGAGGGTCGGTATGGGCAAAAGAGAGGGCAAAGAATATCAGGACCGTTGTTTGTGATGGATTTGTGGACCATACACATGGCCTTGAAACCTATCCTCTCCTGAATCGGTAGCCAGAGAAGAGCACGCAGAGCAGGCTTAACCGAACTGTGTCTGGGGACTTTGACCAGAAGTCGAGCAGCGCAGTTCTGGACTGACTGCAGAATTTTGATGGTGCCTATCGGTGCGTCAAGATAGAGTGCATTAGAGTAAACCAATCAGGAGATGATCAAAGACTGGACCAGGAGCCATCTGGAATCGGGAGGAAGGAGGTTCAGAACCTTCCTTAATGTCCTAATCAGGCCAAAGCATGTTGCGGCTACCTTCTTTGCCTGCCCTTGAAAGCCGAGGGAGGGGTCAAGACAGACTCCCAGACTCTTGATTTGTTTCTTTGGGGTCGGGGGGGGGACCCAGGCAACTCGGCCACCATGGATTGAGGTTCAGAGGAGCCTTGTAACCCATGATCATGATCTCGGTTTTAGTCCCATTTAGTTTCAGAAATGAGGCTTCCATCCATTCACAGACCTTAGTGAGACAGGGAGACAGATTGTTTGGTCCAGAGGTCCCGTCTTCAGACCTCGTAAGTTAGACCACCAACTGGGTGTCATCGGCGTAGGTGACCAGTTTTATCCCCCAGGGAAGTACCACCTCGGCCAAGGGCCTCATATAGATATTAAATAAGATGGGGCTTAATGAGGATCCCTGGGGAACACCGTAGTGAAGGGGGAACTGTCTTGAAGTATACTCCCCTTCAAAAACAGAGAATGTTCTTTCTGCTAGGAAAGATTGAAGCCATTTAAGGGCAACACCGGAAACGCCAGCCTCGCCGAAGCGGCTGATCAACAGGGAGTGGTTGACCGTATCGAAGGCTGCGCTGAGGTCCAAAAGGACAACCGCAGCGCATCCTCCTGCATCTACAATCTTCCTCGCTTCCTCCACTACCACCACCAGGGCGGTCTCAGTGCCCTGTTTTGTTCTGAAGCCAGTTTGAGTTGGATGAAGCCCTGCCTCATTCTCAATAAAGGCGGATAAAGCAAGATTTACATGCTTTTCTGTGATTTTACTCATCCCTGGCAGCAGGGAGATAGGGCGGTAGTTTGACCAGTCCTCAGGGTCAAGATTGGCTTTTTCTAATAGAGCTTTGACTCTGGCCTGTTTCCACAGTGGGGGAACCACTCCAGTGGAGAGGGAGGAGTTGATTACGTCCCTCATAATTGGTACTACCACCTCAGAGACTTGTTTTAGGGCAGAGGGCGGGGCCATGTCCGCAAGAGAGCCTGATTTAAGATTCTGCAGAAGTTTTTCTACTGTGGAATGATCTATCAAGGGCAGAGCATCCAGAGTAGGTGAAGAGACCAATCGAGTGGTGAGCTCAATGGAGTGTCCAAGATCATTTGTAGCTTCCTTCACACAGAAGGAGGAGTAGATGGTAGCAACCTTTGAGCTAAAAAAATTGGCTAACTCTTCGCACCGTTTTAGGGGATCTGCCACTTCATTCAGGGGACTAGGCGGAGTAACCAGCGACTTGAAGATTTTGTACATTTCCCTGGGGGAGTTAGCGGCTTTAGATATCTCAAGCTGGTAAAAAGAGGCTTGGGCTGATTTTAATTGGGTCTTGTAAGTCCTAAGAATAGCTCTGTATTCCGATTTATCCTCTAGAGTGAAATTCTTTCTCCACTTCCTCTCTAGCCTCTTACAGGTTCGTTTAAGACATTTCAATTCTGCAGTGTACCAAGGCATTTTCTTGGAGCCTCCACGGTGCACTATTTTGCGTTTAGGGAGGGTGAGATCAAGAGAGGATTCTAGCCACTTATTAAAGGAACTGTAGGCTTCAATCGGATTATCCTCCCTAATTAACGGAAGGGAGTCCTTTAGGGATGTTGCCAACTTCGACACAGGCAGTTTTGACCAAGTCCGACCAGTCTTGGTAGTAGTTATAGAAGGCTGGACAACATACGTAGGCGTCCATGCAAATGAGAGTAGTGCATGATCTGACCATGGAATAGATAGCGACTCCTTCTACTGCATGTCAGTGAGATTGGTGTAAAAATGGTCAATCAAATGGCCAGCAGAATGAGTGGCTCCCTCCACGATTTGTTTCAATGCTAAAGTCCCCATTCCCTCTAAAACATTTTGCGGAATCAGTGCTTCAGGGTCATCAATATGAATGTTAAAATCCCCGATAATAGAGAAATTTGAAGAGGTACTGGTAGGGTGAGAAATTTTTTCAAGAAGGGCATTACAAAAGCCATTGCAAGAGCCTGGTGGACGATAAAGTAGGTTGCCCGAAAGTGTACAGGTAGGGGAGAAGGAAATAGCGAATTCGAGACTTTCGCAGTCTGACAACGGGTTATCCGCAGTGCGACATTTAAAAAAGTCCTTACAAATAATAGCTATGCCTCCGCCCCTGCCCTTGGGACGATCAAGCCTGCTTATCACATAACCAAGGGGCAAGGCCCTAACAATATCCGGACCTGAGACCTCTGAGAGCCAAGTCTTAGTAATAAACAGGACATCAGGACTACGGGGCATATTATCAAGGGGGTTTATCTCCGCTTTTTTGGCTTTAAAAGCCAAGAAAGCAGAGATAAAATTATCTCCCTATTACCTAGCTGTCGCTAACACCAGTTAGCGACAGCTAGTAGGAGATAGCGACCATCTTGGGCCCCACTTTGCATGTCAGTGATATTTATCACTAATGACATGCAAAGTGGGCGTGCCAAGATGTTAGCGACTGAAAACAGTCGCTAACATCGCTATCTCCTATTACCAACTTTTGGAGATATTCGCACTAAGCGCGAATAGCTCCAAAAGCTAACACCTGCCCTGAGCAGTTCTTAGCCATGTTATCCAATGGGAGGTGGATAACATGGCTAAGAGCATTAGCTCGGTAATGCATGAATATGGCTGACTTTTCAGCGATATTCATGCATTGCGGCGATTTTTATCGCATTTGCGATAAACCTTGGTAATACCAAGGTTTATTTGCTATTGCTTAGTAATATGCCCCTATATTCCTCTAACAGCAGGTGGATTTCGACGCTATGTTTAGGAAGGGAACGGCAGTTCAGGAGCATTAGGGAGTATGTAATCGGAATGCAGGTGGAAGATGGGGGGGGCGTCCTGTTTGTCTTCACAGTGTGGGCAGGGAATCAGAGGAGGGATGGATGGGGTTATGAGTGGACAGAACAATCCCCTACCAGCACTGAGTGCCAGCAGTTGATCTCTACCGTATAACAGGTCATCTTCTCTCCTGATGTCAGTCTCCCTGGCCCCGTCCTGTCACGGACGGGCACAGACGCGCTTTCCTTAGGCGCTCCTTCGGCGCGGGACCGGCGCCTCCGCTACTCGCGTCCGCTGCGCGGAGGAGTAGCCATCTTAATTTATACAAGTCCGCCTACCTCCTTCCCCACCCTAGAACGCTGACCTGCCTCACCTAGTATGGCCGCCTCCGCGTACCAACACCACTCAGCTAGCAAATAGGCTGAGAGGGGTCACACAGGTCCAGAAATACGGCGCAAAATAAACTAAAATGTGTGCGGTTTAAAATCCGGACTAAACAAATTATTAATCAATTTGTGCAGCGTGACAGGAATTAAAATGCTACATGTGCCAAACACAGTTTACAATGTTAAAAAGACGAACAACTTTCGGCTTCCGCCTCAGGAGTGGGATGATGTGCAGGGGTCTGACACGAGCATTTCAAAGGGCTCAATTTATACAAGTCCGCCTACCTCCTTCCCCACGCTAGAACGCTGACCTGCCTCACCTAGTATGGCCGCCTCCGCGTACCAACACCACTCAGCTAGCAAATAGGCTGAGAGGGGTCATACAGGTCCAGAAATACGGCGCAAAATAAACTAAAATGTGTACGGTTTAAAATCCGGACTAAACAAATTATTAATCAATTTGTGCAGCGTGACAGGAAATAAAATGCTACGTGTGCCAAACACAGTTTACAATGTTAAAAAGACGAACAACTTTCGGCTTCCGCCTGAGGAGTGGGATGATGTGCAGGGGTCTGGACACTGATCACACTGTGCTACCGAGCAAGAAGTGAACCCAATTAATGTTTGATCATATGTAGGAAGTTTACATGATAGATGATAATTTAGTTATTTGCGAGTGCCATCCAAGGAATGGTATCATTCAAACCTGTGACATCACTTGTTAGTTTGAAGACCCATCTTTTTTTCCCATTGGAATAGCAGACTTGCCACATCGCTGCAATGCAATGGAACAACAGGTTTCTCCAAAACAGTCCATCCTGACTGTAGCAAATCCTTTCTTTTCGGGCATTTGCCTTTGATGGAGATACATAGATGACATTTTCATCATCTGGAGACATGACACTAATTGTTTGCACCAGTTTTTACACTGGTTAAACAATAACTGTTATGGTCTCACCTTCACTATCACTATTGACAATCTATAAAAAGCTTTTCTAGACCTCACAATTTTTCACTCAGAAGGCAAATTACTCACGCACCTCTACAGAAAACCCACAGAGCGCAGCACGCTTCTGAGTTACTCAAGCAATCACCCTAGGGCCCTAAGGGATTCGCTTCCTTATTCTCAATTTCTGAGAATAAGACAAAACTGCTCCACCAAAGAGGATTATTTTAGAGAGGCATCTACTCTCTCCACCAAACTAAAAGAACGGGGCTACCCTAAAAAGATAGAAAAAATGCATCAAAACAAGCCTGGTACTACCCTCGGGAAGTTCTTCTCACTCCCAAACCAAAAAATGAATTAGAAAGAATTGCATGTGTCACCACATTTTCACCGATCTCCAATAAAATAAGCAAAACGATACTTCAACACTGGCCAATAATAAATGCAGGCAGTCTTAACATCGAAAGACCATTGTTTGCCTTTTGCAAAAGCCGTAATTTGAAAGATCACTTAGTAAGAGCAGCCTTGCCCAACCCCAGTCCTCCGGGCACGCTTGACTCAGTATGGGGACTGGCTCCTATTCTAGGCCATTCTAAGTGTGGGGGATGTAATGTGTGTGAATTCACCATTGACGGCAAACGTTTTACTTTCAATAACATCACTGTAAATTGTCGTGCCTTCTCAAACTAAAATACTTGCAATGTAATCTATTTGATTCAGTGTCCCTGTCTGAAACTTTAAATATATTTTTAATTTTGTAAGATTCTTAGAAATTGGCTTTTTTTCGCTTATTATGTAAAATAGAGTAACAGTAGGCACATTTTTAACATTATTTTCATTATTAAATTCCTGTTTTTTTCCTCTGTCCTTTGAGGGGATTGAAGCAAGCCTAGATATATAAAAACATACTACAATATGGCTGACATTTGTGCATGTTCCGGCCCGAGCTAGGTTTCCATTCCTTTAGCTCCCGGTTCATAGATGAATAAACTCTTGGTGTTTACCCCTTATGCACTTGGAATATTATTAGGTATATCTTTAGCATATATTCTTTCTACCATCATACATTTTTGCTTTATTTTTCCTCTCCACGAGGAAGTAAGTAAGCTGGTAGACATACACTAAAACATGGCCGACATTCATGTACTGCCGCAATATAGCTAGGCTACTATTCTTTTTGTTCCGGTTCATAGATGAATTATTTCTGGTTCTAACAGCGCGGAATAGATTGCATATAAACCTTCGAGACTGACGGCCGCTTTGCTGACACTTTCAAGGTGCTGCCGCGACGAGTTTGCACCGTTTTCTTCTTGCTTCGAGACCCCACTGAAAACTTGGCCTTGAATGAGCTTTTAGGTAAGCACTACAAGGGAACTGATATGCACTCTTTCACCTTAGTTAACATATTGACATATTGACGATTTAGTTCTTAATACCCAACTATCTCTTTAGGTAGCGCCATTGGAGAGGATGACATATGTTGCCAGCTTGGGCTGTTGTATTTATTTTCACCACTGAGAGCGTCATCGAAACGCCACTTTTAGGTAAGCGAGAGCTTGCAGCCTAAACAAATATTTGCTTTGTCGCCCCCAATGTTGCTGATAGATCCGTCGAATGTTTTGAGGCAGCGTATCACTATTAAACAAGCGACCTCTTGTCTTCTCTATTTTTTTCAACGTTCCAGCATAATACAAATACATGACCGTTGTATAAGCTGCCAGCGTAATACTGTGATGCACATAGAGGGACGACTTTGAATATTTATCCCCCATGTAAGTCACTGACTTTTTGGCTCTTTTAATTGTATTGTGCATCCTAAACAGGGACATTTTTTGATTCACTGTATGTTTTCGATATAATATGCAGGCATTTCACCACGGTCCATCCGTCCGCCTCTACTGGGCAGCAAATAGCATAAGAATTCTTATCGTCAACATTCAGGTATCTTCATTTTTTGTAATATGGTCACAGAGTCTGATTACTTTTTACTAATGCATTTATCCAGTAATAGGCAAAACATATATACATTCATTATCTGTCCACAGAAACACCTTCATTGGAAGAATCTATATTCTCTCCGTTCAGTTGAACTTCATTTACTACGATCCTCCATTTCTCTATAAAGGTATCCTTATCTTTATCAGTTACCTATGCATCAGAGTCTGTATTACAAGTATAAAGCAGCTTTACATTGGATCTCAATCAGAGACCATTAAGGCAAGAGCTCCCCTTTTTCGAAAATTAAGTTGTAGGCTAGTAGACCTAGCATATCATTGTAAAACCCCACTGCTCTGAGATATAGAATTAATGGCCTAACCTACCAGGTTCATAAAGTTTACTCCTTAGCCCACGGCCTTTTCTTTTCTCTTCTTTTTCACTTTTTTTCTTCCATTTTATCCTTTCTGGTAGTTTATTCATTTTTTCATTTCTCTGCAATGTTTACATTCCTAAATATGTTTTGTGTATACCTTGTCTTTTAACATCCTTGAATGATATATAATGTACATAAAGAATGTTCACTTGACGACGGTTGTTTTGGTGGAATTTAGTTAAAGGCACCAATCCGTTTGGATTTTAAGGTGAGGATATTTAGTAAGACATAGTGTTTTGACTAGTAGCATAATTGTTTTTAATGTTCAGTAGTATGGCATCGTTAATATTGACCTCATGCTGTTTAAGAGGCAATTGTAAACAGATAATGGACCGAGGTAGTGTTCTGATTTGTAGCTTTGATTATTTGTATTTTTGTCCAGGTTTCTTTTGGAAACATTAATCATGGCTTCCTGATGAAGGCTGTAAGCCGAAACTCGCGTAGGATCGAATATATTGTTTAGCTATGACATTGTTGGTTACTGTATTTGAGAAATTGTGTATCTTGACTATATGAACTTTACAGAAATCAATGTTTAAAGATGAATATGAAATACAATAAGAAATTTAGTTATAAATAAAATTAAATATCCAAACATTGTTATACTAAATCTATTTTTTAGATAGTAATTATATAGTATCCATATTCACTGATTCACTGCTGATTGTTTAGGTCCGTATTGATATTTTCTTTGCTAAATGTATTTTTCACACATGAAACTATATATTGGCCAGACAACGCAGAAAATAAAAACAAGGATTGGCCAACACCGCAGCAGGATCAGGTGCAAAACACCTAACGCATCATTGGTAGAACACTTTACACGGGTTAATCATGATGAAGATGACATTCGTTGGACAATTCTTAAAGTACTGAAACTCCCACAAAGAGGTGGCAACATGGTCCAGCTACTGGATAGAGAAGAACTCAAATCGATAATTCTCTTTGATACCATCAGGAACGGGCTAAATAGGACTGAAGACTGGACAACTCTGCTGTGAACCCTGAATAACTGAAATAACTAAATGTGCTTTGGGTAAAGTTGTCTTCAAGTTGCTTCCAAGCTGCCAAAATGCCTTTTACTGAATTTCTTTTGAAATGTATTATACCTGCTGAATATATTCTCAAAATGCCGTTCATTCACTTTGTTTTGAAATATATCTCATCAGCTGTGTGTGTATCTATATATATATATATATATATATATATATATATATATATATATATATATATATATATATATATATATATATATATATATATATATATATATATATATATATATATATATATATATATATATATATATATCCATCACAGTCCAGGACCCCAAATTAGACTTGCCACATGGAAGCTGATTACCAAACACCCCTTTATTGCGACATGCTCGTGGAGTTCAGAACGGAAATTACTTTCAATCTGTTTGGATGCCAGACGCGTTTCGAGAGTTTAGCATACTCTCTTCCTCAATGGCTTCAAGTCTGAAAAGTGAAGTGGCAGCTTGTTGTGTAATTAATATCCAGGACCTGCCCTCCATCGGGTGTGGCCGCACACGGCCTTCTGGGCGCTGTAGTTTTTAAGCTGTGTTTTCCCAGTGGATGCGCACTCCATCAAAATAAAACAAAAGTATAATCCAAGTGGGTGAAAGTTAATAATCCTGCCTTCTCTCCACGCTGCTTTCTTGTAGCAATAAGGTGCGGGCTCGCACTCGTACCTGGATAGCGTGCGTTGCCCCATCCGCCTTGAACGCTGTACCCAATTCTGGTGTCAGCAAGGTCGACTTTTTAATTTCGAAGGGCCAAGTCCGCGACCAGGGAGGCCGCTTAAATCCATCACAGTCCAGGACCCCAAATTAGACTTGCCACAGGGAAGCTGATTACCAAACACCCCTTTATTGCGACATGCTCGTGGAGTTCAGAACGGAAATGACTTTCAATCTGTTTGGATGCCAGACGCGTTTCGAGAGTTTAGCATACTCTCTTCCTCAATGGCTTCAAGTCTGAAAAGTGAAGTGGCAGCTTGTTGTGTAATTAATATCCAGCACCTGCCCTCCATCGGGCGTGGCCGCACACGGCCTTCTGGGCGCTGTAGTTTTTAAGCTGTGTTTTCCCAGTGGATGCGCACTCCATCAAAATAAAACAAAAGTATAATCCAAGTGGGTGAAAGTTAATAATCCTGCCTTCTCTCCACGCTGCTTTCTTGTAGCAATAAGGTGCGGGCTCGCACTCGTACCTGGATAGCGTGCGTTGCCCCAGCCGCCTTGAACGCTGTACCCAATTCTGGTGTCAGCAAGGTCGACTTTTTAATTTCGAAGGGCCAAGTCCGCGACCAGGGAGGCCGTTCAAATCCATCACAGTCCAGGACCCCAAATTAGACTTGCCTCACGCAAGCTGATTACCAAACACCCCTTTATTGCGACATGCTCGTGGAGTTCAGAACGGAAATTACTTTCAATCTGTTTGGATGCCAGATGCGTTTCGAGAGTTTAGCATACTCTCTTCCTCAATGGATATATATATATATATATATATATATATATATATATATATATATATATATATATATATATATGTATTTTTTTTTTTAAATGCTAATGTACGAATGTCCTTTTTGACCCACTTGGGGTACACTCCCTTTTCCATCCCTTTTGTCACATTATTCTACACTTAAATTTAATTTCTCTCCAGGCAAGAATCACCAGAATTACTTGGCCATCACTGATATTTTCCCATTAATCAATGCAAAATCACGCACCCTATATACAATTGGTGGTCGTCACCCCGGACCGCTCTAGCTTTGGACAGAAGTCTTTCCACTCTTTCCATCCCTACACTCACCCAAGATGGTGACCGCTTGCGGTCTATTTAAAGTTCAGCTACACAGTAGCTTCCCAGGTCCTGCCATCGTGCCCTGGAACCGAAGGCACACTTTTGCTACTCCGCATTGAAGGTGAGAGATGCCGCCAACACCGGTTGCCCCACATCCCATTCGCCCGTAAGCACAGCTTACTTGCGGTTCCTAACGACCTACCCTGGTCTCCCTTCTCTCTCTCTCCCCCCTCAGCATCGCCAACGCCCTACCACCGCTGATACACCTCCAGGATCAAGGAGGTTTGCTGTCGCACCTTCCCTACTTAAGGCTGACGCTTAAAACAACCATTCCCTACCTCTCGATTGGTCTACAATTCCAATTTTTAAAAATTTTCACGTAAAAGTACGGCCCATCACTCTAATGTAGCACCAATTTCCTTATTGCAGTGCGCATAAACTGCCGCTCCCAAGGACTATAGCTGCTCCACGGAATTGCTCAACCTTTTATCCCACGTAATTACGAGACCCATTGTGCGGGAGGACCTTATGAGCTTCAGTAGGGGCCACACCGCTGCATGCCTAGTTAGCAATTGTTGTATTAAGGCATGAATATTGTTCGTCACTTCATCTCCATCAGCCGTGAAACCACAATCGATCCATTTGTCACCTACTGAGGAATTCTATCACTGCATGTAATCCAATTACTGTGCCAAGACCTCGGTTTCCATCATTATTTTTAAGCGAATGTCTTCATCGCCAGTCACTGTGTGCACATCGCTCCCCCGTTTGTAAACACACTGTGAGACTGGGTTTCACATAGGATTTAAGCGCCTTACTTAGCACGGGAAATTCATCACTTCCTTGTTCTTCTCACTTGCCGTTTTTCGATTTATCTGATCTATCTGGTGCCAATTTAAAACAGTTGCTGACATGTGGAAAACCTTGTTACTTACCTGAAATTTTGACAGGCTCCCTGTTGTTTGTTTTCCCCTTTTTTAACCCAACAGGCATTGTGGTCTATACCAGGCAATTTTAATTGTTCAGTCCTGATGATGATCCCTCTATCTAATGAGCTTGGGATCGAAAGGTCGTCGACAATTCAAAATAGTACCACTATGGTCCAATGTGCATAAATAATGTGGTCACTATATTTGTTAGCTTGCTTTATTCTTTGATTAGTACAAGCTACCTTGGCTCTAGTTTTGCCTGAAACTTGTTTTGTCTATTGTTTGTTTTCTCCCTGTTCCGAGTATCGGGTGCAGGATTGCGTCCCGTTGTTTCGTTTTCTTGTATCATTTGCTATTCCAAATATATTGCATACTAAAAATTCTCTGTCCGGTTGGACAGTGAATATATATAGTACCCACTTAGGTCTATATCTCATTTGTCTTTTATACTTTCGCTCTAAGGACCATTGTTTGCTAAAATAAGCTAGCAATTCTCAGAGCACTTGCCCGACTTATGTAGAGATATGATATCCTTTCTCCCGCTTTTTAAAGGCATAGGGGTTCAGAATGACTGAATACTATTCGTATAGAACTATGGGTGCTACACTATCAGTGTCTTGACAATAGACTGTTATGCTCTGAGTTTTCGTAATTATCAAGGGCTCATATTTGTTATACACAATGAGCTATATACACCGTATAAAGAGTGATCTGTATGGTGACAGCTCTTTCACCACACAATTGAACTTTAGTTTCCGATTATAAATATACCGGCACTTGGAACGCGTATATTGATGAAAAGTAAGAGGGCTCTTTTGTCTTTTTCTCCATTCTCTGTCTCCATATTTAAACCCTCGATGGTCGGTTTTATTTCACAAGCGGTTAACAGGCAATGAGATATATTTTTATCATTTCTCTGCCCGTTTAACTATTAACCGGACTAGAAGTTCAACTCAGAAACCTACGATTTCAGGTTAACATAAGAACTAGAATTCTTGTGTATTTATGACCTCAATTGTTTTTACATTTGAATAGCAGCAAAATAATTTTTCTGGTTGCATGTATGGGTCTAAATTACACATACATGAGACATTATTATCACACTAATTTATTTGCAGCGAGAGTTCCGTGTCCCCCTACATTTAGTAGAGGGTATTAACAAAACTGATGGATGTTGGTATATGCAAGGCCCACGCTTCCTTTTTATCTTACTGGTGATGGTGGCTTGTTTTAGAGCAGCAGACTCTGCTTTCCTATGGTTAGAAAATTGTGTTACCACAAATGTTGTTTGGTGATCATTTGACATTAGAATGCTCTTTCTCCACAAACGTGTGTTGTTGGAATGTTTCTTTTTTCAGAGCGGGCCTCTAATAGATCTTGAGCCTGTGCCGAGTAAGGTGAGGACTACCTCTTGGTTAGCAATGGTAAGCACTTTTTTTGCTAACAAAATTATTAGCAAAATGAAGAGTATCATAGTGCATTAAATTTAGAAAGCATTGGTACATTAAGATTTGTTATGTTTACTCATTTTTTCTTTCCCTAGATGCAGTACAGCCATCATGCTAACATCAAGGGTCAGAATGATAATACAACAGCAATAATACTGTATGTATGAATACAAATTTTTGTTTAACATAGTGATTGCAGTGACAAAAATATTTGTTAGGTCCTGAAGAAAGCCAGGAAGACTATTTTCATGTGGCTGAAACATATCGACCAGGGGAGAATTGAATAATTTCTAACTGCTCCACCTTTGTTTTTTCACCTTTCACGCTTTTTAATGGGAAAACATAGGAGACATTGTAATGAAGTATAGTATACCTTCTCTATGGTTCATCCTTTTTAAAACACTTTTCTCACAGTTTTCTTGCACTGCACTTTAAAGAGTATTTCGAATCACCCATTTTCTACAACACAATCCCATTTACTTTTTTCTTTCTGCAAGAATCACATAGAAGGATACAACTCCCTTCTTGCTCTCTCTGATAACTAAGAGAGACAGTAGAGGGTTGTTTGGGAACCCAGATGATGACACTGGGCACATGATTGCGTATTGATGGGATACCAATTATCTGGAGGTGATTCAGAGTATTTTATCTCTTAGCTTTTCCTGTGCTATCTAGACTCAATTGCACACACAGCATCTGAATGAGTTGTGATATCCTCAAGATATATATCTAGAGGTATTTTGCTTTAGTCGTGTAGGTTCTATTTTGTTTCTTGTAAGTATAAGAATTAGGGGGATTGAATCCTAACAAGACTTTAAACTTTCCTCAGACCCTTTCTTATTGTATTGGTTCATTGGGGTCCCAGCACTTCTACGTCCTTTCGACACTGTTTTGACTCAAGTCGTGGTTCTTATACCACTTTCCTAGTATATGGTTTGCTCCTCCCGGGGCCACTGTGTATTTCCTGCATTTGCTGTGTTTCTTTGCTAAAGCATTGTGTGCAATGTCTTTATCTCTGTGTTGTAGATATTGGAATGTACTAGAGAGTATTATATAATAAAAACATATTTTTATAAATACTTGGTGTGGTTCTTTTTCACGTAATCTATGTTGTAAGATTCCATTCTGGTAAGACAAGTTGCTTTACTCGCCACAGCTACCACTTAAAGAGCTTTCTAAGGTTGTCTAAGACCTCTTAAATCACTATAATGGTTGTCTAGATTGGTACAAGGTGCCACTTACATAAGTGGGCATCATATACTTGGCCAGCTTCTCACATGTTATGATACCTTGTTTGTGCTGTTGTGCTAAAGAAATCACCAATGATAAACCTAATGAATGAATACATAAATGTGGAGATTGTTGACAGGCATAATTGCAGCTATTCCTATTGTGCCTTTTTGTTTTTCAAATTCTATGCAGTGGGAAAGAATGTGTGTGGAATATCTTTTTTTTTTTGTCCTCATATCCACAATGGTTTAAGAAAGCCATCTTGAATAAGCATAGGTACAACTGGCACAGTGTTATAACTGGAAGGGATCATTTGGAGGGGGGAGGCCACAAATCCCGCAGCTGTCACTAGCTTAATATCAATTTTGACTACCAATGGGGAGGCCTACTACAGGGCCTGGGCCGGGCTATGACCGGATATCTTCTGGTTTTTGGCACCATAGTAGTGTAATCATTGGACCCGGGGAAAAAAACCAAAAAAAACCTGATCTTTATTGTGCCATACAAGCATGTGCCAAAAAACCCTTTTACTTTGATTTCCTGGTCTGGCTAGGTCCATACGTGCCGTCTGTAGACTGGATGTCAACCAGTCCCCATGGGAAGGGGGAAGGGGATCCTTCCACCTCCTGCAGATTTCCCTCCTTGCCAATAGGACCGTGTAAAACACCAGGCTTCTGGCTGTATTTTGAGATGTCCTCAGGACTCCAAAGATCACTGAAGGTAGATCCATGATAACTGGGAGACCTAACGATGCCGTAAGAGTCTTACCTATAGCATCCCAATATGCAGCAATCCAGGGACATTAAAAAAACATGTGAATATCTGAAGCTGCAATCAGCCCGCACCTTGCACATGCCACTGAGTTTCCTGTGGCAAATTTGGATAATCTTTGGGGAGAGTAATACGCCCTATGAAGGGTAAAGAGATGGTTTCTGCGAAGCCATGAGGGTTTCACTAAGCTTTTTAAAAGCTCAAATGAGGTAGACCAAAGTTCTTGTATATCTTGACTCAAGTCACCCCAAAGTTGAGCTGGTAGCTTAAATTCCCCATCAGATTCCTTGAGTAGGAGTTTATACCATTGTGAGATCTCACTTTTGGTTGGAGGAATACTCACCAAGTTGGTTATTAATTGACTATGCCCTCCAAGAGGAAACCTGTTTCTTTTTGTAGGTGGATCTTTATATGCCTGTGTCCAGCTGCTCATTTGTATGTATTTAAACCTCGAGAAGGTTGGACCTATTTTATTCTGTAAGTGCTCCCATGAAAGCAGGTCCCCTTCATAGAAGAGATCCCCCCATTCTTTAAGGCCTGCCTCTCTCAAGGGAGTGGCTAGAGTATCTTCCAACTAAACTGGACTATCAGGTAACCCCCAAAGCGGTGTTTTATCGCAGTAATACCCCCTGTTTAATTGATTTTGTTACCTCAGACCACATTTTCGCCAAACCAAGCAGGACCTTCAATTTGATCTTTTTTAAAAAAATTCGGGTTACCAAATTTGAATAAGTATCCCTACTGGCTGAGACCTTCCCCATCTAACATGGCTGAAAACATTAATCCTACCCCATAGTCAGTAGGTCTTTTTAAGAGCATTCGCGTGTGTGATAGCTGAAATGCCCACAGATATAATTTTAAATCTGGTGCGGCTAATCCCCCCTTCTCCCATCGCCGTCTAAGCTTCTTCCAGGCTATTCTTGGTAGTTTTTTGTTCCAGATAAAAGAAGTGATATCTGACTGTATTTTAGTTATATGAGTCTGATCAAAATAAAGGGGAATGGTGTTGAAAAGAAATGAAAATGTAGGCAGAATGGACATTTTAACCAAATTAACTCTCCCAATCAAGGATAATTGAAGGTGGGACCATGAATGCATTAATTTCCTACACTCTTTGGTAATTGCTGTAAGATTTACAGTAGCAAGATTGTTAAGATCCTTTGTGATGTTTAAGCCCAGATAACGCAATGATTCACCCTTCTGTATTTCCAATGAGCTTGCATCATCATTCCAGACCAGCATCTCTGTTTTTAATGTATTGATCTGGTACCCTGATATCCTTCCAAACCCCTGAGCAATTTCAAATATGACAGGGAGTGCCGCAGTTACGTCTGATGTGAGAATAAGCAGGTCGTCAGCATATAATGCCACCTTCTTTTCCCATCCTCTGTGAAAAAAAGGACTGATGGCATTCTCTCTCCTCAGTTGTTGTGCGAAAGGCTCAATATAAAAGTCAAACAGGAGGGGGGAAAGCGGGCAACCCTGCCGAGTCCCTCTAGTTATATTGAAAGGGTCTGACAACTCCCCGTTGATTAATAGGCTCGCCACTGGGCTGGCATACAACGGACTAACTGCACGACGAAATCTCCTCCCCACTCCAAACTTGGCCAAGGCCCCCGACAGGTAAACCCAATTAACTCTGTCGAAGGCCTTAGTTGTGTCCAGCGTGAGGGCAGTCAAGGGCAAATTCTGTGACACTGCGATATCTATTTCCCCTATTAGGTCGTATGTCAGTTCATATAACTGTCCCCCCTTTACAAATCCTTTTTGATCTATATGGAGGACTAACGGGGCTACCAGGGCCAACCTAGAGGCCAAAACTGTGGTGAAAATCTTATCATCCACATTTAAGATTGATATTGGCCTATATGATTCACAGGCATCCTTGGGCTTCCCAGGTTTCAATATGAGTGTAATTGATGCGTTGTCCCATGATGAAGGGGGAGTCTTCCCTTCAAGAAGGATCTGGTTGAACATCTTAGTAAGGAAGGGGGCTATCTCATCCTCTAAGATTCTATAAATTTCTGCAGGTAGCCCATCGGGTCCCGCAGCCTTTCCCTTCTTGCTTCTTTTTATAGCGGCCCTAACTTCTCCTTCAGTGATGGTACCCTCCAAAATTTGGGACTGATCATATGTAAGACTGGGGAGATTCATATGTCTTAGCCAATCGTCGACCTCCTCAGGGCGGATTACAATGTCCTCCTTATAGATTGATTCAAAGAATTCCTTAAAGGCCTTCCTAATTTCAACGTCCGATGTAAAGGAATCGTTGCCCACCTTGATGTTGGCAATGTTGTTCCAGACCTGGTCTGATTTGGTCTTCCAAGCAAGCATTTTGCCCGCACCTTCGCTGTACTCAAAATGGGCTAATTTACTTGCTTCCCATCTCTGCTGCAATCTAAGATTCAATACTGAACCCAGATTGGCTTTCAGGGTCTCCATTTCTTTTCTATGACTATTTATAATGGACTCATCTGCCCCAGGACTGCTATCTATAAGACATTGGAGATTTATTATCCTTTCCTCTATGGACGAGATTTGTTCCTTATATTGCTTCCTTTTGTATGACACTTTCCCTGTTATGAGTCCCCTCAAAATGCTTTGAACGAGTCCCAGATGTTCCTTGTAGTTGCTGAGTCATTGTTAATCAGAAAAAAGTTGTGTGCTTCTCTACTGAGATATATTATGTCATCAGGTGAAGAAAGAAGTGAACGATCAAAGGACCATCTAGAGGGCAGTCTCTCCGTTACATAAGTTAGGTCCATTAGTACTGCAGAGTGATCTGAGAGATGCGATGGTAAATATTCAATGGATCTTACATGTTCAGCCAGCCTCAGACTGATTAATATGAAGTCTATCCTTGACTGGTGTTTATATTTATAATTCCGGAACGACAATCCTTGCTGGTCCCCGGACCTTTCTCTCCATATGTCAAGGTAGCCATATGTTTTCATTGCAGACTGTAACACTAACCTAGATTTTGACAGAACTAAGGATCGACTATTAGGGGATTTATCCAAAACTGGGTCTAGGACAATGTTAAAATCGCCCGCTATAATAGTTGGCTCTGAAAAGGAAAGCAGATGTGAGAACATAACCTCCAGTGTAGTAGGATCATCCTGGTTCGGCTCATAGTAGCCCAAAACTGTGGTTTGGGAGCCCGCTATTACCACAGGCGCTATGGCCCATCTGCCACCTGGGTCGACCAGTTGAGATAGCAGCCTGGCTTTAGCTCCTTTTTTGAAGATTATAGAAACCCCTCTAGTATTACTGTCTGAGTAGTTGAGACCGCAAAGTCTATCCACCTATTTCTTTTAATCAAATCCAACATCTCCGAATGTGTTAAGTGAGTCTCCTGGAGAACAATGACCTGTGCATCCAAATCCCGTAAGTATTGCATGATTTTATTTGCCCTTGGTTTGGTACGCAGGCCATTAATATTCCAGGAGAAGTATTTTATGTTAATCATCTTGGGCATAGGTGTCCAAAACGAGGAAGAAATAAGCAGATAAAACTAGACCGACCCATTGTTGTATAAATTTCTTTCCATAAAATTGCGATACCACTTTCCTTCTATCATATCTTGGCTTACTGAGGACATTTTTACTTTTTTTCCACCCCGCACCAAATACCCTAGCTACGTGCCTCCCACCCTCCCACCTCCCAAGCCCTGGAAAACCCTTGCGATATCTAACCGGTGCGATGTCCGGTTGATAGCGCCCCTCCGTGAACTCCTGGAGAGATACACCACCTTTATAAGTGAGAGAAATGAAAAAAAATGTATCTAATAGTGACACTCAGTTAATTGCGTTGCTTATTATATCATTAAGGAAATTAATTTTACTCTATGTGCATAAGGACTCAAGGAAGTCATGGGGTAACAATAAACGCCAGCTCTTATTATGAATCCCAAAGTTAAGACTCCTCTTTTATTTCTTTTTGCTTCCCATCTGCATCAGGAGTTCGTCAGCTGCCTGCACTGACCTGATATTGATCATCTTATTATTATACATTATTTTCATGGCAGCAGGGAATGTTAATTCAGCTGAGGCACCCAACGCTCTAAAAGCTTCCAGGCGCCTCCCGAACTCCCATTATTTCTCCAAAGTAATTCTTGAGAGATTACTAATTTTTGTTTAACATAGTGATTGCAGTGACAAAAATATTTGTTAGGTCCTGAAGAAAGCCAGGAAGACTATTTTCATGTGGCTGAAACATGTCGACCAGGGGAGAATTGAATAATTTCTAACTGCTCCACCTTTGTTTTTTCACCTTTCACGCTTTTTAATAGGAAAACATAGGAGACATAGTAATGAAGTATAGTATACCTTCTCTATGGTTCATCCTTTTTAAAACACTTTTCTCACAGTTTTCTTGCACTGCACTTTAAAGAGTATTTCGTATCACCCATTTTCTACAACACAATCACATTTACTTTTTTCCTTCTGCAAGAATCACATAGAAGGATACAACTCCCTTCTTGTTCTCTCTGATAACTAAGAGAGACAGTAGAGGGTTGTTTGGGAACCCAGATGATGACACTGGGCACATGATTGCGTATTGATGGGATACCAATTATCTGGAGGTGATTCAGAGTATTTTATCTCTTAGCTTTTCCTGTGCTTTCTAGACTCAATTGCACACACAGCATCTGAATGAGTTGTGATATCCTCAAGATATATATCTAGAGGTATTTTGCTTTAGTCGTGTAGGTTCTATTTTGTTTCTTGTAAGTATAAGAATTAGGGGGATTGAATCCTAACAAGACTTTAAACTTTCCTCAGACCCTTTCTTATTGTATTGGTTCATTGGGGTCCCAGCACTTCTACGTCCTTTCGACACAGTTTTGACTCAAGTCGTGGTTCTTATACCACTTTCCTAGTATATAGTTTGCTCCTCCCGGGGCCACTGTGTATTTCGTGCATTTGCTGTGTTTCTTTGCTAACGCATTGTGTGCAATGTCTTTATCTCTGTGTTGTAGATATTGGAATGTACTAGAGAGTATTATATAATAAAACATATTTTTATAAATACTTGGTGTGGTTCTTTTTCACGTAATCTATGTTGTAAGATTCCATTCTGGTAGGACAAGTTGCTTTACTCGCCACAGCTACCACTTAAAGAGCTTTCTAAGGTTGTCTAAGACCTCTTAAATCACCATATTGGTTGTCTAGATTGGTACAAGGTGCCACTTACATAAGTGGGCATCATATACTTGGCCAGCTTCTCACATGTTATGATACCTTGTTTGTGCTGTTGTGCTAAAGAAATCACCAATGATAAACCTAATGAATGAATACATAAATGTGGAGATTGTTGACAGGCATAGTTGCAGCTATTCCTATTGTGCCTTTTTGTTTTTCAAATTCTATGCAGTGGGGAAGAATGTGTGTGGATTATCAATACTTTAAAAACTTGCAATGGAATTCAAATATGTGTGTTCTCTTGAATGAGTCTTACCATTGCTCAACAAATTTGGATAGCACACAGATAAACAAAGTACTCAATTCTCCCTCATTCTCCACTTGCCTTCCGGGTGTCACCCATGTATTGGGTTGACTATCTCTAAGCACATGTAAAGTATACAAATGGACACTGTTGTTAGAGCAGCGTGATCTTTCTGCTTAGATACCCTCCCAAGCAGAGTATTCATAGTATTTACAGGCATCCTATAAGTTCAATTACTGTGGTGACCAGATTTTCAAAACCAAAAAACTGGATCTTCCTTCGAAATGGAAGTAGGAGTATAATTTGTCATGGGACAGAGAGGAACTTAAAGGACATTGCTCACCAAGATGGAAAACAACGAGACACCATGGTAGATATTTGAGGTAATAATGCATGGACCATAGAAGGGAAATCTGCTACGGTGTGAAGATCTTAACTCAAATTGTTCCCTCGTGGGTGCTCGTAACAAATCCTGCATGCGTAGGACAGCGATACTCTGTCTCTTTGTCCCTCTTGTAGCCTGGCCTTGCCACCAAAGGGCACCTGACTTACGGCATGCTGTGACAAGTCGCATCTTTCAGAGTGTGAGGCAGCACAGCACAGAATGTGTGAACACAAATATACAACGATACTGCCATATCAAATAAGTAGTTTAGGAGAGTTTGGATCACAGACAAACACAAAATAGGGAATAACAACGGGGTAAAAAAAGGTAAAGTCCAAGAGGAAAGCATGCCAAAGTGATTGGTTTTACATTTATACACATTCTACTCTTGTCAATGTGCATGTATCAAAAGCATCACAAATCTTTTACTCAAATTATTGAAACTTCATATTTGGGTGGATTGAAAAAACTGTTGGTCTAAATCATTGGGTGTGCAGCATACAAACAAAACTTGTTCTAACATCTACGTTCAACACCATGTTATTATCCGAGGTAAATATACATTTAGAAAAAATGCACTCTTCTAGCAAAACGGACAGGTAGAAGCTTGCTAGACTGCACTGGAAACTGCAAAGTCAGCAGCACATGCAAAGCACGTGGGATAAAGTGAGGAGAAGAAATAACTCAGAAGTGATTTAAGCAGTGATGACCCTACGGGGGATATCCAGTTGTAGCTCCCCGTAGGAGATTTCTTCTTCACCTCGGACGTAAACTAACAAGGCTATTAAAAGAATTAGGTATATAATATAACTGTGTGGTAAATATTACTAAAGTATGCCACATTTCCAAAAATTACAGGTGTCTCAGAGATGTTTTTCAACACCATTTTCACTCATGACGAACTGTGACAACATCCGAACTCGGCTCTCATGATTCTGAAAATCTCACACCAAGAAACTACACCCAAGGACAAACATACAACCCGCAGGACACCACATACAGACACATTCCTATGAACGAAATCCCCAACAAGCTCGTCTCAAAGAAAAAGCAGCAGCACTATGTTTGCCAAGGTTGGCATCATCGACACTCACATAGTGTACAAGTATTACATTGATAGTCATGGTCTGATTACTAAAAATTCATGATTGTTTAGGATTCTCAGAAAACGAATGTACTGAGCTTTTATTTCCAACTTTGGATGTGCTGCTTCCAAACAAAGGCAGTAACATTTTCAAAAATTGGGGGCGTGGCTAACCACCTAACATGGCGGACGCAAAGTAGAGGAGCTCTGTGATCGGACTCAATAATCCGGCACATTCTGGCGACCCGGGAGTCCATCCGAAGCCCATTTCTCCCCTGGTGTCGGCACTGACTGCAAGGGACACGGTTTTGCTAAAATATGCACCGTACGATGTTCAGAAACAGACAATTGACGACGACACAGAAAACAAGCATGGCGTGACTCCCTGAGGCATGCTGGTCGGATCGATACTCACTGCGGGGCATCGTGGCTCCTGTCCAGAAGGTCCTGCGGTGTCTAGCGTGTGGGTTGCCGGCCCACGCTACTGAAGTGCTGTGTGCTGCCTGCGAGTGAGTGGAGCTCTGCGCTGTACCAAGCTGTGTAACTCCAGGTGGGCGCAGCCTGCTGGCTTCCCCGCCCGCGCTGCAGCGTGACTGGAGCCGACCTGAGACATGAGAGATTTGCTGTGGCCCGGGGACAAGCCGATCTAGGAGGATCAGCCCCGGACCTGAAGAACTGCTAATGCAGCCTTGCCGGCTTCGACCCGAGAAGATGACTCCGGGGCGGGGCCTTCGCCCGCCGGCCCTGCAAGAAAGAACTGCGAAGAAAGCGGAGATGCATTCACTCCATGCAGCGGAGGGCCTTCAGGACATGTTGAACTCCGTGGGTCGAGTTGGTCAGGGAATGAGAGAATGGCCCTACAACCCCAAATCTGAGAGAGGACACAGCCTTATCCGCGATCTGTTCTGCCTCCTGACCCTGCAAAAACAATCTGGACAAGGCAGTATATCGTGAGTACCACTCCCCACTGCCTGCTTGAGTGCCCCTTATTTGACTGTCAGAGAGGACGGGGATACCTGACCACTACGAGGGGACACACTGCAAGTGGGGGAGCTCACCTGCTCCTGGCACCTTGAGGCAGGGTGGACAAGGAACTTCCCTATCAGTACAGAGGCAGTCTTTCCCTGAGGACTACCTGACCACTGCAAGGGACCTCACTGCCGACTGGAGGCACTCACATATGCTTGGCAACCTGTTCTGGAATAGATTACGGACTCTCCTGCACGCACCACAGCGGGCCACCCCGGAGCTCAGACCTGGACACTAGGGGGACTCCCACAGCCGGTAATATGATACAGCCTGATCACACCTAAGGCACCTGAACTGTGCAATCTACACGTGTGCCAGTAGCGAAGTGTCTGTTTCCCTAGCTGGACATGGCTAAACTAAATGTCCGCCCCCCCGGCAGCTGGCTCCACAATGATTGCCTGAGACGGGGGCCAAGAAACATCAGCATTTGCCGAAGACCACCCGGATTGAGGAATAAACAGCTGTTAAGGCGCCCCCGGGGAGGAGAATCCACAGACCCAGATGCTGCCACACTCTGACAGTGACCGATCCTACTTGGCTGAGCACTATGGGGAGTAACAAAGGGGAAGATGCTTTGATTAGCTGCCACACGCCCATCGCAGCAGGAGGACTCAGAAAGCTGAAATGCCGTAAATCACTTGCATCCCGCCGACTAACATGAAGGCCATACCGGACAAGCTTGACATAATATTGCAAGAAGTGAGAGACTCCCGCAAGGCAATAAAACAGCAAATCGGCTCCCGACAACTGGCTTCACACTGCTCAAGGCAGATCATGACAAACTGGCCTCCACAGTGAAAGTAACCACCACCTTCTAACAGAGCTGCTCCTGCAGCACAAGGAACATTCACGGCAGATCGCCAAGTACCTAGCCTACCAGATAGAGTCAAAGATGCGGAGGGAAGAATAAGGAGGAACAATGTCCGCATAGTTGGGCTGCCAGAACATTGTGAGGGCCCTAACCCTACCCGCTTAGTGGAACAATGGTTGCAATAGCACGTGACCCCAGAGGGTTTGTCTGTCTTTTTCTGTGAGGACAGAGCCCATCGAATCTCGACCAGCAAAAACCAATAGCGGGTGCACCTTCACGCCCAATAATCGCCCGCTAACTTAATGATAGGGACCGTGACATGTTCCTCATTCTCGCCAGGGAAAAGTCCAATATTCAGTATGAAAATCAAAGGATCTCGCTATATCTCAACTTCATGATATTGTTGCGACAGAGGTCCTCCTACCAATTGGTCAAACAGAAACTCAGAGCCCTAAATGTGCAATATGCTTTGTTATTCCCAGCCCAACTAAAGATTATGCATGACCAGAAGTCACATATTTTCAACAACCCTGAAGCTGTTGACGATTGGATAGATGTCACATGCCCCTCCCACACGTCAGGAAAATCATCACATAGCATAGACTGGTACCACAACCTATGGTAGGAAGAGGCACACATCATACCAGGTTTTCAAAGAGACCATCCCCGGGCAGGACAAGCAAAGCAGAGAGGCGGCGCTCATCGCATCGGCGGCCTTCAGAGACACTGACCCCCACTCCTTGCCGGAATCATCGGAAGACAACACCATGCACTCAGAATCAGAGAACAGTCTTGCACTGTTTCCCACTGTCACACCACAGACCGCAAAGGATCTTTAGAGCCTTGGCCCTCCATGCATGAACACTTTGTCGAATCAATAGCAATTAGTATAATGTGTGGGCCGCAGTCTTACACTGCCCCTTCCTACTCCCCGGGTCTGCCATCTACTTCTTGATTGTCCACAGTAAGGTCATCTACAATACTGTCCACTAAAGCATTAAACAAGGCGATGTAGCCGCCTTTCCCATGGCAAATGCAAATCAAACTCATCGAACGGTTTCAAATAACATGTATCTTGTTTGGTCCAACATAGTTTTAAGCTTGGACCCTGTATTGGGTGTTGATATGGTTTATTGGGACTCTGGGTCACCCCTTAATGCACAGGAAGTAATTCCCCGTCCCTGATTAGGGGCTGATCTGAGAACTGAATACACACAAACATGGCAGTGCAGGGAAGATATACCGTAGTCACTTAGAACGTCAGAGGGATGGGAGAGGTACACAATCGCCATTCAATACAGACTCAACTAAATAGGCGCAAATTGCAATTCGCCCTCTTGCAAGAGACACAAGAGACACACCTCAGTGACTCAGAG
This sequence comes from Lissotriton vulgaris, assembly GCF_964263255.1. Taxonomy (NCBI): domain Eukaryota; kingdom Metazoa; phylum Chordata; class Amphibia; order Caudata; family Salamandridae; genus Lissotriton; species Lissotriton vulgaris. Next base: position 110,283 of record NW_028249404.1, read on the forward strand.
GCCATCAAGTTACGCTAGAAATGGAGGGGACAAGTGTTCACCACATCATATTCTGCCTTTGCGAGGGGGGCTGCTGTCTGGGTTTTGTGGCCTTTAAGCGGCAGATAGACACAATGGGCAGATATATTATTCACGACACATTTGACAAACCACGGGTGGAAACCTCCGCTTCGCTTGTGGAGTGTGCAGAGATTTGCCTTCTCTGCGTTCTGCGGAAAATGCGGAGAAGGCAAATCTCTGCACACTCCACAGCAGAGCGGAGTTGGCCATCCCCAGCCTCCACCCCCCTATTAAGAAGTAAGTTGACAGTAATTAAAAATAAAATTAAAACCACTTACCCCTTTACCGTGGCATCCCCGGGCTGTCCTCCTCCTCTTCCTCGCTGTACTGGTAATGTTTCAGAAAACTGAGCATGCGCTCCCGTCCGCGTATGCGCTTTTCTTGAAAGAAATGCACGGGTGCATAGCGGAGCTCCACTGAGTTTGTTTGCAACCCTGCTACGCACAGTACACCTTGGGTTACACTTGACAGCACACACATAGTAATAGGTAGTATATATGCCCCTAACTACGACCAAGACAAATTCTTAACAAGCCTTAAACACAGTGCTGGCAGACTGGGCAAGATACCCATGGGTGCTGGGAGGAGATTATAATGCGGTGGACCGCTCTCACCCCCCTCCAAAGTGTGGTCTCTGTTAAGCAGGTGGACGCACCCGAGGCTGGGCGGAGGGATGGTCGCTGGGGGGCGTATGGCATCTCAAGAACCTGTACAGCCGGGAATATTAATTTTATTCACCACCACACCAGCTCCATTGACGGTTGGACAGAATATTCTGCTCGCTCACCAATACCACCCAGGTGGTTGATGCCACATACCTTGAGAATAGCTATCTCCAAAATGGTCATGCTTCCGCACCTGTTATATTTCTTCACAAACATACCCATGCTGATCCCTACCCATTTTTTTAAACACTGGACATGCTGCTCACAGACCTCATTTATGGTAGGGGCAGCAGAAGAGTGGGGCTGGCCAAACTACAGCTGGGAACGGAGAGGGGAGGCCTAGGGGTGCCAGACTTCTGAGCCTATTGCTCTGTAAGCCAGTTACAATGGCTATCATATTGGATAGCAGGGCGCAACCTACATGAACTGGACTACACACCACGACTGCTATCTTGTGACACCCTCCACACTTTATTGTTGCCACAGAGTAGAATGACCTCAGAAATCCCTCTACTGGTGCGTACATCGATTGCCTACTGGAAGCAGGCGCTACAATACACAAACCAATCACTCCCCTACGCCCCAAGACCCACCTATTGGGATTCTGTACACCCACTGGCTTGGTCACCTTGCATAGTATACTTAATTGGACGCGTAAGGGTGTCCACAGTGGGAGCACTATTTGCGGACTAGATGCTGTTGGACCATGAGAATTTCACCTGAGCACAAGGGACCCCGCGTTCTCTATTTTATTGCATGCAGCTCCGGTTAGTTACGTGAAGAAACACTGGGCACCAAATGGTGAAGAACATCCAACACATGAGTTGACATATGCGGTATACCTTATGGGTAATGGACATCACCTGATTAGATGGCTCTATAGGGGCACCAGGGCACATGCAGAGACCTTACTGCACTTAGGGAAATATGGGAGTATGACCTGGGTAGGATCTTGATGGACAAGGACTGGACCTCTTTTCTAGAATACCCTAAAAAAGTATCCCGTAATGCCAAATTCAAGCTAATACAATATATGATTCTCCACAGGGCTTACCTAATTCCAACCATCTCAGCCGCATGTACCCCACTACCCAGGTGTCCTGTCCAAGATGCCAGATGGAGGATGCAGACATAATGCACATGCTGTGGACGTGCCCATGTCTTGTGGAATTCTGGTCCAAGACTGCCCACACTATAGAAGACATCACAGGTATCCTTAGCTGGGACACAACAGAGCAGTGTCTATTGGGCATTTATCACCGCCCCAAGTCACAGAAAGTACAACTTTGATTTGCTGATTTGGCCCTACTTGTAGCAAAGCGCTGCATCACTATGAGGTGGAAATCGGCCTTTCCCCCAACACTACAGTCATCGCACAGGGAGGCAGTCCGATGGGGCAGTGCAAAAAGTGCAGCCATCAGGAGGAGAGAACATAGGGGCCTAAGAAAAATACCGATCTCCATGGAATGGGATCTGATTCTTGAGGCACTTAAGGCAATCGAACCCCCTATTCCGCAATGCAAATAAAGGATTTGTCTCCCTTCCCATGACATACAGCCGTGCCCGGCCCCACACCACAGTCAGCTGTCTGACCTGACGGTAATGAACACGCCCTACAGGACGAAAAACCCCAGTCGAAGGGAGTCAAGAACCAAATTGAGCTCCGGATATGCTATAAAATAATGGGCTGGTCCAGACAGGAGGAAGGGTTACTTAGGAATGTTTTTTCGAACATTAATGTGGCATATGGTTATTGATTAACAATTAATCTCCGATAAATCCTCAGACGCTCATGGACGTTACAATACTAATGTCTAGCATAGGCAACCGTCTATCTCCTGAATGTATCTTACCTGAATTGAGAATTCTCTTCTAATGCAGTACTTTTAGCTCTGCCTATGTACTTATCATTTTCACGCCAACACTAAATGCGGCACTTTGTAAAATCAATACAGTATGTTTAAAAAAATATATATATATATTTACAAAAATGAGTACCAACTGAAGCTGTGGGGGTATCAGTCGTCTTACCCAAATAACTACCATGCACCATGATCAATTAACCCCTTCAGTGCTGATGACAAAGCCAGCTCGTCATGAGTGTTACCTGCGCTGTGCGGATGACGAGCTGGCTTTGTCATGAACAATGGGATATCTCAAGTGCCAGCGCACAGCGGGAAAACCCCTAGCAGCCAAGGTGTTAAGTAAAAGACATTTCTTTGATTGTGTGTATTCCAGAAGCACAGTTGAATGAAATACTATCTTTGTTATAGCAGCTGTGTACACCAGCCTGATGGAATGTCTCTTTCATTAACTTACCTATATATTTGCACACTCTGGTCAAAATAATTCTAATCATGTAATCTTGCAGATTGGATCCCCTGACAAGATACGTGTTAAAAATTACGGAGTCTATAGAAGCCATGAGACTCAATCAGTTAGAGAGAGACCATACATACAATACACACCCTACCACTGGACCCAGACTTTACTCAGAACACAATGTTATCAACGCTAGCAATATAAAAGTGGCTTGGTCTTTCGATGATCACATTCACTTTCTCCTATAAGCATATTGTCTTCTGAATTACCTACTTGCCACCTTTGAAGTCAGAGAGGTAACTAATATACACAAAACTGAAATCCATATGTGAAAAAGAGAGTAATCAACAAAAAGGTATGCTGTTCCCAAAGGCGGACAACAAGATAAGGGGATTAAAGGAGAGGAGTCCTCCTTGTCGGAAGTAGAGTCCTCACACACCCAGCAAGCTAGGTGTCATGCTTCATCGTATGGACTTGCTCCTCGTCGGGCCGGTGCTGCAATACCCGCATTATTATACTTACACAACTATGAAACACAAAATAGGAAGTGCGATTAAATCATCCATTTTACCATTGGAGCTATCACTTGTGCCCTACATTCTAGTGTTTTTCTCCACACTCACCATTGAACTAACCAAATTCATGCATGCATTATTCTTTATAAGAAATGTTCCTCACAAATACAACTGTCACCTTGCTCCTGAAAAAACAGCTGACTGATCCAAATGTTTATTTCTTCACAAAGCCTGTCTCAAGCCTCTCTTACCAAGCAAGATTCTGGAAATGGAAGTAGTAAGGCAACTTCACAGGAATTCAGAAGACTGTCAAATATTCCATGCAATCAGTCAGATTTTGGACTAATGAAAGGGTGCTAAAATTGTATAACAGCAGGTGGACAAAGGCCATAAGGTACTTTTCATTTTCTTCAAAATATCCACAGTCTATAAAAGAATGGTTCATAACATTTTATTTACGAGACGAAGATTCAATTATGAGTTACAGGGATGTTCCAAAACTGGATTCAATACTATCTCCACATTTAAAGACAGCCATTGATAGATCTACCAAACACTCCAGTGAAGGTTGATGGTTGAAATACTGTGTATCTTAGAACACACAACCTGCTCATTTTCATCAGTGAGCGTGTATGTGTGCGTGTGTGCATATATATATATATATATATCACTGAAAAAACCATAGGTTATAGACCATATATAGTTAGGGATTAGCATTTACAAAACCTTATTTTATTTGCACAAAACCATTGAAATTCCATATATAGTTAGTTGCACTAACTATATATCGCACACCCGCAATCCACTGCTGATGATGTCACATATTACATCATTCATGACATGGTCAGTGACATCACTGATGACATCACTGATGACATCTCAAATGACATCACTGATGACATCACTGATGACAACACCCAGTGACTATATGTTTCTGTAAAGTTAAAATATGTCTTACATATTGAAGAATGAGTGGATGTATAAGTGTCTGGATGAAGGATTTAGTAGGTGCATGACTGACTGTATGAGAGAATGATTAAATGTGTCTCACTGAGTGCATGGGTTAGTGACTAAAGTGTCTTAATTTGGCAATCATTATATATGTTATTCTGTAAACTGCTGCATGTTCAAATCAGTAGCTATATCAGTAACTATATGGGTTATTGATTGGTTGCCCAAGTATTTGTATGGGAGACTGAGTATGTGTGTGGGTGGCTGGGAGGTGTATGACTCTGTGCATAGATGTGTGAGCAGTTGATTCCCTAGGTGTATGGGTTCAAAAGTGCATGTAGAAACAGCTGTATGGACAGTTGACTGTGTGCATGAGTGTATTGGTGAGTGAATGGATATCTCAGTGCTACATGTCAAAGTAAGTACATATGTAAAACACAGTCCATGTGAGAGTTGACATATATAAATAACTGAACATAAGAGCCAGTGAATGTGAGAGTGGCTGTATGGATCATTGTGAACTTGTATCAGGGATTGTATAAGAGAGTAAATATGTGTTAGTATATGTTTGAATAAGTAAGGTGTGTATAACTGTATAGTTGAGGAAATGGAGGTGTGATTGATTCTTTGCATGACTGACTAGGTGTGTGAGTAACTCCATGGATGTGTGACAGTCTGTGAGTGTCTGTTTACACTGAGTGTATCTAAGGTTATATTACAGTCTGAAGATGTTCATTGTATTATCACATAAATGATATCATCAGTGATGTCATCAATAATGTCGAATGAGATGTCAGTGATGTCATCAGTGATGTCATTTGAGATGTCATCAGTGATGTCATCAGTGATGTCATTTGAGATGTCATCAGTGATGTCATCAGTGATGTCACTGACCATGTCATGAATGATGTAATATGTGACATCATCAGCAGTGGATTGCGGGTGCGCGATATATAGTTAGTGCAACTAACTATATATGGAATTTCAATGGTTTTGTGCAAATAAAATAAGGTTTTGTAAATGCTAATCCCTAACTATATATGGTCTATAACCTATGGTTTTTTCAGTGAATTTTCAAGGTTTTGTAAATGCTAATTCCTAACTATATATTCTCTATAACCTATGGTTTTTTCATTGAATTTCAATGGTTTTTTAAAAGCTAATATCTGTAGCTGTAAAATGTATTCTTCTTTAAATCTTAAAATATATTTTACATGTTTTTTATACATTTTTTAAAAAAAAATTTTTTTGTTTCGCTCCCAGTCCGCGAACCGGTCAGCTTCCCGTTAGCTCAATTTAAAGCCGCGGCTCGGTCCGCGAACCGGTAAACGTTCCTTTAGCGTAACTGTTACGTTAGCATGACGTTTTGCGTTGTCGCGTAATACGTCATTGGATGCGCCAAGTTAGCGGACCCGGAAGCGGACCGGAAAGCGGAGCAAAGCGCGAAACGTAAACACAGCAGGTCATGTGACTTGGTAATAACACTTTTCATTGGTTCATTTCACTTTTGGTTTCCTAATGATGTAATACTAGGTCATGTGATCTAAAATTAACACTTTTCATTGGTTTAGAACTTTTGCTTTTCCCAAATGATGAAAACCCCTCCTTCTTTCCTCACTCTGACTTTCATCTTGGTGAGAGAAAGACCCTTTTACATTCTAGAGAAATGGCTTCAATTGTTGCTATAGCTAGTGTTCCCCCACCACCACCTCCACCTCCTCAAGGGAAGAAAGGACCACCTGCTCAACCAATCTTTGAAGAAGAGGAAGATCAAGAAGAGGAGGAAGAGGAGGAAGAGCCTCAGTTTTTGCCAGAGGAGCCCAGGAGGTACAACAGAAAAGAAAACTTCATCTGGCAATTTTTTAAATTTCCAGCAGGGCAAAAAAAAGTCAATGCCAGATATGTCTTTTGCCGTATTTGCGACGATCGACTTTCAAGGGGGACGGACAAAAAATATAGCTTTGGAAATTATACGATGCACAGGCACATGAGTAGGTGGCACCCAAACAATTATAGTGCTGCCCAGCTTCGCGATGAACAGCAAAATCCCCCGGCAATGGCGAGAAGATCTGTCGTCCAAGAAGTATCGGGACCAGAGGCGAGGGAGGTGGTCCCGAACATTCAAATGGACATGGGGGAAGTGAAGCAAGTGTGCGTGCGGTGCAACCAATTAATATGCTACCGAGAAAGTAGCATTACTCTTATAATAAAAGCTATCAATAATCATGTTTGCCCGAAACGCCCCAAAAAATAAATTCTTCTTTTTTTCGTTGCTCCTGTTGAGCTCTCTTCAATGAATCATTTTTGTTTCCCCCCTCCCTCCCAAAAAACAAAAAAATTACAAAATGTTCAGAAAAAACAAAAAAAATATAAAAAATGTTCAGAAAAATAATAAAAAAAATTTAAAACAACAAAAACTAAAAAAAAAAGTTCTTTTCAGAACTACCTCCTCATTATAAAAAAAATTGGTAGAATTTTTGAAACTCTGCCAACCTCTATTTCTTTTAGTTCGCTCCCAGTTCGCACTCCGGTACGCGAACCAGGAGCGAACCAAAAAAATTTTTTTAAAAAAAGAACAGTAAGTATAAGGGAAGGAAACAGACAGTTATGTTACAAGAAAGACAGCTATAGGGAGTAAAGAAAAGATACTGTTACCCGCAATCCAACTTGTTTGTGAAGGTAAGTTGTTATTTTTAAAAACTGAAGTATATTGTGCACTATAACTTAATATGGTAGACTTTTTCTGATAGTTATATACTATCCCTCTGTAGTAGTTATAGATTTAGATAGACTTCTCTGTTATAGTTATGGATGGAGTTAGGCTTCTCTTGGTTAAATCACAGACACTTTTTTATAGTCCTATTTCCACTCTGATACTATACACTGCCAAAAGATAAATTCACTGATAAAAACTGCCTATCTAAAATTAATCACAACAGTGCCCTATCTCTACTAATATATATTTTTTTAATCCAAATTTCAGGCAAAATGGAAGGCGAGCAGCAAGTTCAATTTACAATTGTACTGGAAGAGAGCAGCCAAGGAAACATTGATGATTTTATGGATCAAAGTAGAGACCAGGAACTACTACAATGTGTTGAAGCAGTGGATAACCTGCTTAAAAATGAGGACATGTTACACCCTATATTCAATTTTGAAATTTCTGACAATGAAATGTTAGAAAGTTTAATGAATTATGAAACACAATCAAAATAAAAAAAAATACTTTAAAAATAAAGAAAACAACAAAAACAACAAACAATTAACATACAGTATTAGAAAAGTCTATCATTCTATTATCCTTATAGTACGCTGCCCAGAACGCTTTCCGGTTCGCGTACTAGGCGCTCACCACGCAAAAAAAAAAAAAATTTTTTTTTTTTGCCCTGCTGGGAACTTTTACAACCTCCACATAAAACCTAGGGGGTCAACGAGGATCTACTATGCCCCCTTATGGTAATTTCCCCCTTTGTTTTGGCCTCCTCTTGTCTCTCGATCCTACCGAGAGACAAGATGGCGGCCGCTCCGGACTGTTTAGAATGTTGACAGACACCGAAGAGCCAATCAGCTTCGCATCGCAAAGTTCCGTTACGCGAAAAGTACGCGAACCGGAACGCTACCCGGAGCGCTGTTACAGATATATATCTTATTTTAAACGTTAATTTCTCAAAATCCACTGGAGCACATATATTGAGACCTAGCAAAGGCACATCGGGCTACCAGTCCCTAAGATTTTGCCAAGTTTCGTGCAAATCCATTCAGCCGTTCGGGCTAAAAGTGAGGCCAACCGCCCTATGGAAATTAACATGGGAAAAACGCGTTTTGGGACCCCCCTTTTTTCTCGGCCCCCCCCTTGCCAAACCCCCCCCCAAAGTTTCAGGGGCTGCTCAGAAACAAAATGTGCCATTTTCCTGAAAATTTCAGCCGATTCCGTCCACAAACGCCAAAGTTATTAGACATAGAATTTTCAGAAATCCCATAGGGAAAAAATCCTAACTATATATACCTACTGGCGACCGCCAGTAGGTAATATATATATATATATATATATATATATATATATATATATATCCACACACGAGCAGGTTAGCCCCAAGGAGAAAACCAAAAGAAGGTACGTGGTTCACGATATTTAATGAAAAACTTGCAAGCAGGCAGCCTTCAAATGACATGCATCAATGATTCATATGCCAAACGCGTTTCAGGAGTCCCGTTTTATCCTTTCATCAGTGGCAAATCATGGCCAATAGGAGCAATGTTTCTTGCACACCTTTTATTTTCAAATCACCTGCCTTAGTGGGCGTGGCCTTCTCAAAGCCTTCTGGTGAACGTAGTGCGCTAAGGTAATATATATTATATATATATATACATACATATATATATACATACATATATATATATATATATATATATATATATATATTTTCCAAAGCAATTTGAAATAAAACACCGCACTCTTCTAGGTTTTGATTAAGCTCTTTAATCCATCAAGGAAAAAACTTCCTCACTGCTTTGGAAAGTCTTAACGAGTCTTGTCCTTGACTCGGCACCGGCACCAGCTGAATGGTCGCTCCTCCTCCAGCAAGGGACATTTGCTTGAACATATATATATATATATACATATAAATATATATATATATATATATATATATATATATATATATATATATATATATATATATATATATATATATATATATATATATATATATATATATATTTGTAGAGCCTGTAGTACAGAAACTGCATTGAAGGAAGCACAGGAATCCCCTAAATGTAGATTGATAGAGCATGGATATAATGAGAAGAAGCTTGATCTAGCCATTCAAAAGGCCAACAAAAAAGATAGAGCAAGCCTCATTCACCCTAAACCAACATCCATAGAAAGTCCAGGCTGTCTTACTCAGATGTCAGTGGCAACCAGTCAGACATCCAAAACAGAAAATTCCTGCAGATTCATCTCTACATATAGTAGACAATCTCAGAGTATGAGGAAGATTATCAATACACAATGGCCCATAGTGCTCACTGGCCCTGTTCTTAATGGAGTTTTAACTTCAAAACCCAATTTTACTTATCACAAGGCCCATTCAATGAGAAGTGAATTAGTCAAAACTAGCCCTGAACTTTTTCAAAAAGAAAGTTGGCTTTCTGCTAAAGAAGGATTCTTCAAGTGTAGTACTTGCAGGGCCTGCAAAATTGGAGTCAACACTAATACATATACTAATGCATTTTCAGAAACCCCTATTAAGATCAAGGGTCACTACACATGTAAAACAGAATATGCCGTGTTTGTGTTAAAATGCATATGTGGACTCCTATATGTACTTCAACAAAAAAAGAGAGGTCAGGTCAGTTTGAGAACTGCCACAAAACTGGAGCAAAGTTTAGAAGAGTAACACACTCACTCAAATTGAGTAGGAAGGCCCTCACACACCGACCTAGTCAGTGTCATGCTTCATCACTGGGCCCCACCAAAGAGGCCGAGTGCCTTTTTGGTGTGCTGCGACGCCAGAAAGACTGCGGAGCTGGTTGTGTGAGAAGGGCGTGATGTGAAAATAACTACAATTAAAAGTGCCTAAGAGGGTATCGAAAAAAAATTAATTTTAATGAGTGATCCCTAAGACACAGGTGAATAGTATTTATGTGTCTGAATTTACATGCCAAGGTTTTAGGATTGGTTAAATTCAGCTAAATACAACAAAGTCAGTCAACATGTTTCTGCCATATGGGTGGTTTCAATTTACCAAGGCATTCATCAGGACTATACCCCGGCGGTATGGACTCTCTAATCGTCCACCCTAACCTGGGGGCGTGAAAGTGAAAATAAAAAGGTGAAAAAAGTGCTTAAAAAATTAGAAGAGCGGGTAGCTCATTCTAAAGAAAAAGAACTCCAAATTCAGGAGTGTCTCAGCACCTGTAGAGTGAAAATACACAGACAGACATACACAGACATACATATAATTAATATACGCCATTGCGATTGATCATAGTGCTCCATAGATGGTGGCAAACAATGGTGTGCCCACAGTAAACGCTATTTTTAGCACCATCCAAGTAGCCCTGTGGGGATGATAGCGATTAACTCTGGGAAGTGAAGTGCTAGAGGTGTTTAATTAAAACTACAACTGTAGATGTGGGGTTAAAAACACGATATAGGTTCTCCTTAAAGGAGGGATCAATGGACCAAGAGGTCTGTGAACCCCCAAAGATGGTAAATTCAGGTGATATCTCACTTTAAAATAGGGCGCTACTTGCACCATGGGTCTCGGAAGGGGGGTTGGAGCGCACCTGGCACATCCTGAAAAGAAAGAGGATTAAATGTCATTGCTTCCAAAGCATTTTGGTACTTAGCTCGTTATATCGGGATACCAGTCCTGTGGTTAAAGTACACTCACGCCCTCAGCGCTCACAGCCCGCTCTGAACCTTCAGATTGCCTCGAAACCGGACCCCGACGATGGTGAGCGGGGCCGGTGAGTGAATATAAATGTGTTTTTGCTCTCGGGCGCGTTGTTCCGGGTGGGCGTGTCTCGCCCAAAACGAGGCCTGAAACGCACACGCCCACGTTGATGGGACGCGGCCCGTTTCCAAAGCGAGGCTTGGAAGCGGGAGCCTATCAGTACCCGGCCAAGGTGATAGCCGGTAGGCTTCAGTAATTGTAGACTGTAATTGTAGCGAAGACTACGGGGGCATTGAATGGAAAGGAGGTGTGCTGCAAATGCTGGTATGCTACCTCAGCAGGGATTCCTCCTGCATTTTAGCGCGGTGTGGGAAAGAAAATATATCAAGGCAATGGGTGCTCTGTGCAAGTTTGTGGCACTGTGTGCGCTGAGTAATTAATGCATTGCCTCAGCAGGGTTAATCCTGCTTATGTTTATTTACGCTGAGTTGGAAAGCGAGGGTTAGGTATTCATAGGATAGAGTGTTCTTGAGTAAGGGAAAACAAAGTAAGAAAACACACATGCCTTTAGATATTAAGCACATGTTATTCGAATTCATAATAATGATTTGAGAAACCCAGTAGTACATGGGTTCATGACAGGACAGTATTCCACGGGATGTCGTCGTTGAGGCCATTGATGTTAGTGCCTAAACGATACACCCATACTGCCCATAGATGTACCTGAGCACTGGAGGAATAGCTTGTCTTTAAAAGAGAAAAAGTTTTCTTTTAACGCTATCGTGGCACATTCGATGATAAAGTTCTTCGGTGTCTGGTAATCCCATACGATAGAATCAAGTGCCTTAGTCAGGACTTCAATGGTATCATCCTGTGGGATACTTGTGTAGAGGCTTTCTACATCCAGGGTCACGAGAGTGATTGAGTTTTCTGGGAATGTGATCTCTGCTAGTAGTCGTAACAAGCTCTTGGTGTCTTTTAGGTAGGTAGGGGTTGACTGTACTAGAGGCTTTAAGAAGTAGTCACAAAACTGGGACAGAGGCTCCAAAAGAGAGCCAATCCCTGAAACGATAGGACGTCCGGGTTGTATGTAGCTGACTTTGAGGCCAAACACATTTTGCCACCTAATGCAGTTTTTTCGTCATCAGTGCTTCTATGGAAGCACTATATAGACGATGTCTTGCTCATCTGGACAGGCAACAACAGTGACCTTGAGAACTTTCTAGCATGGATCAACACCTTAGACCACAATATGAGGTTTACCAATACTATAAGCAAAACAGACATTGTCTTCCTGGATGTGGTCATTTCTGTGAATGGAACTAGACTCACTACCAAAACCCATAACAAACCGACTGCAAAAAATAACCTCCTTGAATTCAGCAGTTTTCATCCTCGCCCTTTGAAGGAAAACCTTCCTTACAAGCAATATCTGAGACTAAGGAGGAATTGCAGTACCACTTCAGACTTCAAAGATCAGTCCGCCAACCTCACAGAAAAACTAAAAAACAGAGGCTATCCAGCATCTGTCCTGAGCAAGGGATTCAAAAGAGCAAGGAACCAGCCAAGGGAGGCACTCTTGGAAGAGAAGACGAACAATTCTGATCCAATACCGCTTACATGTGTCACCACATATAGCAGCCTCTCTAATCCAATGAAAAAAAGTATTAATAAACATTGGAACATTTTGACATCTTGTAAAGAGAATTGGGAAAAACCCCTATTTTCCTTTAAAAAAGGACGTAGTTTGCGAGACACATTGGTCCACACTCGCCCAAAAGAAAAACCACCAAACACGATGCCCACATTGACTGCAGCATGGGGTTTACCAAATATCACCGGGCATTATCCCTGCTCTGACTGCAGCGTCTTCCATTTAACAGAAGCAACTAAAACACTGTCACTGGAAGCAGGAAGAGTGTGGACTCAACGCGAACATACCAACTGCAACTCAACAAATGTGGTCTATCTGATCACCTGTCCTTGCCAGCTCCGCTACGTGGGCATGACTACACGTAAGATCAAACAGCGCATCTGCGAACACCGGAGTAATGTGAGGTGTAAAAAGGCAACAACCAAACTGAGCCGCTATTTCTTGGACAATAACCACACCACTAATGACATGAGATGGACCATTATTGAAGCAATTGATGGCACAAGAAATGTACAAAACAGACTGTTCGAAAAAGAACACCGCTGGGTGTATCGTTTATATTTACAACAAGAGGTGGTGAGGGACAGAGTCTCTGAATTAAGCAGAAAGCTCTCACCCAGTCAAGAGATCAGGGCTAGATCCAACACCGTTTTTTAGCTCACTGCACCATCCCAGTTTCAGAACCTGGCTGTATGCAAATTAGTCTGTTCCTGTCCCAGTGCATGATGGGAACAGGGCCAACCAAACTACAAAAGCCAATTCTTACACTGGGAAGGAAACAAGCTCCCGGGGACCGGTTTCTGGCATTACAGCCGTCTTCGGCCCGGTTTGCTTGAATCCTGATGGTGCAATGAGCAAGGGTCTCACATCTGAGAATACCCTTCCACGCTTAGGGTGGACAAAAATATTTACAACAAGGGGTGGTGAGGGACAGAGTCTCTGAATTAAGCAGAAAGCTCTCACCCAGTCAAGAGATCAGGGCTAGATCCAACACCGTTTTTTAGCTCACTGCACCATCCCAGTTTCAGAACCTGGCTGTATGCAAATTAGTCTGTTCCTGTCCCAGTGCATGATGGGAACAGGGCAAACCAAACTACAAAAGCCAATTCTTACACTGGGAAGGAAACAAGCTCCCGGGGACCGGTTTCTGACTGGGTAAGAGTGGTCTGTTTAACTCAGACACTCTGTTCATCACCACCCCCTTTTTGTAAATCGTTTTTGGCCACTATAGGTGTGGCAGGGTATACTCAGACATGAGTCCCTTTCTCACTGCTCCATCAGGATTCAAGCAAGCCGGGCCGAAGAAGGCTGAAATGCCAGAAACCGGTCCCCGGTAGCTTGTGTCCTTTCTGGTGAAGAATTGGCTTGGTAGTTTAGTCTGCCCTGTTCCCATGATGCACTGGGCCAGGGACAGACTGATTTGCATATAGCCAGGTTCTGAGCTGGGATGGGGCAGTGAGATAAATAACGGTGATGGATCAAGCCCTGATCTTTGGACTGGGTAAGAGTGGTCTGTTTAACTCAGACACTCTGTTCATCACCACCCCCTTTTTGTAAATCGTTTTTGGCCACTATAGGTGTGGCAGGGTATACTCAGACATGAGTCCCTTTCTCACTGCTCCATCAGGATTCAAGCAAGCCGGGCCGAAGAAGGCTGAAATGCCAGAAACCGGTCCCCGGTAGCTTGTCTCCTTTCTGGTGAAGAATTGGCTTGGTAGTTTAGTCTGCCCTGTTCCCATGATGCACTGGGCCAGGGACAGACTGATTTGCATATAGCCAGGTTCTGAGCTGGGATGGGGCAGTGAGATAAATAACGGTGATGGATCAAGCCCTGATCTTTGGACTGGGTAAGAGTGGTCTGTTTAACTCAGACACTCTGTTCATCACCACCCCCTTTTTGTAAATCGTTTTTGGCCACTATAGGTGTGGCAGGGTATACTCAGACATGAGTCCCTTTCTCACTGCTCCATCAGGATTCAAGCAAGCCGGGCCGAAGAAGGCTGAAATGCCATGAACCGGTCCCCGGTAGCTTGTCTCCTTTCTGGTGAAGAATTGGCTTGGTAGTTTAGTCTGCCCTGTTCCCATGATGCACTGGGCCAGGGACAGACTGATTTGCATATAGCCAGGTTCTGAGCTGGGATGGGGCAGTGAGATAAATAACGGTGATGGATCAAGCCCTGATCTTTGGACTGGGTAAGAGTGGTCTGTTTAACTCAGACACTCTGTTCATCACCACCCCCTTTTTGTAAATCGGGTGTATCGTTTAGGCACTAACATCAATGGCCTCAACGACGACATCCCGTGGAATACTGTCCTGTCATGAACCCATGTACTGGGGTTCTCAAATCATTATTATGAATTCGAATAACATGTGCTTAATATCTAAAGGCATGTGTGTTTTCTTTCTTTGTTTTCCCTTACTCAAGAACACTCTATCCTATGAATACCTAACCCTCGCTTTCCAACTCAGCGTAAATAAACATAAGCAGGATTAACCCTGCTGAGGCAATGCATTAATTACTCAGCGCACACAGTGCCACAAACTTGCACAGAGCACCCATTGCCTTGATATATTTTCTTTCCCACACCGCGCTAAAATGCAGGAGGAATCCCTGCTGAGGTAGCATACCAGCATTTGCAGCACACCTCCTTTCCATTGAATGCCCCCGTAGTCTTCGCTACAATTACAGTCTACAATTACTGAAGCCTACCGGCTATCACCTTGGCCGGGTACTGATAGGCTCCCGCTTCCAAGCCTCGCTTTGGAAATGGGCCGCGTCCCATCAACGTGGGCGTGTGCGTTTCAGGCCGCGTTTTGGGCGAGACACGCCCACCCGGAACAACGCGCCCGAGAGCAAATACACATTTATATTCACTCGCCGGCCCCGCTCACCATCGTCGGGGTCCGGTTTCGAGGCAATCTGAAGGTTCAGAGCGGGCTGTGAGCGCTGAGGGCGTGAGTGTACTTTAACCACAGGACTGGTATCCCGATATAACGAGCTAAGTACCAAAATGCTTTGGAAGCAATGACATTTAATCCTCTTTCTTTTCAGGATGTGCCAGGTGCGCTCCAACCCCCCTCCCGAGACCCATGGTGCAATTAGCGCCCTATTTTAAAGTGATATATCACCCGAATTTACCATCTTAGGGGGTTCACAGACCTCTTGGTCCATTCATCCCTCCTTTAAGGAGAACCTATATCGTGTTTTTAACCCCACATCTACAGTTGTAGTTTTAATTAAACACCTCTAGCACTTCACTTCCCAGAGTTAATCGCTATCATCCCCACAGGGCTACTTGGATGGTGCTAAAAATAGCGTTTACTGTGGGCACACCATTGTTTGCCACCATCTATGGAGCACTATGATCAATCGCAATGGTGTATATTAATTATATGTATGTCTGTGTATGTCTGTCTGTGTATTTTCACTCTACAGGTGCTGAGACACTCCTGAATTTGGAGTTCTTTTTCTTTAGAATGAGCTACCCGCTCTTCTAATTTTTTAAGCACTTTTTTCACCTTTTTATTTTCACTTTCACGCCCCCAGGTTAGGGTGGACGATTAGAGAGTCCATACCGCCAGGGTATAGTCCTGATGAATGCCTTGGTAAATTGAAACCACCCGTATGGCAGAAACATGTTGACTGACTTTGTTGTATTTAGCTGAATTTAACCAATCCTAAAACCTTGGCATGTAAATTCAGACACATAAATACTATTCACCTGTGTCTTAGGGATCACTCATTAAAATTAAATTTTTTTCGATACCCTCTTAGGCACTTTTAATTGTAGTTAATTTCACATCATGCCCTTCTCACACAACCAGCTCCGCAGTCTTTCTGGCGTCGCAGCACACCAAAGAGGCACTCGCCCTCTTTGGTGGGGCCCAGTGATGAAGCATGACACTGACTAGGTCGGTGTGTGAGGGCCTTCCTACTCAATTTGAGTGAGTGTGTTACTCTTCTAAACTTTGCTCCAGTTTTGTGGCAGTTCTCAAACTGACCTGACCTCTCTTTTTTTGTTGAAGTGCATTTAACCGGGGACTGAGAGAGTGTCCTTGAATCTCCCTATCTCTCCCTTTGTTGTAATATGACTCCTATATGTAGGCAGCACAATATTACAAGTGCACGCTAGAATCCTGCAGCACTTGAGAGCGACGGTTAACTCTGACCCTTCCTACCCAGTGGCTAGACACGTCAAATTGGCACGATCCTATAGACACTGTTGGTGCATTCTGGGACCTGAAGTAATCGGCGCAGGCACATACCACATGGTTTTCATATCACGCTCACCTGTGAACAAGACGTCAGGGACGTCGAAACGCGTAAGGAGTAAGAGTGTAGTTGCACTTGAAAAGACGAATAAAGTCAGCTGCATCCTAAGTCACTGTGGGGCTCTTTTTGTTGTTCGTGGTCAAACCCGCAGTTTTCCAGGATCTCCGTTCCTGGTTTAGAGCTCGCCCTGCAGGACCGGCGGCCCCCAGCAAAGCGAAAGTGTATTCTTGTGATGTTTACTGAGGGGGCATGGACCGCTCCTAGCCGCTTGCCAGCAACAATGGACGCACCGCAGCAATATGGCAAGGACGAAGGAGAAAGGGTGATGAGAGAGGGCAACTCCTCTCTTTGGAACAGTGCAGATGCGGCAATTATCTCACTTTCATGGGGCAACAACTGGCACTAAGCAGCAGTATTTAATGCGCCAACTTGGAACAATATTGCAAAATAATCGCATATTGAGCTATCAAGCAGCAACTGAACTAACTTGCACGATCCTATAGACACTGTTGGTGCATTCTGGGACCTGAAGTAATCGGCGCAGGCACATTCCACGTGGTTTTCATATCACGCTCACCTGTGAACAAGACGTCAGGGACGTCGAAACGCGTAAGGAGTAAGAGCGTAGTTGCACTTGAAAAGACGAATAAAGTCAGCTGCATTTTAAGTCACTGTGGGGCTCTTTTTGTTGTTCGTGGTCAAACCCGCAGTTTTCCAGGATCTCCGTTCCTAGTTTAGAGCTCGCCCTGCAGGACCGGCGGCCCCCAGCAAAGCGGAAGTGTATTCTTGTGATGTTTACTGAGGGGGCATGGACCGCTCCTAGCCGCTTGCCAGCAACAATGGACGCACTGCAGCAATATGGCAAGGACGAAGGAGAAAGGGTGATGAGAGAGGGCTACTCCTCTCTTTGGAACAGTGCAGATGCGGCAATTATCTCACTTTCATGGGGCAACAACTGGCACTAAGCAGCAGTATTTAATGCGCCAACTTGGAACAATATTGCAAAATAATCGTATATTGAGCTATCAAGCAGCAACTGAACTAACTTGCACGATCCTATAGACACTGTTGGTGCATTCTGGGACCTGAAGTAACTGAACACAACAATTTGAACGTGTTACAATATTTTGTGATCGACAGTATACAAGCCAGTAAGAGAGGTGGGAATCGGGAAATGTTACTACGCCAACTAGAGACTAAATATATTTTAGATCTGGATACCAAAGCCCCCAAAGGGCTTAATATTTGTGAGGACCTACATCACTATCTCTAGACCTCTCCCACATTAAATTTTGTCAACATCTTACATTATATGAAATGGATCTTGCTTATATCATTATTTATTCAATCCAATTATATATTTATTTATTAAAGTATATTTATTGCAATTTTAATCTTTTTATCAAGGTTTTTAGCTCTTTGTCGTGGTGTTCGATTGATGTGTATTTTATCACAAATCTATATTTTTATGGATTTTTGGTTTTTACTATTGATTGATGCCATTGCATGGACTTATTGACCACATGAATCGATTAATATTTGAGGTTGGGTTTGCTCATATTTAAGTCTCATGTTGTCATTTTATCTGAATTATGAATTTAAGCCCGATAATCAGTATTTGTACAGTAATGGAAGTTAACATTTCATTGATTAAGACAGCTGCATCTGCCGTCAACCCTGCCCATTAGTAATATACTCATTACCAAGTTTAAGTAAATTCCCGTCCGGGGTTTTTTCTTTGCACTTTATTTCTGCACTAAAGCACATGCACTTTTGTCTGTCATCAATATGGATTTTATATATACACATATATTTAATTGGCTTTTATACTTATCAATGGGAAATAAGACGTCCTAAATGTGGGCATATTACCACAAATGCAATGGCCGACCAGTGATAATACCCAGGTGGCTTTGCTACCAAAAGCGGAATGGAGATATGCATTCAGTGACTAGCCTTTATGTATTGGAACAGGTATTATTTATCTTGGTCGAACAATAATTAATTGCATGTATTATATTGAAAAATAAATATTTCTTTACTATTTTTTGTCGCACAGGGCGCTTTGTAACAAATGTATTTTACAGTTACGATAAAGTCTGTTTTCCCGTAAGAACTAACTAACCAATACAAAGTCTGTTTTCTATGTCTATGGTAAAATCCGATGGCAGCTCATGATTGGTGGATGATGATTTTAAATGTTAATGGGGAAGTTTGCACAATTAACCAGTATTCAAGGCGATTGGGAGCGCCGAAACGTGTCTGGTGTTTTCGGGCACAGCAATGCACTTTTGAAAATTGCACCAACTACGAGACCCAGAATGCAGTAATCCAGCTCTGGGTCTCGAGGCGACGCTGTGATGTGGAATGCCGGTAAGCAGGGCGGTGTGCGCTGCTTTTACTTGTCCCCACATGTTGAAATAAAGCGTCTCCTTCCGTCCCCATTACCGCATAACCTTTTGGCCCAAGTGTCATTTCTGTGGGGGCCGGCAGCAATGCCCCTGGCCCAGCGCGAGGAGCCATGTCCTCATCACCACTTCTCTCCGACCTGGGCTTCGTGGTGGGCGAAGTCAAAGTCAATACCTTGACTGTAGAAGAACGCCGAAGCAGATGCCAGGAGCAGTCTTCGCCTCTTGTACATGCGGGGGCCTCCCAACGCGTATATATATATATATATATATATATATATATATATATATATATATATATATATATATATATATATATATATATATATAGGAAAAGCAACAGCGGACCCTAGAGTTGCCGCACCTTAGTCCCAATTCCTAAAAGTGTCAATGGATGTGCAGCAAGCCCCGGCGTCAGCTGCTGAATGACACCGCTGTGTATCCAGATCAAAAAGTACTTTTTAACTTTAGTGGGGGTGCACAAATACAAAGTCCAAGGCGAGCAAAGTATGTGTAAAAATTCCTTTCCTTTATTCATACAAAAGTAGTATCGGGTAGTTCATTTATTCAATCACAAAAAATGATCAGCCAACGCGTTTCTCTCCCTCACTGGGAGCTTCCTCAGGGCTCTCAAGTAATATGCAGTTTAGATTAAGGATGAATAATGTCTCAGTATTTTCGAAAGTTGAATGGGATCAATCAGAGTTCACCGTCCACTCTATTTGTGGAGCTAGGTATCACCAACCTCCTCGAGGTTTCAAGAATCGCATATCTATTGGCAGCTCCAGCGACGTGGTGTACAGGTGATTGCTTGCAGGTCCTTTTAATAGAGGTGGAAACGTTATCCCTTAGCTGTATGTATCGCAACGCTTCTTCCCAGTATGGGAGGATTGATTCAATTCCTGTGTCTGTAGTGTTTTGTGTCCCTGGATCCGGACAGTTAGGTCGGAGTGCGATGTCTTCCGGCGTGGAGGGTCTGACTGCAGTTTTTGCGGAATTGAAAAAGCAAAGGCTATAGTGGAGTTATATGCAAGTATGGTAGCAAGATTTTAACTTGAGTAAAATATAAAACGCTAGAAATTCATTGAAAAAACAAAGATTAAAGTGGAGTAATACGTGGGTCTCCTAATAAAAAAACAAATGATCTAAAACCAAAATACGACTGAAATTCAACAGGAAATCACCTAAGTATAACTTGTACCACTATAGATTTTAAGTTTTGTAAGTGATGTACTATATAAGGTGATAGGTGGTGCATCTTAGTGGTGCAAGTTATACATAGGTCATTTAAATATAACTGGTGAATTTTCAGTGTTGTTTTGTTTTTAAAACAATAGTCTTTTATTATTAGAAGGCTTATGTATAACCCCACTTTAACCTTTTTTTCCATGGAATTTCAATGTTTTAAAAATAAATAAAGTAAGATCTACCTACGATACGTCTGCGGGCCAGTCCCCATAACACACGGCCTTCGGCCCTGTACCCATTCCCTTACAAGCAGCCACTCCCCTGCCACATACCACTTTCAGCCATGCACGGCTTGGAGTTGGCTGCATTGCCTGATATTACACCCAACCCAACTGAGCACTGCAGTTGGTTGTGTGCGGCATGGGGTTGGCCACAGGCCAGGCCATGTGTCCATATCCATGAAGGCGGCCATCCACCTGCACTGGGCCAGACTGGTTACTGGATGTTTAGACTGGTTGGCAAGGTGGGGCTGATCTAATTGCTCTGAATGTCAGTTTTGCTGCCAGCGACCTGCCGGCCACATGCCTACTTGCAGCGCTTCTGAATAAGCAATGCAAAAATTATTGGTTTTAGAGCATGCTTAAAGCATATTTTAAAACCATTTCTTTTTGCATTGATTAATCAGAGGCTGAACAAATAACAACGTAGCCGGCAACGAAACAGGACCATAAAGGCATTAAAATTTGCCTCCCCCCCACCCTGATGGCCACCCAAAACACATGGGGGCCGATTAGGATCACGGGTGGGTTGCCACCGCCCGCATGGCGGTGGCATCCGCCCATGATCCGACCCTGCCCGCCACCCATTTCCCCCGCCATATTACTATGGCGGGGGGACCACAGCAGACGGAAAGACCGTCCACCACTTTTCCACCCGGTCAACTTGTTGACTGGGCGGAAAAGGGTTTAATATGGTGGCGGTGTCTGTTAGACACCACCAGCCATATTACCATGGGTGCGGTAACATGCCTTTGCGTGGCGGCAGTGCCTCCACGGAAAGGCATGCGGGTATAGACTCTGGGGGGTGCACATGGGGGTACCTATGGTACCCCCCTGCAGTTCCATGTACAACATGGCAGGCACAGCCCGGTGCCTGCCATGTTGTGCAAGGAAGTGCACAACATGCCTCCCTGGCATTGTGGCAGGCGGTGCTGAGTGCACCACCCGCCAAAATGACAGGAATGCAGGATGCACCCGCCACTGTGGCGGGAGCATCCTAATTGCCCCCACGGGACCCCCGCCCTTATGGCTGGCGGACCCGTTTCCCGATAGGATGGCAGGTGGACAACGGCCGCCCGCCATCCTATTGACCCCCATGGTGTCTGGAAGGTCAGTCTAGTCTTGCACCTACAGGGGGCTAACACCCCATAGATCCCGACCCCACACTAGCCCCTTTTTTAATTTTTTTGGTCCTGCCGAAGTACATGGGGACTGGCTCACCAAAGTCGGCCCCCTGGACTGTGACTACCTTAAAAACTGCTTTTTAAAATATTTTGTCAACAGAGTGGGTCCGTCTTGGACCACCTCTGCAAGGTTTGGGGGGTGTCAGGGTATCCCTACTGTGCCCCTTTATATCCTTTAGTCCAGTAATTGTGGCTGCAACATTTTTCATCATGTTATATGTCATAGCTGTCTGTACCGTGGGCCCAGCAAATCAAATTCCTTAGTTTTGTAGTTTTTTCCCCACTAGGGTCCTGCAGCACTAGATAGCACTATTTGTTATCCTTAAGTCTTCAAAAATGGCTGAACAGATTTACACCATATCACAAGAAAACATGATTTCTGAGCAAAGATCTAGATTTCTGCGAAATTTGGAATAATGCCGGTCTAACATTTTATCTGCAACACTATTAAAAAATCCCTATGAAAATGTGCTTTGGGACACCCCTCTTTTTCCCAGCCCCTGCTTGACGGCTCACCCCAAATATTCTCAGAAAACAGGTGAGGTGGATGAACATTTTTGAAAGTTTCATGAAGGTTCGTCAAACGGCACCCAAGTTATTAGCAAAACAAAAACTGCTCTTTCTTTGGAAACTTTGACTGCGACCACCGCTTTGCTATATATATATATATATATATATATGTCTAGATCTAGAGATAGATATGCATGTGTGTGTGTGTGTGAATGAGGTGATAACATCTAAATTCATTAGGGCCATATGTAGCCTTTTTCCCGTTTGCAAACAGGCAGATTCTCAGAACCAGCCCCTTTGCGAATTGGAAAAAGCCTTTTGGGATGTATCATCCTAAAAGGCCATCGCAAAATAGAGAATTGCAAGATTTGCGATACTCTATTTTGCGAATGCAGTTAAGGAATTGCAAGTTGCGATTCCTTAATTGCATTTCTGGAAGCACCAGAAATTTGCTATTTGGCCTTAAGGAATTGCAAATTACCACCAACTTCAAGTCTGTGGTAATTTGCGATTTTCTTTAAAAAAGCACCTTTTGATATTTTAAAAGTGCCATATGTCGCACATACCGGCCCTTATGGCATAGAGGTGCGCAAAATGTGCACACATGCATATTTCAGGGGTGCAACAGGGTGTCCTTTTGGCACCCTTGCAACCTTGAAATTGCATTCTCAATTTGCGATTCTCTAATTGGTAATCGCAAATTGAGAATGTCTTCCCATTCATTCCTATTGGGCTTCCTAGCCCATAGGAATGAATGGGAAGGTATTCCTTATTTGCAAATCTCAATTGGCAATTCGCAAATAAGGAATATGTAGGAATCGCAAACTTTTATGCAAATCCTACATACATTGCATTTTACTATTCTCTAATTGCTATTCACAAAAAATCGCAATTTGAGAGTCGCAAAACTCTTTTTTGATACATATGGCCCTTAGTCCTTTAATGAGGCCTTCAGCCGTATGCCTTTCATTGGATGTGGAGGAGGGAGTGGTGTCGGACAGACAGCTGAGCAGGATATTACCTCCATCCAGTGAAGAGAGGGCAAAACTAAGCTTAGATTGTTATTCTGGAGATTGTTTCTAGAAGTTTTACTTTCTTCAAGTGGAGAGTTGGTATAACGCTGACTTGGTTTTCTTGGTATGAGTTCTGGAGCAGCGTAATTTTGGCTCCACCCTTTTACGTTTTGTTCATTTCATATATATGTATAAACGGTCTCATATATTTGTGTGATTTAATATTATTAAGGTAAAGTGATGCACTTGACCAGACACTGAAGATGCATTTATTGTAAATCCTGACATTTATATGAGTGTGCATTCTAATGTTTTCCTTACAAGTGTCACTGAATTGCAGTTCTCATATGTATCTGCATTTGTGTGGTTTGAGTAATATTGTTAACTCTAATCTAATTATGTATTCATTGAATAGTATCCTTCATTTACTTTATAATTGTATAGTATATAACTGTATATTTATCTTTAGCCATGCATTTAAGCGTGTACTGAGATGCTTGTCATGTTAACTTGACCAAAGGCCTTAGCACTTGGATTTTAGTGTTTAACCTTCAACGTGAAAGTTTGCTCGGTTTGCAAAGTTCCCTTCTTCTTGAAGGTGCATTTAAATGATCTCATAGTTAGTGACGCTTGGGAGGAGTCCTTTTGGCAAGGACGAGAGGCACCAATGATCAGAGGAAGGATCACTGTTCACGTTGTATCTAGAGACAGGAGAAATCCAAGGATATTCTGAAGAAGGGAGTTTTGAGTGCAGCTGCCTGGTTTTCCCATGAGAAGTTGGAAAAGTCATATGATGTGGGATCCTGGAATGTTCAGTGTAGTTTTAAATGGTGGTCTCATTTTACCTTTAGGCAGATTCCTTTTAGACTACGCGGGGTTCAGACCTCTTTGATAAATTGCTGTTGAGTGGCTTTATGCTCTGTAATACCTCTGATTTTAGAGAACTTATACAGAAGTCTGTGCAACGCTGACACCTTCCTGTTTACTGGATCTAATTAGGTTTTCCCACATTAGAGTGCTATTTAGCTTAGGCGTAGCTTCGAAAATTGAGATTTACTCATGTGTAGGCAGAGAAACAGGAAATCATATACTGATCACTAAATCCTGTTTTTTTATTTTCTGCACTGCCATTACTGAATTTGTTGTATGCTTTATGCTAGGAAGGTTGAACTTTGTCAGACGATTTGGATTCCCAGTAGTAATTCTGTATTTTTACAATATATTCCTGAGACTTGCATACATCAGTTTTTTTTTCACAACCAAGTTTATTAAGCAAATGATCATCACAAATGTGGCATCTCCACACATCGAGAACACCACAACAAAATCAATACAGCAATTACACAGGCAGCAAATAATAGAGCAGATTCAGAATAGGCTTAGTATAGAGATACCCCAAAACCCTACCCTAACCCCCAACACTACCTCCCCCCCCGTTCTAAGAACCCCCCCCCCCCAACCCCCCCTACCACACGTGTACATATAGCAACAGGGAAGAGTCATATGTGGGTGTAATTCCACCAGGGCGTTACTGCTGCGGGCCAAGATTGTCACTGCGATCAGATGTCCTCCTCCTGCTCCGCCGGGGGGTCCAAGGACAGACCACGGTAGTCGGCCCAACGCTTCCAAATTTTGTAGTGCTTGCGTGGACACCCCCTCGCCTCAAAGATCGGTCCCTCTAGACCCATGAAATAATCCAGCCCAGCCTTCCACGCCGACAAGGGGGGAGCCCTCACCGACTTCCACGCTCGGGCCAGGTCCCGCTTAGCCACGACCAGCCCCAATAGCAACAAGTGGCGCTTATAAACATTACCACCGATCCCTTCCATGATATGCAAGAGGCCCAGCCGGTGAGTACGGGGAAGATCCCAGCCCAGGACCTCAGCCAGACAACTCCACACGCCCCTCCAGAACCCAGTCAATCGGCCACACGACCACACCGTATGCACCAGAGAGGCTGGCACCACTCCACAGCGCAGGCACTCCGAGGACGCAATCAACCCAGCCTTCCACAACCGCTCACGGGTATAATAGGCACGATGCAGATATTTTAATTGGATGAGCCGGAGCCGGATCGCAATGGCGGTTCCACGGGGGGATTCCAGTGCCTCCCTCCAATCGTCGTCATCAAGGGGGCCCACATCCACTTCCCACGCCTCCCGAAGGGAGTGTAGGGTGGAGGAGCAATGAATTACAAGTGTCTGGTAGATCCTAGAGACCTTCCTGTCCCCCAGGTCCCCCATAAATACCTTGGCCTCTACTGGACTAAATTCCGGCAGGGAGTCGAGACCGGCGATGCTCGGGGCGAGGGCATGCCGCAGCTGGAGGTAGCGGAAGAACTGGGACTGAGGCATTTGGAACTCTGCACGGAGCTCCTCGAAGGATTTGAGGGTGGTGCCCGACACAACCTGGCCCAGCTGAGTAATCCCAATGGTCTCCCAACCCTCAAACCCGGTTAGGGCCGCCAGCTCCGGGAGCAAACCATTGTGCCAAAGCGGCGTCTCAGCCGTCAACCTGCCCCACCATCCCATGCGGCGCAATGACTGTCGCCGGATTGGTGTCAGTACAACGCGATGTATTACAACGCGTTCCGTTACAACGCGATTTTTACATCGCAAATACCATTACAATGCATGCCATTACAACGCATGGCATTACATAGCAGATACTTTTACAACGCATGGCATTACATCGTAAGTATAGGTAAGTATATCTTTTTTAAAAAAAATGTAATAAAGTTAATTAAATTAATTTAAAATAATAAAAATAATATAACATTTTTTAAACAGTAATTAATTTAATTATAGTAATTTAATAAATATTAAAATTGAAATTAATTTAATATATTTAAAATAATATAATTAATGAAATATAAAAAATTTAAAAATAGAAAATAATATAATGTAATTAATTACAATAAAGATAATTATAATTTAATTAAATTATAAATAATACATAATATAATTATATTTAATATAATTAAAAGAATTTAATTAATTAAACATTTTTAAATAATATAATTTAATTATAATCGTTTATTAATACAATTAAATTAATAATTGTAAATATAGTTATTAATGTAATTAAATTAAATAAAATTAATTTAATTAATTTAATTTATATAAAATCGTAATACCCCTGTACCCCAAAACCCAAACCCTGACCTAAAACCTAAAAACACCCCTGTACCCCAAAACCCAAACCCTGCCCTAAAACCTAAAAACACCCCTGTACCCCAAAACCCAAACCCTGCCCTAAAACCTAAAAACACCCCTGTACCCCAAAACCCAAACCCTGCCCTAAAACCTAAAAACACCCCTGTACCCCAAAACCCAAACCCTGCCCTAAAACCTAAAAACACCCCTGTACCCCAAAACCCAAACCCTGCCCTAAAACCTAAAAACACCCCTGTACCCCAAAACCCAAACCCTGCCCTAAAACCTAAAAACACCCCTGTACCCCAAAACCCAAACCCTGCCCTAAAACCTAAAAACACTCCTGTACCCCAAAACCCAAACACTGCCCTAAAACCTAAAAACACCCCTGTACCCCAAAACCCAAACCCTGCCCTAAAACCTAAAAACACCCCTGTACCCCAAAACCCAAACCCTGCCCTAAAACCTAAAAACACCCCTGTACCCCAAAACCCAAACCCTACCCTAAAACCTAAAAACACCCCTGTACCCCAAAACCCAAACACTGCCCTAAAACCTAAAAACACCCCTGTACCCCAAAACCCAAACCCTGCCCTAAAACCTAAAAACACCCCTGTACCCCAAAACCCAAACACTGCCCTAAAACCTAAAAACACCCCTGTACCCCAAAACCCAAACACTACCCTAAAACCTAAAAATACCCAAACACCCCAAAACATATACATCAGTACCCCAAAACATATACTCCTATACTCATACTTATTTTAAAAAATACTTAAATTAATATATTTAATTTATAATATTTAAAAACGAAATAAATATTTTTTAATAATTAATAATAATTAAATCAATTATAAAATATTAAATAAAATAAAATAAAAAATTAAATACTTACCAATACTTACGATGTAATGGTATGCGATGTAATAGCATCTGCTATGTAATGCCATGCGTTGTAATGGCATGCATTGTAATGGTATTTGCGATGTAATAGCTGCGTTGTAACAGCATTACGTTGTAAAAGATGCGTTGTAGCGGTAACACACCCTGTCGCCACACCGCAAAGACCACTCCGGTGACCGATGGCAATGCACGACGTAAGCGAGCGGAATAGAGAATTGCATGGAGCGTGTGGTCGCCCATGAGCAACCGTTCCAGGGCATAAGCCGGGTCTCTTCTATCACCATACCACCAATCATTTAGGACCAGCAGGTGGGAAGCCTGGTAGTAAGAGAGGAGGTCCGAGGTGGCCAGGCCACCACTATATGTGGACAGAAAGCACGTCTTCAACGCCACTCTGGCCGCACCACCACCCCACAGGAAGCGGCCCAGCACTGAGTTAACCTGACGGAACCACTCCAGGCCAATGGGGTATGGGAAGTTCTGGATTTGGTACAGGAGCCGCGGAAGCGCCACCATCTTGAAGATGGCCGATCTCCCAAAGATAGTAAGCGGCATTCTAGCCCAGGTCTTGACATCAGCCTGAACCCGCTCCCACACCGGCAAGACTCCACGCGCCCAGGCCACGGCCCGCGACTCCGAGAGAAAAACTCCCAGATACTTTAGGCCATCCGAGGCCACTCGCAACTCAGCAGCCCAGGGGTCAGCAACCACACCACCGCCCAGCACCCACAGGGTCGATTTATTCAGGTTAAGGTGAAGGCCCGAGACCCCGCCAAACTCCCGCATGATTTCCAGAACTCGGGGACCTGATCGCCGTAGTTCCGTAAGGAAGAGGAGGACGTCATCCGCATACAGTGCAATCCTATCCACCAGATCCTCATTCCAAACGAAACCGCGCAACCGGTCATCCGCTCGTATCCGCGACGCCAGAGGTTCCATGGCGAGGGCAAACAGGTACGGGGACAGCGGGCAACCCTGCCGAGTACCACGACCCACATGGAAGCGCCCAGAGGTAGCACCGGCCACGCGGACCGAGGCCGTAACGTTGGTGTAGAGGAGACGAATGTACGACAGGAAGACCGGCCCCAGGTTGAGGCGGGCCAACAGTGTGAACAGATATGCCCAGCTCACCGAGTCAAAGGCTCGGTCCATGTCCGCTAGGAGGAGTGCCGCCTGCTCATCTCTAGCACCCATAGCATCCACCGCCGCCTGCGCCCTCCGAATATTATGTCGAGTGGCCCTGCGAGGCATGAATCCAGCCTGATCGGGGTGAACTAGGTCAGCAACACGGGGCAGGAGGCGGTTTGCCAAGGCCTTAGCCAGAACCTTGGCCTCAATGTTGAGGAGGGAAATCGGCCTGTACGAGTCATGCCGGTCTGGTGCCCTGCCCGGCTTCAAAAATACCACGATTTCCGCATGTCGCCAATCTGGTGGCAGCTCTCCCTGAGCCCGCGCCTCCTCCAGAGCACAGCGATAGTGGGGACCCAGCTGGACGTGAAACTTTTTGTAGAATTCACTTGGGTAGCCACTCGGGCCGGGCGCCTTACCCGCATTCAGTTGACCCAGGGCCTCTCCGAGCTCCTCAGCCGTAAGCGGGGCGTCCAGTGCGGTTCTGGACTCATCGGGGACGGCTTGCGGCAGTAGGTCGTCAAGATACGCGGAGATCTCGCTCGCCTCTAAATGATCCCGGGGAGCGTATTGCGCCTCGTAGTAACGGGCAAAGCTAGCCGCCAGCAAGTCCGGGTCGGTCATGACTGAACCGTCATCTGCGGTAAGGCCCGGCAACACTAGGGGCTGGAAGGTCGCCTGGCACAATCTATGCAGCATAGTACAGGGCTTGTCGCCCCACTGATACACCCTGCTGCGCGTGGCGAGCCACGCCTGCCGGGCTTCCTCATAAAGAACAGAGGCGTATGCTTGCTGGGCCTGCAAGAGCTGCCTCACAACGCCCTCGTCGCTCCCAAGCCGGCCACGCTGCTCCAGCTCCTCCACGCGGGCCGCGGCGGTCACAATGGCCTCCCGATGTTTTCGTCGAGCAGCCACGCACCAAGCAATGTCCACGCCCCGAAGCGTGGGTTTCAGCGCCTCCCACACCACCACTGCACTCACATCTCCAACCAGGTTCTCGCGCCAGAAATTATCAATCGCCTCACGCAGGTGATGCACATACTCAGGCCGCTGCAACTGCCAAGAGGACATCCGCCATCGAAACGGCTGTCTCGTGGAGGGGAGGGTCATGGTAGCTAGGACGGGGGAGTGATCAGACAGGCCTCTGGGAAGTATCATAGCATCCTTGACCCGACTCAGACAGGCACCCGGCACAAACAGATAGTCCAGTCTCGAGAAGGACCCATGCACCGCCGACACATACGTGAATTCACGCACAGCAGGATGAAAGTGCCGCCATACATCAACCCAGCCCAGGCCACTCGCAGTCGCACGCAATTTGGTGGGAGCAGTAGTGGGGGGGGGATCCGACACCACAGGCACCCGCCTCAGACGATCCAGGCCAACATCCATAACCTCATTCCAGTCGCCCCCCACCATGGTGAGGACCTCCGGAATCTCATCCCACAGCGCGAATAGCCGCTCAGACAAGGCCCACTGCAGAGGGGGGGGGGCATATACGCTACCAAAAACCACCTGTTCAGTACCCAACCGGCCTTTGATGAAAATATATCGGCCCTGAGGATCAATCCACTGCTTGTCATGCACATAAGCCAACCTGCGGTGTACTAAGATAGCCACCCCCCTAGAACCCCTCGTAAAGCCCGCATGGTACACCTGCTGAAACCCGAACCTCTGGAGGCTAAGGGCCTTAGAGCCCAGCATGTGAGTCTCTTGAAGCAGCAGCACATCCACCATCTCCCTTTTCCCCCAACGCAGCACAGCCCCACGCTTGATTTTGTCCAGAATACCCCTCACATTCCACGTCACAACGCGCAGGGTCTTTTGAGGAGGTACAGTCGCAGTATCAGCCATAATTAAGACAGTGTCCAGCATCCGGCCCCCCGCCCCACCCTGGCACACCCCACAAAGCAACAAAATCAAAAGCCAAAGACACGTGTGGTCCCACCCTCCCAACCCGAACACCCAGTACCCCAAAACCCATCTGGCCACCTCCGGCCCCGACCTCCCCAACCCCCAACAATAAGACAACCCACCCCTGCACCCCACACCCCCCACCCCAATACCTCAGAAAACAGTGAAGTATCTGTCGCGGCATGGAGAGACCTGGGTCCAGAACAGAGAACCCAAGGCCCACCATACCAATGGATCCCAACACCCCCATCAACACTCACTCACCACCCCCCCAACAACACCCACTACTCGTGAGGGTCTAAGGCCCATAAAAGCCGCCACCCGAGCCCCGCAGTGGCTCTACCCAGAGCCACAGAGTGTTTTAGAAGCATACATAGAGGCTCAGGCAAAGTCACATGGAACAGTCTCACCAGTCGGTCCATTCCGGGCAACACCAACAGCCAGGCACCACCAGGGTTCAGCTGCCAGCATCAGAATGATCAGAGTCAATTGTGCCGTTCGCCTGTGTCGCACTGGCGGAAGCTGACCGTTTCTTAGACCTGGACCTCCGATGCCGTCCTTTCCGGTTGGTGCGGTCCGTCCGCTCCAGTGATGATCTCTGGGACCCGCCAGGATCCAGCCCCGGCTGGGCATGGGGCCGAAGTCGCACCGTCTCATCGGTCCAACGAAAAACCTCCTCGGGTGTATCGAAGAAGTGTGTCCGGGACTGGTGTACTACCCGCAGGCGGGCCGGGTACAGGAGAGAGTATTGAAGCTTCAGGCCCCGCAACTTAGCCTTGGCGGCCACAAAGGATTGTCGCTGCTGCTGGACCATCTTCGTGTAGTCCGGGAAGATCATTATGGCATGATTCTCATATGTAAGCGAACCCTTGGACCTCGCCTCCCGCAGTATGGCATCCCGGTCATGATAGTTCAGCAGCCGAGCAATGACCGGCCGAGGACGTTCCCCCTCAGGCGGCCGCTGAGTCAGGGCCCTGTGCGCCCGTTCAATCACAAAACACGCCGACAGCGTCCCCTCGGGGACCCAGCTCTCCAGCCAGTGAGTCAGGAAACGCTCCATGCCATCTTTCTCGCACCGCTCCGGAAAGCCAATGAAGCGGAGGTTATTTCTCCGTGCGCGCCCTTCGGCATCCTCCACGCGGGCCGCAAGCGTCTTCTGGACGCACTCCACCTCCGCCATTCGTTTCTTTAGGGCGCCAATGTCTGTTTCGGTCACCGATACTCGAGATTCAGTCTCAGTGATCCTCGCCACTGCGTTCCGGAGGTCCTGGCGAAGCAGTGTAACATCCGCTCCCACCGCCCCTATTTTGGCGTCCAGCATGTCCCGGTATTGGGTAATGGCCGCCAGGATTGCAGCGTTGTCCGGCCCTGATCCGCCCCCTCCACCAGACGCCCCGGCGCCACCACTGGGCCCGGCAAACTTGTCCATGGGGCCCTGCTTGGGCGGGCCCCCTCCGCCACCCCTGGTCATGGCCGCTCACGGACACAGCGGATCAGCACACTGGACTGGACAGGTAGGTTCAGCAGGCCCGGGGCAGTGAGTCCACAACAAGAAGCTCAGGACCACGTTCGGACAGCGGGTCCGGTGCCCGCGCAGGAGGGGCGGCGGGTCAATACGACTCCAGTGGCACGACACACAAGGCTCCGGACCAGACAGGTCCCCACGATGCCCACAGGTACCTCCAGGAGCCAGAGGGAGCAGGGCACCTTCAGCAGTATCCTTATGTAGCGGCGCCCCCAGGCCACAGCAGCGTCCTCATGCGACAGTGGCCCAAGAATACTGCAGTGTCCCCACGCAACGGTGGCCCGGGAATGCAGCAAAGGCCCCACTCACCAGTGGTCACCGGGTGAAGTACTCGGCCAAAGTCTGCGCTGTTGACGCCACTCGCAGCGGCGCGCCCACTGCCACCTCTCGGCTGTCCCAAAACCGAGGTCCCCGGCCCACAGCCAGCTACCAGGCCGCCGACCGCCTTCAGCACCACAGGGAATGGAGCCGCCAGAACTCGGCACCGGAGGAATCAGGGCCCACTCACGGACCGACGGCGCCCGCCCGGCACCAACCACGGGCTCAGGGTCCAAGCGCTGCAGGGACGTCCGGGATCCGCACCACAGATGGCACCCTCAGCCGCGCTCCGACAGCCGCCGCACGGCGCCACCAAAATCGAGGTCCCCGGCTCGCGGCCAGCCACCAGGCCACACTCTGCCGTCGGCGCTTCAGGGTCCCGGCGGAGACAGAATCGCGGGATCCCGTCACCGGAGAGAACAGGACACACTCCGGAGTCAGCAAGACTCGCCAGGGATCTTCTGCGGGCTCGGGGGCCAGGATAAATGTCACAAGGAAGTTCGGGCCGGCGGGAGCTCTACTAAGCTGCGACCGCCATCGTCGCCCGTCAAGCCACGCCCCTTGCATACATCAGTTTGGCTCAGAATTTTTATTAAACCTACATTTAATTCCAGTTTTTGACTTTGGGTCCTCATTGTGTAACCAAAAGGGTTACACTGTAATTTGAAGATTTGGATGGTGCTAACTCCTCGCTATTTCTCAGGCATCTTAAAAAAGTTATCACAGGGAAATTTGGATGTTCTGCTTAGTGCTCTGGCAGTTATTTGATGACGGATAATCTGATAGGTAACCCAATAGCATACAGATTAACAGAAAGAGTCAATTGCTCTAATGATGAAGTCAGTTGTCCTTCAATATCAGAGGTATAAGGATGATACCCAGATCCACTCAAAGAGAAAAACAATGGGAGCCAAACAAAGATAAAACTGTCTGCAGTAAATTATAAGTTAAAAAGTGACCTCACCAATACCTGATAGATTCTGGTGCTAAAAGGGGCACAATTGTCACAACATTATTATTTAAATGCACTATTTCCTGTTACCTGGTCTGGCTGAGCAACACTAAGGCTAAGGCCTTACTTCCGTCCCAAATAAAACCGTAGGCAAAAGGGCAAACCGCTGTCTGCCAATAATCTTCAAGTTGCATTGAATCTTACAAAAAATAGATCACAGTGAAGCTTTCCATATCACAGACTTTCTTCTCCCTACAAAATACCTCATAACTAGATGTGACCATGAAAGAGGACTGTGACAGGTGTTGCAGTTATTTTGTAGGAGCCCCATCTGAAGCAAAGAGATGTGCAATAACTTATTTTCTTCTTCCAATGCCTGGCACTTGAACTACACACACAGCTAAATATTAAACTAAATGCTTTCCATCACCCTCCTGGTAAAAATGCATCTTTCATTGGGGTATGCATGAAACTCATGGTAAAGCAATACATTCACCATGATGATTTTATCTTTCTTGGTGATTATATTCTTCTCTAGAGCAAAACAGGGGCATTACCGATGACATTGCAGTCAATCACATTTCATTGGTCCTGTCTGAAAATGGCCTAATCTAACATAGCTTCAAACATACCTACTCCAACGGCTCCTCTCTGGACATAATTCTGTCTAGTTGAAGTGAGAAATGACTACAAGGGATTTTGTTTGAAAGTCAATTGTCTTCACTAAGATGGTTATTACTTCTACGTTCTTTAGTGAATTGAACCTAATGTATCCACAGGATTACTTTGATATTAATCATCAATTTCAAAAAAGGTAAACCAATACAGTCATGAGAAGAAACACACAGCAAAGAAAGATTATATTCAAAATTAGTTGTATTGAAGTTAATCAGTCAGAAAATTTCATGGGGATAAAGCATAGAACAAAACTCTTAACATAAAAGTCATGAAAAGCAGTATATCTATGTCAACTAGTCAGTTCATAACAGTACATCCGCTCCGCAAATAAAAGAGGAAAACCAAAATCATAAATGTATCATGGCATCCTTCAGTGCAAACAATGCTGAGGAGTTGATGTCTTAGGTCGACGTTTCGGTCTTGTATGTTGTCATCTATCAGACCATCATCAGGACTTAACTTTTCATCAAATAAAACCCCCTGTTAGGGCTCTTCTTTGTGTTTTAGAGCTCCAGTTGAGAAAATTATTGGTTGTAATTTTCTCAACTGGAGCCTGAGAGGTTATCCCGTAAAAAGTGACTGACGATTGCAGACCGACCTTCTGCTCGCATTAAATATTGCGAGTATTCCTGATCATTCTGGATACCAACCAGCTCACTCCTACCTAATAAGCTCTAAAACACAAAGAAGAGTGGGGGCGTTCCGTACCTGTTTTGAGGCGAACTCTGCTTTTACGGCTGTTTTCGGCTCTCGTAGGAAAAGCATCGTACGGTGCGTACCCGACACGAATCGCACTTGCTGGGTCGGGAACACCAGCCGCGAACCATAAGGATGTCGCGTACAGCGGGTTCCGAGGGAGAATCGAACGGGGATTTTATTCGTACGATCTCTGTACGATTCGTACGGAGTACAGCTCCTGGTACGAATCGTACTTCGTCGTGCTTACGGGGGACGTTGCAGGGTATGATTCATAAGGGACAAACGCTCCGAACGGCTATTCGGAGCGGTTGTTCCCGAATCGGAATCGACCCCCAAAGGTACAGATCTCATTAATCTTGGCATTCCAGCACATAAATTGCTTCCTTTGATCAATTATGATACAGACATCAACCATTTGACGGTCCTCTATTTTAACTGTTTTAGATTGGCTCAATGATCTTTCACCACTAAAGAACAAAATGAAAAGATCACAAGTATCAGCTCACTAGTTCAATAAGAATCATACGAGGAAAGAAAATTCCTGAGATTGCTGGAGAAGAAATGGAGATAGTTGCAATGCACACATAAATTTGCTTGGCTCAGCACAGCAAGATCACTTTACAGGAGAAGCATTTTCAATGAAAAAATAAACTTTTGGAAATGACCATATTTTGCTTGGTATTCCACCAGATTTCTGCCCTGAATGTTTTTGTTGGCTATAGAACTCTGAGCACTTTACCCCTGCTAACTGGTGGCAAAGTGCTGTGCTCCCCATTTAAACTTGATGACATTGACATACTTCAATTGGTATATTTAACTTGCCTATAAGTCCTAGTAGAAAATACCAAGGTATACCCAGGTTCTGTAAGTTAAGTGTCACAAGTGAACTGCAGCACCCATTGTGCTATCCAATACAGTGACAATGTAAACATGACTGCAGACCTGCCACCATAGTTGGGCTGTGCAGACTGTAACTGTAAATTCGACCTGGTCAACATAAACCATTTTGACAGGCCTAAACCTTCCATTTAAATATGTATATGGCACTCCTCTAAGGCCGCATTGCCCATAAAGCAGGATTTATAGTTTTTAAAAGTAGGACACAAAAATGTTTTATGTTAAACATGTCCTTACAGTGACTATCCCCGCGATACTATGGGGTTACACTGCTTCATGTGGAAGGAGAGTCCTTACATTGAAGCCATGTCGGGACATATGACTCGTCCTGAAAAACACATGGCTAATTGGAAAACAGTAATACAGGTTTATTGTTGAAGAAAGAAGGACTTTGACAGTTGAACTTGCATGCAACTAGAGAATATTTGTTGCAGGGAATGCCCCCCTCCCCCTGCTTTTGGAGAATAAATTGGGGGAGTATATTAAAAATTAATAAATGACGTTATAAAGCAAAGAAATTCTGCCCTGAGAAAGTCCTATGTATCTGGAGTAAACGTGTTGGTTGTGTCCTTGACTCTGTTCGCGTTCCTGTTTCCATATGTAAGAAAACAAGGAAATAAAAGATGATTTTTTTTTACAAAGCAATAAACATTTCGTGATATTTTTTTCTATGCTAGGTTGTATAGCCTCCTATTGTCTACCTAATTTGTGAGAGAAAAAATTCTGATTGTATATAAGAAATATTATTGTTTGTGCTCCTCCTCTCGTTTGGTCTACATTTGTAGTGAGTACATTTAGAAAGAACAAGGTAGATCAGCCTGTGGCAAGGAGACAATGCTAAATACGAAACGAGACAAAGAGGAAACGTTTGGGATGTAAAGAGGTAGGTTGACAAAAATTTAAATGGAGGATGACGGGAACAAGAGAAGGCAGTGTCATTAGAAGAGAATGACAAGAGGGACATTGGGTAGGATGAACTGTGCTGAGGTCCAGGTGACTACCAGTGGGCAATGTAATAGAAGTTAAACTGTCGAGTAGCAACATGGGAAGGAAGGAGTGGGCCGGAGCAGAAAAAGAAAATTTAAATATAAAACAATACACCAAGTTTGAGCTTTAAAACAGGTGGACTCTGAAAAGAGGGGAGTCAGGTGGACCATATCCCTGAAATAGGTGTGCTAACCCACGGGCCTACACTTACTGGTTTGGATCCTTTGAAATATGAATGTGTCTTGGATTTTGAGCTTTAGCATATAAAAGAAGGGGACCCGTAAAGGTAGCGAGGGACTTCGGGTAATTTGTATTTTTAAGGTAAACAAAGGTCCTAAGCTTTTAGAGGATGTAACGTGCAATAATAAGCACAGACTTTAAATAAGGACTGTGTGTCTTTTACTAAAATTTCCAGCCGGACAAGGAGGTATTTATTTCAAAGGTTTTAGTGAATATACACAACATTAGGAAGTGGAGCAAGCCACAGTAAACTGGGCACAAGCCTGTACCGAGTCAAGGAGGAAAGAAAAGACAATACGTGGGGAGAAAGAATAACAGGCAAACAAGTTGGAGAAGAACGGTGGCTTATGATACAATGAAATCTTACATAAGCTCTAACCGACAGTAACTGCAAAACGTATTACAAAATTGAAAGGGAAGCAGTACTGCACAAACTGTCGACTTTACGTTTCGATCCCTATCTCCAAAATTAAATTGGGATCATCTTCAGGACTACAATAAACATTTTGCCTGATTGCATTTTTAACAAGCCTGTGGGATTTAAACAGGAGGGAGGAAAAGGGAAGAGACAAGTTATCTCAAAGGGAAATATTTTCATATTTACAGCATGTCAATTACATTTCTCTAAGGCGCAAATTTATCTGAGGATAAAAAGTGCGGAGGACGCGGTTCAAAGTGCGATCCTATTTGTTACAAAAGGGCACGGGTGGGGATGTACTCATTTTTTGTGTGGATCATTGCAACATACCGGGGAAACTGTGACTGAAGTGCGTTGTCACTGAACATATGAGCAAAGTGAAATTGAGTGTGAGGACTCTTTGAAGTCTACTTGTACTAGTGCCAAGCGGCGAAGTGGCCCGGAAAGTGAGCCGGCTGGTCGGTGATTTCAGTGCTTGGTGATTGGAATTATTGTGATTAATTCTGGCCGTTCGCGAGGGTGGCGAGTGGGCGATTAGCGCTGGAACGATGAAGGTGGATGTGCTGCGATGCGCAGTGAAACAGAATTAACGCGTCTAAAGGGGGCCGATCGCAGGAGCGGTAGGTGTCTACAGGTGGTCGATCGCAAGTGCGAATGGTGTACTGACCTAAACACTGGGTAGTAGTGCGGTCACGGCGTGGGGGGATTCAGGTGGAGGGAGGCATCAATCCAACTGAGAAGAACAAGGAGAGTAGTGAGCGTGAGCTTCAGCAATGATTGCTGAGCTAGAAAGGATATGAGACTGAATTACCTGGGGCTCCTAGCAGTTTAGCATTGGGCGGCCTCCCATTACAGCGTAGATGTGTCAATTCCGGTCCGGCACTGTGAAGTGACCTATACATAGAGAACGGGTTGAGTGAAATTTTACTCGAATTCTGAAAAGCGGTTCAGGCGGCGGAGGGCTTGATTAAAGTTTACCTTGGCAGTTAGGAAATTTCTGCTGGCGTGCATTTACTCCTGGGAATTAGGTTTTGGTCCCGCGCAATGGGGTGAACCAGTTCTTCGCGTTCCTGTAAAAGGGAAGTGCAGGAATAGTTAGACTGGTTAGCCGGGTGGCAGGGGGAGTACGGGAGGTGGGTGGGGGACACAGGAGTGACTTACCGCGATAGGAAGGCTTACGGGCGGCGAATGGGTCCCTTCTGGTGTGCCGGATGGCAGATGTGTGTAACTCCGGGGGCCGGGTCTGTTAATCAACAGTTCCTGAAATGTGGGAATCGAGGTGGGACTAGTAGGCGGTCCTTGCCGGGGGTGGAAAGCGGCCGCCATCTTAGAACAGTGAATCGATTGCGGAGTGAAGGGTAATGTGGGGGGGGGGGGTTTAGTGCTCACTACTTCATCACAGTACAAAGGAACAACCAAATGTTAACAATACACAGGATACAAGGAAAATATGGAAAATAACAAAATTATGTTGTATACCGGGGCTCAAGGTAGAATTAGAGGAATTGTTTGGGATAAATGTAATTCCTCTGTGAGTCTCCAAAACACCACTGGACTGTAAGCTATTGTTTGGGATAAATGTAATTCCTCTAATTCTACCTTGAGCCCAGGTATACAACATAATTTTGTTATTTTCCTACTCCCTCCTCGATTCCCACATTTCAGGAACTGTTGATTAACAGAATTCGAGTAAAATTTCACTCAATCTGTTCTCTATGTATAGGTCACTTCACAGTGCCGGACCGGAACTGATACAACTACGCTGTAATGGGAGGCCGCCCAATGCTAAACCGCTAGGCGCCCCAAGTAATTCAGTCTCATATCCTTTCTAGCTCAGCAATCATTGCTGAAGCTCACGCTCACTACTCCCCTTGTTCTTCTCAGTTGGATTAATGCCTCCCTCCACTTGAATCCCCCCACGCCGTGACCGCACTACTTCCCAGTGCTTAGGTCAGTACACCATTCGCACTTGCGATCGACCACTTGTAGCACCTACCGCTCCTGCGATCGGCCTCCTTTAGACACGTTGATTCTGTTTCACTGCACACCGCAGCACATCCACCTTCACCGTTCCAGCGCTAATCGCCCACTTGCCACCCTCGCGAACGGCCAGAATTAATCACAATAATTCCAATCACCAAGCACTGAAATCCCCGACCAGCCGGCTCACTTTCCGGGCCACTTCGCCGCTTGGCACTAGTACAAGTAGACTTCAAAGAGTCCTCGCACTCAATTTCACTTTGCTCATATGTTCAGTGACCACGCACTTCAGTCACAGTTTCCCCGGTACGTTGCAACAATCCACACAAAAAATTAGCACATCGCCACCCATGCCCTTTTGTAACAAATAGGATCGCACTTTGCACCGCGTCCTCCGCATTTTTTATCCTCAGAGAAAATTGCGCCTTAGAGAAATGTAATTGACATGCTGTAAATATGTAAATATTTCCCTTTGAGATAACTTGTCTCTTCCCTTTTCCTCCCTCCTGTTTAAATCCCACAGGCTTGTTAAAAATGCAATCAGGCAAAATGTTTATTGTAGTCCTGAAGATGATCCCAATTTAATTTTGGAGACAGGGATCGAAACGTAATGCCGACAGTTTGTGCAGTACTGCTTCCCTTTCAATTTTGTAATACGTGTTGCAGTTACTGTCGGTTAGAGCTTATGTAAGATTTCATTGTATCATAAGCCACCGTTCTTCTCCAACTTGTTTGCCTGTTATTCTTTCTCCCCAGGTATTGTCTTTTCATTCCTCCTTGACTCGGTACAGGCTTGTGCCCAGTTAACTGTGGCTTGCTCCTAATCCTGTTTATATTCACTAAAACCTTTGAAATAAATACCTCCTTGTCCGGCTGGACATTGGAGTAAAAGACACACAGTCCTTATTTAAAGTCTGTGCTTATTATTTCACGTTACATCCACTAAAAGCTTAGGACCTTTGTTTACCTTAAAATTTTGATTTTGAGCAGGCACTAGTCTTCATTTGGCTCAAGGTTTTCCAAACACCATCTGCCACTTGTAGAGACAATAATAATAATCAAGAGGTAGAACACACGAGGGCAGAGCAATCTGGAGGAAACCAAGCTGCTGTTGCGGAAAGCTTTGGTGGGAGACGTGCCAGATCCTGTCTATTCACAGAGTTATTCTGATCTCCCACTTCAGTCAATTATATGTCTGTCCACCAAACAAAAAAGGGTAAGAGGCACACAAGGACCTTCATGGTAGGTGGACTGTTAGATGTCTGAGGGCGTAGTTCAACTATGATACCTTAATACAGGCTCCATCCATTTTGGTTAGCAGACATACTGCATAGTATAGTTGCTAAAATAGGGCTGTCAGGGTGCACATCGGTGCATCCCTGATGCCAATAAAACCCACAAAGTACAGTAGGGGCAGGATCCCCAGTACTATTCCAGCTTCTAATAGGCCTGCGTTCGCAGTCCTATCAACAGGGCCACTGGAAATATGTGATTGTGCCGCTGTGGTGTTTGTTCGCATTATTATGGTTTTGCTGCATTTGCCACATAATCCATAATCTACTGCATAATCTCCAGATTATAAAGGAAACAGTTTTTGTTTCTGGCTGAAACGGTTCAAATTTTACTAAAAACACAGCAATGTGTTACTGCATAGTGGAAGTCTCTTTGCAGAGGTTGACTGGTCACCTTTCTACTGCTTATTGCAATATTTAGGTGTTAAATTTGTACCAATGAGGTGCAACCTATTCCCACAAACAATTAACAAGGGTGACAATGACAGAACAACAAAATGTACTGCATTCCGCCGCATAAATTGCTTTTTCTTGCCGCATAATGTAGTCAACCCAGACACATAATTTGTTCCTCCCCTGGCACTTAATTCCAGTGGCCCTGCCAATCAAGAAGGAGGCAAGTTTATTGAGGTGGGTCTTCCCCTATTCAATCCTGCCCTTGCGGCTCCATTTTACTCCTCGTTGAGAATCAAGGCTTGCTGGTTCCTACGCCCAGCACCAGAAGACTGCTTTGCTGCTGCCATGGAGCCTCCAAGTTGCCATCTAAGTAAGCCAAGTAAGTAAAACAAATTTGTTATTTCTCTATGCATTTGTGTATGTGTTTGTGAGATTGTTTGTGAGTGATTGAGAGTGAATAGGATTGAGTAAAAAATTGTGTATTTGAGAGTGTTAATTAGAGTGTAAGTGAAATTCAGAGTTTGGGAGTGTGCATGAATAAGTGAAAGTGAGTATGAGGGAGTGATTGAAGGAGCATGAGTGTGTTAGAACGTGTTATTGATTGGATGTTGTGTGAGGGGTGGAAGTGAATTGTGGGTGTAGATATTAATGGTCCAGCAGGTGCAGTTGCGTCTGGGCCCAGAGTTAGTGAGTGTGTATGTGTTAGTAAGTTAGAATGAAAGTCAGATAGTATGGGTACGTTTGTGTGTAAGTAACAGTGAGTGGGAGTGAGTATGAGTGAGAATGAGCAAGTGAGAGAATGTGAATTAGAGTGGGTGAGGGAAAAGAGAAAAAGGCCCAGATTATCATTGGTTTCAATCAATGCAGAGCTGCGCTGCATGAGAGGGAGAGAGCAGGAAAGCATATATACAAATATATTGCACCATCCTGCTCTATCCCTAGCGCTGACACACATTTAGGCTACCGAGTGTCTCACACACACACACACACACAGATTTGGACGACAGTGCAAAGGTGTCTGCATGAGTCTAGTATAGGATTTGTACTGGAAGGTTGCCCTTCCAGTACACAAAATACTATGATTTGACTTACTTCAAAGCTTTTCCTACTTCGGATTTGTGCTTTACAGTCCAGTACACATGCAAAGTATGAAAAGTTAGAAGAAATAAAAACATTTTTCCTTTTCAATGCCTGCTTTCAAGTGACTTTATTTTCACGCAAACCACTGTCTGCTATTATTAGTAGATATGGTTTTACTTAAAAAATCATGGGTGGTTGAATGGGAATATCTGTGTACCAACCTCCTTGACGCAGAGTAATACAAAGTAGAGATGTTCGCTGCTTTCTGTTACTTTCAGGCAATTTTTCAGTGCAAAACATGGTTTTCTCTGGAAAGTAAATTACAAAAATATATTGCTGCAGGTTTGCATCACTTTTCTGACCCAAACCCAATGCAAAATGGTTGTTCATCTGGCTCTAAATGTGAGCAGGAGTGAGCGACCCTTGACCCTTGACCCTGTGTTCAGGCAGCTCGCTCCCTCAGCCACCGCATAGACCCCTTGTGCGCCACTGCTTCTCCTGACAGCCTCATTGCTCCTTGTGTGCCCTTGATTGCTCACTGTTATTTCATTTTGTGATTCATTTCTTTCCCTTCGTTTTTCACTCCTTGTGTGCCCCTGTGTGCACTTCTCTGCCTGCCTGCACTGTTATTTCATTTTGTGAATCATTTCTTTCCCTTCGTTTTTCGCTCCTTGTGTGCCCTTCTCCGCCTGCCTGCACTGTTATTTCATTTTGTGAATCATTTCTTTCCCTTCGTTTTTCGCTCCTTGTGTGCCCCTTCTCTGCCTGCCTGCACTGCTTATTCGTTTTTGTGACTCCTCAGTGTCTTTAGCCTTCTCCACTGTGCCCTCTGCCCCCAAGCCCCCTCTTGCCTTCTGTATCACCTGCTTCCCGCCGCTCGCGCTCCCCGCGGCCCCGCCCACGAGTCCCATTGGCCGCCCCCTCCCGCCTCCCAGCTGTTCCTCCCTCCCTCTCTGCCTCTTATGGAGGCCGCGCGCAGCGGGCACGCTGCCGGAGCGCCTAAGGCGCGCCAAAGGCAAGCCCATCTGCGCCCGTCCGCGCCTGGACCGCGCCCAGCGCCAGAACCCCTGGCCCCCGTCGAGGACAGCCCACCAGACGGATCTATGATGCCACCACCCTCCACGCACTCAACACCGGCCGGACCCCCGCCTGCCAACGAGCAACCCCGAAACGCACCCACGGACCCTTCACCTGCCAAGCCTGCAAATCCACCTGCCTTCGCACCTCCCCACCACCCGCCGGACAAAGCATCAACAACAACCACCTCAAGTGCATCCTCCTCAACACCCGCTCCGTCCACAAACACGCCGTCGAACTCTGGAATCTCATCGACACAACAGCACCTGACGTTGCCTTCCTCAGAGAAACCTGGATGAACGCCTCCTCAGCCCCCGACATCGCCATAGCCATTCTTGATGGCTACAAGATCACTCGGAGAGATCGCACCAACCAAACCGGAGGAGGCATCGCCATCGTCCACAAAAACACCATCCGCATCACGAGCAACTCCGACGACACCCTCACCGCTGCCGAGCACCTTCACTTCCAGATACACACCGACCACAAGACCACCCTCAGAGGCACCCTCATCTACAGACCCCCGTGACCACGCACACAATTCAGCGAAGCCATCGCAGACTTCATCAGCCAACTTGCCCTCACCTCCTCAGACTACATCCTCCTAGGGGACCTCAACTTCCACCTGGAAAACAACAATGACAACAACACCACCACACCCCCTACTGGACAACCTCGCCAACCTCGGACTCAAGCAACTGGTGGACCCCCCACCCACTATGCCGGCCACACACTTGACCCAATTTTCTCCTCCAGCAACACAACCCATCACACAACCAGACTACACTGGACAGACCACAACTGCGTCCACTTCAGCTTCAGGAAAACCATGACCCACCACCATCCGCCTCAGGCCCCCCGAAGATGCTGGGGCAAGATCACCACCGACCAGCTCACCACCTCCCTGAGCCAGAACCCCCCCAGCAACACAACAGACTCCAACAAAGCAGCCCGCAACCTCACACAGTGGCTCACCAACTGCACCGATGCCCTTGCACCAATGAAGAATGCCCCCAGAAGACCAGGCAGCAACAATGCCCCGTGGTTCACCAACGACCTCAAAATCTCCAAGAAATCCTGCCGTACCCTCGAGAAAGCATGGCGCAACAACCAATCAGCAGAAAACATGACAGCCCTCAAGAACGCCACCCGCAAACACCACCAGCTGATCCGCACCACCAAAAAGACGGCATTCAAGGAACAGCTGGATAAGAACACCCACAACAGCAAGGAACTCTTCAGCATCGTTAAAGAACTCTCCAACCCAAAAGCCAGCAACAACGGCATCACACCCTCGCAAGACCTCTGCGACTCACTCGCCTCATTCTTCCACCGCAAGATCGCCGACATACACAACAGCTTTGGCGCCCACACCACGCTCCCATCCACCGAACCTGAGGAACCGGAATCGATTTTCAGTTATGCAACACTTATAATTGATATCTTAAGATTAGCATGATGTATCTAAATGATTTAGCATACGCAAGCAAACATTAGCATAAATTCGTATTGCAGTATTTTAGATTTCTAGCTTGCACCGCTTTTTACATTTTACACTCACTTGACTCGACCGACGCCATTTTGTGGCCTCGCTCGAAGTCTTACATTAGCAGACTCCATTCATTCCTTGCACCAAAGTCGTTCTCCTGAGAAACAGCCCAACTGTTGCA
Organism: Lissotriton vulgaris; assembly: GCF_964263255.1. Taxonomy (NCBI): domain Eukaryota; kingdom Metazoa; phylum Chordata; class Amphibia; order Caudata; family Salamandridae; genus Lissotriton; species Lissotriton vulgaris. The sequence goes on from NW_028249404.1 coordinate 155,015, forward strand.
GAACTGCTGCTCCAGCTCGTTAGGCCCGTCAAGGTTGTAGGTAGCAGGAGAAGGCCTGATAAGAACATTCCGGGAGGGGTGCTGGGCGGACTGTCTCGGAGCTGGCAGAGGGGAGTCACCCGCCGACCTTGCTAATCTAGGATGAGCTAAACCAAGAGCGCTTTGTCTACCATATATGGCCTTTCCTTTTGCACCAACCTGTACCAACTTGTATTTTTCCATCTTGGGCAACGGTTTTGCAAATGCAACTGTATATATGTGATGTTCTGACAGTGTGCCAGCAGTCTTCTTGGCGTACCTCGTGGGGTTAGGTCGCAAGGAGCTCCTCTGGCAGAGTTTGTTTGTTATAATAAATGCTTGGACCTTCTACACTGCCAACTGACTGATTATTGGTAATGGGAACGGGATTGGTTGTGGATATAACTATAATTGGGAGGTGGTGAATAATTTTCGGTACTTCAAGCCAACACCCCCTACCACCACCCTCCGCACCTGGACCCCCGTCAGAACTGAAGACACCACCCACGTGATAAACACCATCCACTCTGGCTCCCCAGCCGACCCCTGTCCACACCACATCTACAACAAAGCCAACTCCATCATCGCACCTCAACTCCGGAACATCATTAACTCCTCCTTCGCATCCACCACCTTCCCAGAAAGCTGGAAACATGCGGAGATCAGCGCCCTCATGAAGAAGCCTACCGCTGACCCAACGGACCTCAAGAACTTCCGCCCCATCTCGCTCCTCCTGTTCCCCGCCAAAGTCATCGAGAAGATCGGCAACAAACAACTAACTGCCTTCCTTGAGACAAACGACGCCCTCGACCCATCAGGGTCAGGTTTCCAAGCAAACCACAGCACTGAGACCGCCCTCATTGCAGCTACCGACGACATCAGGTCAATGCTCGACAACGGGGAAACGGCTGCCCTCATCCTCCTTGACCTCTCGGCCGCCTTCGACACTGTCTGCCACCGCACCCTAACTACACACCTCCACCACGCCGGTATCCAAGGAAAAGCCCTGGAATGGATCACCTGCTTCCTCGCCGACAGATCCCAGCGAGTCCGCCTTCCTCCCTTCCACTCAGCAGCCACCAAGATCATCTGCGGCGTCACTCAAGGCTCCTCGCTCAGCCCCACCCTCTTCAACGTCTACATGAGCCCCCTCGCAGCCATCGCACGCCAACACAACCTCAACATCATCTTCTACGCCGACGAGACCCAGCTGATCCTCTCCCTCACCAACGACCTCGCCACCGCCAGAGCCAGCCTCCAGGAAGGAAGGAAAGACGTCGCGGAATGGATGAAGCTCAGTTGTCTGAAACTGAACTCAGACAAGACGGAAGTCCTCATCCAGGGACCATCCCCTTCTGCCTGGGATGACTCCTGGTGGCCCCCTGCCCTGGGCACCGCACCCAAGCCAACGGACCATGCACACAACCTGGGCTTCATCCTGGACTCCTACTTCACGATGACCAAGCAGGTCAACGCCGTCTCATCATCCTGCTTCAACACCCTGCGCATGCTCCGAAAGATCTTCCGGTGGATCCCCACCGAAACCAGGAAGACGGTCACCCATGCCCTTGTCACCAGCCGACTAGACCACGGGAACGCCCTCTACGCAGGAACCACAGCCAAACTACATAAAAGACTCCAGAGCATAAAGAACGCCTCTGCATGACTCATCCTGGACATCCCCCGCCAGAGCCACATCTCCGCCCACCTAAGAGACCTGCACTGGCTCCCCGTCAGCAAGAGGATCACGTTCATGCTCCTCACCCACGCACACAAAGCTCTCCACGACATGGGCCCCAAATACCGCAACAACTGCCTCACGATCTACACACACACACCCGCCAGCTCCGATCCGCCAGCCTCTCCCTTGCCACTGTCCCACGGATTCGCAGAACCACCACGGGGGAAGATCCTTCTCCTACCTAGCGGCCAAGACATGGAACTCCCTCCCCACCCACCTACCTACGGCTGACCCAGGAACATCTCTCCTTCAGAAAGCAACTGAAGACCTGGTTCTTCGAGCAGTAGCAGCACCCCCCTCCCAGCGCCTTGAGACCCTAGCGGGTGAGCAGCGCGCCTTACAAATTCATTGATTGATTGATTGAGTATGAGTGAGGCACATTTTGGAAAAAAATATGTTACCTCCTGGGCGGAATTACACCTCACCACTTTCAAAGAACACCAGCCTCAACTGACACCAATACTAACTGACAAGATGCGGCCTAACAGCCTGAGCTGACAACTTTGGAACTGGGGAACAAACAAAGTTTGAATCCCATCACTTAATCTGCCTGTGCCAAAAAAAATATCTGATTTTGTGTAATGTAATCTGGTGCTCATGTAAAGCACCCTGATGCCTTCATTCCTGGTTTGCTCTAAATAAAACTGCACAAATAAAAAACGACAGGCAGCCAAGAACATTTTACCCAGAAGATTGAGAGTGCTAACGATGGCCCCCTTAGCTGTCCATTCACCCCACCACACCCTTATTTTGCCAACATGATTTTGCATGCTCTTATGTCAGTGCCTGGCACTTTTAGATCCAAAGAAACAAGTTCCCCCATACCCCTTGCTATTGACAGAAAAAGTCTGGACTGCTGGATGGTCATTGCATTAAAACATAAAAATAAACGTTCTTCTCTTTTAGCATTTATTTAGCGCGTATTACCCTCACAAGAGTAGTAAGTACTGTATAACTGCAATTACAAATCAAGACAATTTGAGATTTCTGACTTATTTGCTTGGAAGCAAAGGAATTTGCCAGAGATTGCCTTTGAATTGCAGATGAGGTCTCAAATCCCAGCGTTAATGGGCAAGCACTGTTTCTCTTTAAAACAAAGGAACTCCAGTAAAGCACACTGCCTTGCACAATTATAGACCCCAAAGTAGGGTTTTTGTTCTGTGTGTTGTGAATCACCTGCGACCCCCATCGCCTCCATTGAGGACATTGCAAGCAGCAAGGTAAGCTGTCTGTTGGAGAAAAGAAAATGTTTATTCTAAGGCACTCTTCTCCAGCTGTACTTCGCCCAGGCTTTCCCTGGGACACCCGCACCGTTCCGCCGATGCTAGGGAATATGACAGGAGGCAAGTAGGGGGGCTAAAGCCCTTTCAACCCAATGGGCGTTGCGTGCTTCCACAGCATACATCTTCAGCCTGCACTATCCTATTGGGCCTTTCTATTAAAAAACATTGGCAATCTCTTTCCAGGAACCCTGCAAATAAATGTTCTTGATGCATCATATAGCGATACTGAAATATGTGCGTATCTAACATAGTTTGGGACCTATGCACCGAGAGTATTAAATTACAATAACACACAGTATATCTCTTAGATCAACTGTTGGACAGGCCACATGAAGGGCCGCTCTCCCCCGGCCCAACCAGGCCTGAGCCAGTCCCGCAAGTACCACACACCACCATTGCACGTCCTCCGTCCCCTCAGGGACCCCTGCCCTCGAGCCTGCCGACCTCGTGGGTCCGATCCACTGCCGGCCCACGCGCCCAGCCTGGGGCGCCATCTTGGACACTCCACCACGAGGCCGCCTGGCCCCCGATCGACCTCAACCCTGGGCCTGGCCCGGCCTCAGACATTCCGGCACCACCCTCCACCCAGGAGGTGAGCGGGCTACTTGGCAAGTCAATGGGAGAAAGAGGTGCCGATGGCTCTCCCCCACCAAGTGCCGCTCGCCCATCGCCTCCCCGGGCGCTGGCTCCACCCCCCTGCTGGGTGTCTGGACTCCCCCATCCCGGACCTCCCGACCTCCAAGTGCGAGGGTCCGGACATCAAAGCACGCCAGCCCTATAACTGGGGCAGCTCCAGAGCAGGAGGGCAGTTGTATCTTGGAGTCGAGAGACGTAAAGAGGAACTCATCCTGGACGGACTACTGGCGCTGCCATAGCTCTGTCCTGTGCACCATCGTCCTGCCTGTTGGCGCTGCCACAGCCGTCGTAACCTTCATCCTTCATCGTCGTCGGGATCTGCTGGCGTGGCCGCGGACCGTTGTAACCGTCATCTTCTACCGGGACCTGCAGGCTCCGCCGCGGACCGTCGTCCTTCCTTCATCCATCTCGGGACCTGCTTGGCTCCTCCACGGCCCGATCATCTAGAACGCCGAGCTCGAGGATTGAGAGCTATTTTGTACTCATTGGTAACTAAGACTGTCCCGCTACCCCTTTCCTAAACCAGAGACTAGAACCGAGGGGACCCCTGAGTCCAGACCTCCTTGTATCCATCATCGTAACCTAAGAATTGCATATAAAGTCTCGTTAACCTTCAACCTTGTGTGGTGTCCGTCTGTGGGGGGGAAGTTACTTATCTGTACAGTCGTTGGAGACGGCTCTCCCTGGAGACCTCTCCCCGTAACCTCGGCCGACCCTCCCGGTCCGTCTAACATTGGTGGCCAGCGGCGCGATCCGAATCACCGCATAAACGTACAGAGAGTAGCTCACCCCACGACGAAGTCACAATGACCACGAAAGAGAGCGGATCAACCGAGAAATTCCAAATGGAGAAATTGGAGGAGTACAACCATCGTGAACTTAAACAATTCTGCATCGAACTGGGTATCGCTACCACCGGACTGAGTACCAAGGACGATTTTAAGCATGCCCTAGAATCTTGGGCAGAAACCGGGGCTGCCGGAACCCCTGATCAAAGCACCGTAGAAAAAACGACCACGGCCCCGGAAGGGCAAAGAACGGGTCTCTCGCAAGACGAGATCCAGGAAAGAGAAAGGACCCGACTACACGAACTAGAAATGGCCCGACTTAAAATGGACGTTGAACTTAAGTTGGCCGAACAAAAAATCAACTTAGAGCACCTGCGTCTCCGAGAAGAAAGAGAGGAGAAACAGAGACAAAGGGAGCTCGAGGAAAAGAAACTAGCGTACGAACACGAACGAAACCTAGCCGAGATCAACCTACGCAAGCAGGATAAAGAAGCAGGGGTGCCCGAGCGACCCCCCACCTCAGGGGCCACAGACAAAAAGGTACACATCCCCAAGGATGTTGTCCGAGAATACTTCAGAGAGGACGACATCCAGCAATGGTTTAAAGCCTATGAAATCGCTATGACTGCACACCGGATCGATAGAAGCGACTGGGGAGCCGGTCTCTGGGGAAGATTCCTCAATGAGGGCCGCGACACCCTACTACAGCTCCCGGACCACCAGATGACCTCCTACGACCATATGAAAGCGGCCCTCCTCACCCGCTATGGTCTCACACCCGAGATGTACCGTCAGAGGTTCCGAGACTGCACCCGCATCCCGGGTACAACTTGGGTGGACTATGTAACATACTTTAGCCGAGCCTTCGAGGGCTGGATCCGAGGAAGCAACGTCACGACCTACGAGCAACTATTTAACCTGATGGTATGGGAGCATCTGTCGAACAATTGCTTCATTGAACTCCGCCAACACCTCCTCGACAGCAAGTTAACGGATCCCCGGCAGCTCGCAGCCGAAGCTGACCGGTGGGAGATCACCAGAGTGGGCCGGAATGGGTCCTACGAACAGAACCGGAACAACAATGGTCAGCACCGACCCAGAGGAGGAGGAGGGGGCCAAGGGCGAGGAAGAGACAACGCCCCGGTCGCCCCCGCTACCAACACCACCTCCCCGGCCAACCGGGGCAGCACCCCAGCGCGACCGGGGTACAGAGCCAATGTCACGTGTCACCGATGTCAACGAGTCGGCCACTATGCGAACGACCCAAACTGCCCGCAGTACCAGAGCCCAAGACCCCGCCAAGTGGCCGCTGCAGCCCTAGGGGAAGAGCAGATCTCCGAGGAACAGGAAGAGTACGAACAAGAGCATCAAGAGTGGGAGCCAGCCGCCATGACTCTAGCCTGCTTAGGGGGGAAAGACATGGTCCCGCGGGTCCCCCTACCCGCTAACACCCAGAAGTACAGCCAATGGGTGAGCATCAATGGACACCAGGCCGAAGCCCTTCGTGACACCGGGGCCAGTGTAACAGCCGTCCGCTGTCACCTGGTGGCCCCAGAACAGTATCTACCGAACATTCTCTGCCCTGTACGATCAGCCGATAACTCGGAGAGCCTGTGTCGGATGGCCTGCGTCCCCTTCGAATGGGGGGGGGTCTCCGGCATGTTGAAAGTGACGGTCCGAGACGATGCCCCCGTAGACTGCCTCCTGGGCAATGACCTGGAAAGCTCTCCGTGGGCCGCCGTGGAGCGGAAGGAACACCTGGGGATGTTGGGCGTCCCAGACTGGGCGTGCGTCACCACCCGTTCCATGGCCGCCCGTGCCAACCACCAGCCAGAAGAACCCGAATGGCCGGCGCCACCGCCTCCGGTCGCCCCGGCCGAAAACACCGACCGTAACATTCCCGCCGAACCAGCTCAACCTACCGACCTCGCTAACCTCGACCAATGGCCTCAAGAAGGGGGGCCCACGCAAGAACAATTTCGCAAAGAACAGAAGACCTGTCCCTCCCTCGAGGGACTCCGCCAGCAAGCGCTCGCCCAAAGCGCAGGGGATACCCCCGGAACTCATTGGGTCTACTGGGACAATGATCTGCTGTACAGCGAGCAAAGAATCGCCGAGCTGGGGAGCAACCGAGTACTAATGGTACCCCTCCGTTTCAGAGACTTCCTGTTAAACCTGGCCCACGATGTCCCCCTGGCAGGACATCTGGGACAAGATAAAACCTACAGTCGCCTAGTGACCCACTTCTTCTGGCCCAAAATGAGAAACGATGTGCACCAGCATTGCTGATCTTGCCCCACGTGCCAAGCCAGTGGGAAGAGCGGCCGCAAACTAAAAGCTCCCCTGCAACCTTTTCCCGTGGTCACTACCCCGTTTGAGAGAGTCGGAATAGACATTGTGGGGCCCTTGGACCCACGCACAAAACAAGGCCATCGATTCATCCTGGTGCTAGTGGACCACGCCACCCGCTACCCTGAGGCTGTTCCTCTGCGAACTGTGACAGCCCCGGTGGTCGGCCGGGCCCTGATGGGGATCTTCTCCCGTGTGGGCTTCCCCCGAGAGGTCGTCAGCGACAGAGGCACGAACTTTATTTCCAAATACATGAAGTCCCTCTGGCAACAGTGCGGGGTCACCTACAGATTCACAACCCCCTATCACCCTCAAGGGAACGGACTCGTTGAGCGGTTCAACCGCACGCTAAAGGGAATGATCGGGGGGTTGGAAGAGCCCCTCCGTCGCCAGTGGGATGTGCTGCTGCCGTGCCTCCTCTTCGCGTATCGAGAAGTCCCCCAGAAATCCCTGGGCTTCAGCCCATTTGAACTGCTATATGGACACCCAGTGCGAGGGCCGCTCAGTCTCGTCAAAGAAGGCTGGGAGACGCCTCCGCTAAAGAACCCTCCAGATGTCTTCCGGTACCTCCTCACCCTCCGCAACCAGACCCGGCAGTTCAGAGAACTAGCGAAGGCCAACCTAGAGGCCAGTCAAGAGGACATGAAAAAATGGTATGACCAGAATGCCTCATCCATTGAATTCGAACCTGGCCAACAGGTATGGGTGATGTCCCCCACTGAGCCATGCGCCCTGCAAGACAAATGGACGGGGCCCTTCAAAGTAATAGAGCGCAAGGGTCCTGCCACTTATCTCATCGACATGGAATCCTCCCGGAACCCTCTCCGGGTCCTCCACGCTAACAGACTAAAGCCCCACTTTGTGCGAACAGAGCTCAGCCTCCTGATGGCCACAGACACTGGGGTTGAAGAAGACTCCGAGCCTCTCCCTGACCTCCTACGGACTCAAGAGCAAGACGGCTCCGTGGATGGGGTCCGGCTCTCAGAGGCCCTCACCAGAGAACAACGCCAGGAGTGTCAAGCCCTCCTATCACAGTTCGCCAGCCTGTTCTCCCTCACCCCGGGTGTCACTTCCTGGTGTGTGCACGATGTGGATACCGGGGACAGCCCCCCTATCCGCCACCGGGCCTACCGCGTGCCAGACCGGGTACGGGCCTGCATCCAGGAAGAAATAGCCAAGATGCTCACGATCGGGGTCATCGAGCCCTCAGACAGTCCCTGGGCCAGCCCTGTCGTACTGGTCCCCAAGGCAGCGGCCCCCGGCACCACCCCAGAACTCCGGTTCTGCGTCGACTACCGGGGCTTGAATGCGGTCACCAGAACAAACGCGCATCCCATCCCCCGGGCAGATGAACTAGTCGACCGAATGGGAGCTGCCCGCTACCTCAGCATCTTCGACCTGACAGCAGGCTACTGGCAGATCGGCCTCACACCCCGGGCGCAAGAACGTTCTGCCTTCTCCACCCCCGATGGCCATTACCATTTCACGGTCATGCCCTTCGGCATGAAGAATGCCCCAGCAACATTCCAACGGCTCGTCAATCAGGTCCTGGCGGGGCTCGAAGGATTCAGCGCCGCCTACCTAGACGACATCGCTGTATACAGCCACCATTGGACCGAGCACCTCCACCACCTCCGAGCAGTGCTGCAAGCCCTTCAGCGAGCTGGCCTCACGATCAAGGCCAGCAAGTGTCAAATTGGGCAAGGGTCTGTAACCTACCTCGGACACCAGGTGGGAAGCGGCCTAGTGGCCCCGCTACAGCTGAAAATTGCCGCCATCCAGGCCTGGCAGCCCCCCATCACCCAAACCGAGGTACGAGCCTTCCTGGGCCTCACGGGCTACTACCGAAGGTTCGTAAAAGACTATGGTACCATAGTGGGGCCCCTCACAGAACTCACGTCAAAGAACCAGCCCAAGAAAGTCACCTGGACCCCAGAGTGTCAAACTGCATTTGAACAATTAAAGGCCGCCATGTGTTCCGCCCCTGTGCTCCAGGCCCCAGACTACAGCCGGGAGTTCGTCGTCCAGACGGACGCCTCCGACCAGGGCATTGGGGCAGTCCTGTCTCAAGTGAACACCGAAGGCCTTGATCAACCGGTGGCCTTCATCAGCCGGAGACTCCTACCACGGGAGCAACGCTGGAGCACCATAGAGAGGGAAGCCTTCGCTGTGGTATGGGCCCTCAAGAAGCTCCGGCCCTACCTTTTCGGCACCCACTTTCGGGTGCAGACCGACCACCGACCCCTGCAATGGCTGATGCATATGCGGGGGGAGAACCCAAAGTTGCTACGCTGGTCCATCTCCTTGCAAGGTATGGACTTCACAGTCGAACACCGGCCTGGGCCAGATCACGCCAACGCGGATGGCCTGTCCCGGTTTTTCCGCCTCGACGAGGAGAGTCCCCAAGAGGATGGGTAACTCTCCCCGCCTTCAGCTGGGGGGGACGCATGTTGGACAGGCCACATGAAGGGCCGCTCTCCCCCGGCCCAACCAGGCCTGAGCCAGTCCCGCAAGTACCACACACCACCATTGCACGTCCTCCGTCCCCTCAGGGACCCCTGCCCTCGAGCCTGCCGACCTCGTGGGTCCGATCCACTGCCGGCCCACGCGCCCAGCCTGGGGCGCCATCTTGGACACTCCACCACGAGGCCGCCTGGCCCCCGATCGACCTCAACCCTGGGCCTGGCCCGGCCTCAGACATTCCGGCACCACCCTCCACCCAGGAGGTGAGCGGGCTACTTGGCAAGTCAATGGGAGAAAGAGGTGCCGATGGCTCTCCCCCACCAAGTGCCGCTCGCCCATCGCCTCCCCGGGCGCTGGCTCCACCCCCCTGCTGGGTGTCTGGACTCCCCCATCCCGGACCTCCCGACCTCCAAGTGCGAGGGTCCGGACATCAAAGCACGCCAGCCCTATAACTGGGGCAGCTCCAGAGCAGGAGGGCAGTTGTATCTTGGAGTCGAGAGACGTAAAGAGGAACTCATCCTGGACGGACTACTGGCGCTGCCATAGCTCTGTCCTGTGCACCATCGTCCTGCCTGTTGGCGCTGCCACAGCCGTCGTAACCTTCATCCTTCATCGTCGTCGGGATCTGCTGGCGTGGCCGCGGACCGTTGTAACCGTCATCTTCTACCGGGACCTGCAGGCTCCGCCGCGGACCGTCGTCCTTCCTTCATCCATCTCGGGACCTGCTTGGCTCCTCCACGGCCCGATCATCTAGAACGCCGAGCTCGAGGATTGAGAGCTATTTTGTACTCATTGGTAACTAAGACTGTCCCGCTACCCCTTTCCTAAACCAGAGACTAGAACCGAGGGGACCCCTGAGTCCAGACCTCCTTGTATCCATCATCGTAACCTAAGAATTGCATATAAAGTCTCGTTAACCTTCAACCTTGTGTGGTGTCCGTCTGTGGGGGGGAAGTTCATCAACTATATGTAGGCGCTAGCACGATGGCACTGCTATGGTCATCAAAGCTACCACAAGTGTCATTAGCCGGAGTTATGCAAAATACAATCCATGAATAGTAAAGCCCTCACGAATCGTGAAAACCTACCAAAGTGTTTGATTTCCTTTTTCAATGGCCTGAATAGAATTTTTGATGACCACCGAATCTGGAACAGTTACTGAGCCGCACATACGTTGAAAACATCACAAATGAATAAAACGAAATAATTTTCTAGTAACCGCAGGGATACAAAACAATAAAAGACACTTGGGAGCTGATGATCATAATGTCTAAAAGCAATAAATCCTTCCACTGGTGCCGTTCCGCTTCTAACCTATAATTAGGACCTCAGACTGCTCAATGAGACTCGTGTAACCTTTTCAGCTGCTTTGACACATTCTGAAACTGCGGACTAATTTTAGCAGAGCACCATGCATTGCTACCACGACACTCCCAGAAAACGTCATTGGGGTGCCCTGGTATCCACCCTTACCGGTCACCGGACCATTGTCAGTGCCCGAAATATATCCAGGCAGGTGCAACTCGCGTAATGAGCTCCAGCGTAATTAAGCAAAATTACATGAGATGACATAGGATTATGCGAGAAGCGGTAACCCACCTCGACCCGAGGATGCATTTTGGGCTAGGAAAATAGCGCTAAATGCAACAGAATAAGAACAGCATCCACCGCCAGATGTTCGCTCCGTTCGTTGTTTCTGTGCTCCTGCGTTAGGATTATTGGCCAAATTACATAATAATGCGATTTTTTGGTAAGTGTGCGCCTAAAGGCTGATGCGAAATTGTGGAAATTCCACATATAACTCTAGCATGATTAAAATTACACCCGTGACCCAGGCCTTAAAATATCTGTGCTGAAAGGATGATGAATCTGCTCAAATACATTTTGAATGAAAATCTTACTGAACATCAAAGTACCCATGTGTTTCATGGCTGTGTTCTGCCTCCGAAGAAGTCCCTGGGAAATCATCAAATACATCTTACATAAAAGAAACATCTACAAAGCTACCGGATGAGGCCCAATAAATCCACGCAACAACACCTAGCATGAATATTCTTGCAGCAGGAAAGAGGGATTGTGAACGGAAGCTTAATGGTGCAAAATCTACGTGGATGGATGTGCGAGTATATCTCCCTTTATTCATTTATATGACCCTTCCCGGAAGGTTCTGAAGAGCTATAATGAAGGAAAATAACAAAGGTGGGGGAGTATATGAATTTGAAAATTTGAAACATAGGGGTGCCATGATTATACAGCAATGGCATGCAACGAGGAAGACTCAAACAGAATCATATAACCAGGCTGGTGTTAAGTGACTGAATCGTAGACAAGGAAACACCTTTAAGTGCCTCCTCAACGAGTTATTGGACTAAGTTCCCAGTGAACAAATCTGTATGACGAAGACTTTTATATTTTGTATTGAACACCCCCAGGCCTTACTTTTTAGTAATCACTTGTTGCTGTGGGCTATGTGTCTGAAATGACCATTCACCGTTATATGGCCTCTTTAAAGATTGTACTGTTTCAAACCCTATGAATACTGACCATTCTTTTTTTGCGACATTAATACTTCCTTCTGTTTCTCTAGTCCTTCTTGCTCATACTGCTCCTGTGCTCTCCATGCCACTGGAGTCAAGCGATCCTGACTGATGAGGGCTGAAAGCCAAAAACAGGTCCTAGGATGCTTGTTTCCAGTTCAGGGAGGATCTGGCCTGGCAGTTCGGGCTGGACTGTCCCCATTGGGCGCAGGGTCAAAACTGATTTGCATACGGTTGAGTCCAAACTGGAATGGCGAGCAAAAAAACGATAGATTTAGGCCCATATCTCTATACTGGGGTAAATGTATGACATTGTTCTGCATTCTGTCCATCAATTGTTCTTTTTGAATTTGTCACCCCGAGTGGTACCGGTATGCCCAGACGTGGGTCCCCTGTTCTCCATGCCACTGGAGTCAAGCTATCCTGGGTGATGAGGGCTGAAAGCCCGAAACCGGTCCTAGGATGCTTGTTTCCAGTCCAGGAAGGACCTGGCCTGGTAGTTTGGGCTGCACTGTTCGCATTGGGAGCAGAGTCAAAACTAATTTTCATATGGCTGGGTACAAACTGGAATGGCATAGTGAGCAAAGAAATGATGGATTTAGGCCCGGATCTCTGTACTGGGGTGAATGTATGACATTGTTCTGCATTCTTTCCATCTATTGTTCTTTTTGCATTTGTCACTAGAGAACTTGACGCTGTTATTTTGTATAATATATAACTTAGACAACTGAGCTTGTTGGCAAACAGAAGTGTAAGCATACTCATAATTGGTGAAAACACAGAAAATGGCATTAATTTAAGTTTAAATTAGCAGTTAAGGCAACAAATGAATAATTTTGGAACAAAAATGATGGGAATATTAAAATAAATAATATATTCCTTGTTTATAGCAAGGGCATCAAGCAGGCTGCAAAACTGGGAGAATAGCAGTAATCAAAAGGAACCCCCCAAAACCATGACCACAAAAAAAAGGAAACATAATCATAAAATACGACTTAACAGCAGGGCTTAATTTTGCAGCCTCCTTCCCTCAGTTCATTCTACAAAAAGGCCTGCTGTATTGAATATGTAAACCCAATGAGCTCCCTACAATTATTGGTTCCTAAGGTACTCTGGGAAATAATCATGTTTTTTGCGCATTCACATTTACTAGCCGGTCACACAGGGACCTAAGAAACTACACTGAATATATTGCACCATTTCTATTGGCCTGGAATCTATGCTGACATCAACAGGTATTGTCAAGAATGTGAAATATGTCAAAAAAGGAATTTCTATCAACCTCCACAGGTACCCCTTCAACCCCTACCCATTATAGGAATGCCCTTTGAGCAAATAGGCATGAACCTGATGGGGTTTCTTTACAACAAGGGGTGGTGAGGGACAGAGTCTCTGAATTAAGCAGAAAGCTCTCACCCAGTCAAGAGATCAGGGCTAGATCCAACACCGTTTTTTAGCTCACTGCACCATCCCAGTTTCAGAACCTGGCTGTATGCAAATTAGTCTGTTCCTGTCCCAGTGCATGATGGGAACAGGGCAAACAAAACTACAAAAACCAATTCTTACACTGGGAAGGAAACAAGCTCCCGGGGACCGGTTTCTGGCATTACAGCCGTCTTCGGCCCGGTTTGCTTGAATCCTGATGGTGCAATGAGCAAGGGTCTCACATCTGAGAATACCCTTCCACGCTTAGGGTGATGGGGTTTCTCCTTAGGTCTCTAAGGGTAATCAATATGTCCTTGTAATAGGAGATTATTTCACCAGATATCCGGAGGCTATTCCGTTAAGGACTACTAACACCAAATCATCGCACAACATCTAATAGAAGTGGGGCTCCCCAAGGAAACCCTAACAGATCAGGGAACCCCTTTTGTATAATTTCTTATGAAGCAGGTTTGTCAGTTGTTGAATCTTACGCATCTGAAGACCTCTATATATCATCCCCAGACTGATGGTCTGGTTGAACGAGATAATGGCTTTCTAAAATTAGCATTAAAGAAGATGTTAATTGGTGAAGGATAACATTGGGATCAGATCATTCCCTTAGCCTTTTTTATAATCAGGGGTCACTCTCAGAGTAGCCTGGGGGGTTTCTCTTTTGAGTTGTTATACATAAGGAAACCCCGGAGCATCCAGGAAATGACTAAAGAGGTTTGCTAGAAAAATGTTAGGGGTGAAGCATAAGAACGGTTAGTATATGCAACCCAATTAAAAAACAGAATAGGTAAGCTTTGAGATCTTGCCCATTGTAATTTATAAAAATAAAACGAAGACAAAAAAAGGATATACAACAAGGGGAATAAAATGGCAAAGTTACCAGGTAAATTACTGGGTGTTGGTGTTACCTTCCTACATCAACAAAGATAAGGGGCCCACAACTTTACAGAGACTTATGAATAAAGTCCTAAAAAAACATCAAGCTTATACTTCTGGTTATATTGCCGATATAGTCACATATAGCAAAACATGGGACCAACATCTTGACTATTGCAGAAAAAAGTTCTACAAGCATTAAATGAGGTCAACCTCCATATCACTTCAATGAAATCTTGAGCGGATTACTCAAGAGTTAAATATTTAGAATACATATTGGGCAATAGCTTTATTGAACACAAAAAAGAAACAAGCCATAAATGACACTCCCTTTCCACGTACCAAAAAGGAGGTACATGCCTTTTGGGCCTTCTTGGCTAATACTGACGCTTAATTTCCAGATATTCTACAATTGCTGGTCCATTAATCAATCTTTTAAAGAAAGAGGCCCTAAAAAAAGAACTCCAAAACACCACAGATCATGTCAAGGAAGCCTTCCGGCTCCTCAAACAAGCTATTACCTCCAACCCAAGATTGACCTCCCCTAATTTTGTTAAGGACTTCATCTTACAAACAGATGCCTCTGAGGTTGAGACTGGTGCACTGCTGTCCCAGATTAATGCAGATGGGCTAGAAGTTCCTGTCCTTTTTATAAGTCGAAAGCTATTGCCTAGTAAACAAAGATATCCTAAGATCGAAAAGGAATGTCTTGCCATTAAATGAGCCATGAACAAACTACAATACTATTGGAGGGTAGGCCCGTCACATTATACACATATTATTCTCCAGTGACATGGATGAGTAGAAATAAGGGCAATGACCCGCTTGTCCTGAGATGGTTCCTTTCTTTACAACCCTTTCAGTTCCAGCATCGAAGGGCCGGGGCCAATGTAACGTTGATTTTTTGGTCCCGGTTTCCCCTTTTCCCTGATCAGGATATTCCAGGGGAGGGAATGTTTCACGAGGTGGGTGACATGGACCCTTATGTAAATATGGAGAACAAATTGTCATGGCACTGTACCGGCGAAATTGCAAAAGGCTTACAGAGGAATACTCTTCTTCCACAGCTCGCTCTTCAAAGCTAGGCAGAGAGACATGACATCTCCAATGAAGAGTCCAGAAGGTGGCCAATAAAGAAAACAATGCACACGGCTCCTTTAAAACCCCACTGGATTCAGGGGGGACATCAGACAAGAGATAGAAGGTAGTGAGTAGCAACGAGAGGAAGGAGGTGAACAGAAGAGAATGGAAAGAGTAGGACTCTCAGCTGATGGACACGACATCTGGAGGCTTGCGGAGAGAAGACTTCACTCACCAGCTTTCTGGAGTGCGCAGATCCATACGAAGGAAGACACTACCTGGACGAATGCAAGAAACCAGGTGGCCAGCGGTCAGACGCTACGCACGGCCATGCTCTTGCTGGAGCGTGGCTTGACCATGTACAGTCACGTATCCTGCAGAGGTATGAGAGAGAGGTGGGGGAGGGTAAAAACGACCCAGGAGATAAGGTAAACCCGCCATGAAAATACTGACATTCTAGTAAACCATTGGGTCGTAATAGTAACTGTTTTTTTAGTTTTTTCATGGGAAATATTATTTTCACACCACATTGTCACACGCCTGGGGTTGCGAAAAAAGGAGGGGGGTTGAAGAATACCAATTTTTGTCCTAGAAGGAGCATGAAGGATTCAAACGTAGAGAAGGGGGGACCAGGTATTGGTACTTCCATACCTTTAGATCTTCATTTCAAAGGAAAAGTAAAGAAATATCCCTAACCCAATGGAGTGATCACTTATATACCGTGTGATGGTGGTTGCTGAGCGAATGATTTCCCAGAAACATCTCAAAACTGTGCACTTACCGGTGGCCTCTACTTTCTTCCAAGGGCTTGAGGAGAACTGGTGGTCTCGGCCTACAATTCACCTGCAAGAGAGAAAAAAGAATATTAGGAAGAGGTCTTAACTGTTGTATACAATAAAATAGTTAAAATAAAGGAAGGACTAAAAAAGCAGAGCACATGTTTGAAGTCCCGCTTTATTACATAAACCCAATTACATTTCACTGTTTTCTACATTCACATATCAAGGACTTCAATGGGTGTAATGTTTACCTCGATCTTCCTAAACACGTATGTGGGTCATGTTGAGGTTCAGTTCACCCACCAGGACTCCATCCCTATTAAAAATCACATTAAGCTCGGAGAGGATGTATAAACAATGTTGTTAAATTTAGGGGTGTGTGTGCATGGGCACAGAGCAGTCACTTAACCAGTCAGTTAAACAAGGACACTACCTGCAGTACCTGACAAACTCCACCTACAGTTCCTAAGAGAATCTTGAAATAGAAACCTTACTAATATATAGGATGAATGTTTGCTACACTGAAATTATAGGGAACACGCGTTTAGCAAGATCAGAACTCCCGTATATTTGTGAACTAGATTTTTAAAAATACACTTAACTGCCCTAGAGATGTTCTGTAGAAGATAAACATATTCTACAGACTTTACTTCTCTGTCTAACAGAGTACAACATTATTATTTTTTGTTTACATTTATTTATAGGAGTTTGCAATATCCCCCCCCAAAAAAAGACAAGAATAGAAAAAATAACAGAAAAAAGAAATACAACTTTAATGAATATATGAAGTAGTCACCAGCATGTACATCAAGAATACAGAGTCCACAATACACAATAAAGAGCATTTCGAAGAGTAAAAGAGAAAAAAGGGAAATAAAATCTAATTTATGGCACCTGGTGGAAAGTATAATTAGTCAAGGAAGGATGAAGAGAAGAACAAAATGCAATCGTAATGGTAAGCATGCAGCAGGTAAGGTGCCCCCTTTTGAAAGACATGGTAACTGGAGTCTAACAAAGACATAAGTAGGGGTTAAAAGAGCCCAAGGTTTGTATGCTAACAGGGACATGGCACCCTGCGAGGTAAACATTGGACGCAGTTGGGCTCCACTCCCCCCTCAGGAGAAAGCAAGAAGTAGTCTTGCAATGGTTGCCATATATGTTTAGGTCTTGGGGTTGGTGGTTGTAGAGTAGCATAAGTATCACTTGTGATATCGCAGTACATTAAATAATGGAGCCAAGCCCTCGGACAGTGGTGCTGCTCCAATGCAAAGATACTTGCCACTTGGCCAACGATAGAGAAATAGCAGCAAATCGTCGAACTCCCGCAGATTACAGGCTTAACATAGCCCAGCAATGACAACAGTGGGGTGGGGACAGGTTCGAATTCAATCTCCATGATAAGTGTAAAAACAATTCCTCTCAATAGGTTAGTATTGGGGCACAATTCCAAGCTAGATGTGAGAAGTCGGCATGCTCAGCTGCGCATCTAGAGCAGCAATGGGGTTTGCTGGGGTCGATCTTGGCTATGAGGTGAGGGGCCGCGTATGCCCTGTGTAAATATTTAAAGTGTAATCATTTGTGCTGATGATTATTGGATACAACACATGTCTGTTCACAGCAATAGAGCCAGGTAGTATCTGGTAGTGGGCAACCTAAATCCCTCTCCCATGCCGCCTAGGCCTTCCCACCCATCGCTGCCCGTAGCAACAGTGATGAATGATAAAGTCGGAAAATCAAGTGGGCACTACTCAGGGTCTTGATGACCATGGTAAGCGGCAGAAAATCCAGCGGCTCCGTGAAGGAAGGTGGAAGTGCGGAGCGAATAGTGTTGTGAAGTCTATGCAAAAGAAATCTGACCATATACGGCACACTATGTCCATCGGATAGCGAGGTAAGAGAACACAACTTGGTGTCCACAAAAAGGTTGCAGAGTTTGCATAACTGGCAAGCGTACAAATTCTGCATAGCCAGCACTTCCACTGTAATTGGAAGTCAGGGATTGTCGGGGAGCGGAATGTGTGGAGAGTATGGGAGAGCAATGCCAAGGTAGCGCTGTAATGTGCTCCAAGCCCAGTAAGTGGTAGGGAGCATCTGTATTTCGGAGGGAGTACTGGGTAGACCTAGTGATATAATATTGGACAGAGGATATGGACGGCTCTGAGTCCACTCAGGCTGCCGGGATTTGAATTCGAACATCAGGATGTTACCAATAATATGCAAAGTGTGCCTGTTCAACTAGGTAGTAGAAATAAAAATCAGGAACTCCAAGCCCTCCTAGTGGGTATGGCATAGTTAGTGTCTGCCATCCCATTATTGGGTGTGTACCGGCCCATACCAACCTAATGAGCATACTGCAAAGTGTGTCAAAAAACTGGTTGTCAATGCAATAGGGATATTTATGAGTAAGTATAAAAACCGGGGGAAGATCACCACTTTAATGATGGCAATACTGCCGGTGATAGATAAGGGAAGCTTAATCCAGTTATCAATTTGTGAGGATAATCTATCAACCATGGGACCATAGGTGAGATGGACCACCTCTTCACTGCTACGGTGGAGGAAGCTACCCAGATAACTAGGAGAGTCAGTGCACCAATGCAAGGGAAACTCAAGATGGAAGGGCACAGTGACCTCAGTCAGTGGAAATACTTCAGATTTAGTCCAGTTAATGGTAAGCCTTGCGAAAGCACCAAAACGGACAATTTCACGTACAAGAGGAGGGAGGTTGGATTTGGGGTCACACACAAACAGCATCACATCATCTGTGTAAAGACGCCAGTAGGGAGCCATGGTAAACCCACAAGTCAGGTGCTGCTCTTGAAAATGTGAAAAACATGTGAGTCTCAGGCTCTCCACATCACTGGAGTCAAGCTATCCAGGCTGAAGAAGGCTGATAGCCAGAGACCGGTCCTTGGATGCTTGATTCCGGTCTAGGAAAGACATGGCTTGGTAGTTCGGGCTGGACTGTTCCCATGAGGCACAGGGTCAAGGCTGATTTGCATATAGCCAGTGTCTGACCTAGGGTGGGGTGGAGAGCAAATAAACAATGGATTTAGGCCCATATCTTTGTACTGGGGTGAATGTAAGACATTGTTCTGCATTCTGTCCATCAACTGTGTTTTTTGCAGCGTTGCTCTTGAAAATGTGGCACAAGGGGGTCCATAGCAATGATGAATAGTAGGGGCGACAGGTGGTAACCCTGCCTGGTACCTCAAGAGAGTGCAAACTTATCAGAGGGAGTGCCCTTCACCTGAAGGCAGGCCAATGGAGCAGTATACAAAAGTCAAACGAGATCTCAAAATCCCATTGGAACCCCCAGTTTCCACAGTGTGGCATGTAAAAAAAGGCAATTCGAGTGAATCAAACACCTTCTCAGCATGTAGCAGAATGGCCGCAGCGGTAAGGTCAGGGTTTATTTGATTAAGGATGGCAAAGATGGTACGAAGGTTAACTGATGTGGAGCGGTGTGAAACAAATCCATATTGTAAAGAGGAAATTATGCTGTCTATAAGTAGGGAAAGCCGAGTGGCCACGATTTTGACCAATATGAGGCCTGTAGGAAGAGCAAATATGCTGAGGGCTTGCCGGGTTTGAGTAGAAGGGTAATCACTGCTTCACGCATTGTGGGGGGGAGGATTCCATTTTCTAGGGATTAAGCATAGACTTCAAACAGGTGGTGGATGAGCAATAGTTTATACATTTTATAGAAGATACCTGTAAATCCATCTAGACCAGGGTTGCGGGTGCCACTCAGATCATCAAAAGCCTGCGAGACCTCGTCACTGGAGATTGGCGAGGCGAGAAACTTCTGCTGTCCCTCAATTAGCTAGACCATAGCTACCTCCACCAAATACTCAACAGGTGCTTCATCAGCAGTAGGGCAGTGGGACGAGTACAGGTGAGTATAGTGGGCAAGAAATGCAGCGGACACGTCCTAGCTGCAATCGATGGAAGAGCCATCGTCCAGTTGGAGATGCATGATAAAAGAAGCTTGATATGGAGGGCGAAGTAGGGGAGCCAGCATACGGCCAGTTCTCTAGCCCACACCGTAGACTCACGCCTATCTGTATTTGCCTAGATAATTCACTTCCCAATTTGAGAGGTCTTGGAAGTTCTAGAGAAGTGTAGCGCAGCTGTATAGCGGGAGGGGGGGGGGGGTCATCTGTCTAGGCCCTTGCATTGAGATCCTTCATTTTGGTTTCAATGGACGCTAATTCCCGGCTGATGGAGCAAAGTACTCCTGAGAGTTTGGCAATACAGACCCCTCTTGTAAAAGCTTTAAAGTTGACCTAGAGTGAAGAGCAACGTGACTTGGTGCTGGCGTTAAGTTTAAAGTATTCAACTATGGCATCCCTAACTTCTACTCAAAAGACCTCATCCAACAGCGCGTTGGCAGAGAAGCACCACAACATGCATAGAAGCGCAATATTGGAGAACCGAAGGGTCAGGAGCACCGTTGAGTACCCTAACAAGGTTCGGCAAAAATGCTTTACCCCAAGGTTCGGGAAAGATGCTCTACCTCAACAGCCGAAGTGAATAGACCAGGGGTGAGATAGCAGTGGTCAATACGTGAGCACGACCCATGAAGAGAGGAGTAGAAAGTGTAGCCTCTAGTGGAGGAGTTGTATAGGTAAGGGTCCCAGTTTACTTGCTTCTTGATGTACACAGGAATACTAGAAACTAATCCAAATGCAATTAGTAACACGATTTTGATGAGTGATGTTATTTATTCACATCCTCATTCACATACATGTTATGTACAAACACTGACCACCCCTCTCACGCCTCACTTTGGGCACAACGTTTAATTACATCAAAATATGTTTGTACATAAAATGTATGTGAATGAGGATGCAAATAAATAACATCACTCATCAAATTCGTGTTACTAATTGCATTTGGATTCGTTTCTAGTATTCCTATGTGCATCAAGAAGCACGTAAACTGGGACCCTTACCTATGCAACATAGAATACCCAGGTCTCAGTAACATTGGGTCAACCCTTATTTTGTAATGTCTAGTGGAGGAGTGGCGAAAACGCCAGGCATCAGCAAGGAGGAAGGTTTTCAGGAGGGAGAAGAGTGCATGCACGGAGCGCGGTTTGGTAACATATTCAGTACCAGTAGAGTCCACTGTTGGTCAAAGCGTAAGGTTAAAATCTCCCCCATTAGTATAGTGTCTACATGAAGCCGCGTGATAGGTGCGGAAATGCTACAAAAGAATTCAGGCGAGTCCACGTTGGGGGCATATACAATAAGCAGCAAGAGAGACTTGGCATCAAGGTCACCGGCAACAAGCAAGCAGCAGCCCTCTGGATCAATGATAACCTCACGCACTCTGAATGGGACCGATTTTTTTTATTAGAATACACACTCCCCTGGAAAATGTGCTGTACTTCACAAAGAATTGATTGTCCCCCCAGTGTGATGCAAACCGATTGAAAGAATGTGGAGCACAGTGGGTTTCTTGTAGAAAAGCTACCTGGATTGAATGCCTTGACAAGTAGGACAACACCTGCCGCCCCTTACAAGGATAAGTCAATCCCCTAACGTTCCAGCTCATACATCGCAATGTTAGCATCCCAGATCCATGTCATCTAAGTAGAGAGAAAAACATTTAATACAAATGTCTGAACCATGCAAGATACACAGCAGGGTCCTTAGTCAAAACCCTGTAAAAAAAAATAACAAACAGTAATAGCCAGATAAACCGAGAACCCACAGTGGATAATAAGGAACCAGTATCCGATGAATCCCCTCATATCCTGGTCAAAAAACAAGAAATGGGAAACAATTGGAGTACTCATTGGGGAGGCAACACTCAAAGGAGACTGCCAATAGTATATAAATGTGATGAAAAAAGAAGCAGCCATATCAGGAAAAAAGCAAGGGCCCCAACGGGCGGGAGTGGAGAAAGTTCCGGCTCAATACAGTCAGGTAATGCAGCGATAAATAGTTCAATGAAGCAGAGCGTCCGCAGTGAAATGGAAAGGGGGTAAAAAAAAAAGTTAAAGAAAAATGTCACTGGACTTCTGTGTCCAGAGCAGGGGAAGCAGATGTGTCATTACATCTAGGTGAACCAGATCCAGCACAACGTTGCCTCCAGAAGTTCATGGCCTCAGTGGGTGTACCGAAAATATGGAATTTACAGTTGACCTGGATGCCCAGTCGCGCTGGGTACAATATGGCGTAACGCACATTAGGTTTCTGGATCGTGTGCTTAATGTCAGTAAACTTGTGGCGCGCTTCTTGTGCAATTGGCGTGTGCTAGAAATGGGGTCTCTAGTTGGCAATAGTTTGCATCTTTTTTCAAATAGGGTCCTTTCTTCTAGTCAGGATAAGAAGGATACACTCCTAAAATAACCCCTGCTCCCCCCTTGGTAGCTTGGCATGAGCAGTAAGGCTTATTTCTGAGGCAGTGTGTAAAACATTTGCACATAACCAACAGTAATACTGTGAAAACATTACAAAAGGACACCACACCAGCTTTAGAAAAATAACCATTATTTACACGTGCAAACAAGAAAAAACGATAACAGCCCAACATACAGTAATCAAATAGATGAACTTTGCAAGAATAACATAATAAAATGCAGTTCCTTGAAGCCAGCAGTTCCGTCCGGTGCTACTGCGATGCTGAAAACAACAGAACCCAACAGTGCCAGCCGGCCATGTCAGGGCAGGCCGGTCGCAGCAAACATCGCAGTTGCTATGTGAAGCATAGAGGTGCGGCGTGTGGTGCCTTCAAGTTGTGGTGCAGGCAGCAGCTTGGTGATGGTTGTCTAGTAGCATTGGTGAGACCAGGGCTACGGTGCAGAGTGAGGCAATGGTTGTTGCGGTGCTGACATGTCACTGTGCAAGCGACAGTGCTGGTTGATGGGAGCTGGTGTGGGTCAGCCCAGACTGCGGACTGGGACGGGGTGGTGTGTTGTGTAACTTACAAACGGTGCCCAGAAAACATGGTGCAGTCATGGGTGTCGCGGTCTGTCGGCAGCGATGTTGTCAGTGAGACCAGAAATGCGGAGTGAAGCAGACGGTGGGGGTGCAGTGCCCACAGATTGCAGAGCAAGCAGCGGCACGATGGTGGCAGTAGTGGTCGTCGCTGGTGAAACCAGGGTTGCAGTATGAAGCGCGGTGGTGACCTCTGCATGCCTTCAGGTAACAGAGCCTGCAACGGTGACGCTGACGCTGTCGTCTGCTTTCCCCCTCTGTTGCAACTGAAACCAGGGTTCCAGGGGCGGTACCCAGAGGTAAGTAAGTATTTGCTATCCCTGAGACTTTGTGAACAGGAGGCAAGCTCTATTTCAAGACCTTGGAGATACTCAGCAACAAGTAAAGAAAGTTCAGTCCAATCCTTTCACTACACAAGGCAGAGACAGCAACTGCAGGCCAACCAAGCAAAGCAACAACACAGCAAAGATGCAGTACTCCACCAGGCAGTTCTTCCAGCTCTTCTTCTGGCAGGTTCCTGGATCCAAGCGAATTCCAAATTTCGGGGATCTGGGCCCCAATATTTATACTGCATTTCTCTTTGTTCTCTCGAGTAGAGAGTGTCTGTGCTTAGTCCAAACCGGTTTGGTCCTCTCTCGCCCAGCTTCCCAGCAGGAGATCAAGACAGCATTGTCAAAGGCCGACCAGGCCCATTCAGGTGCAAGGAATTCTCCTCCCATTACTCTAAATGCAGCCAAGGTCTATTCAGCCCAGCCCTGACTCATCTAGGAAAGGCAGGACACACACCTCGACCCCCCAATGGCTGTCTGAAGAGAATGGGCATTGCCAGCCCCTGTCACTCAAAAGCCAGACAGTCAATCCACAAACCAGCCGAGGCACACAGGATGGCTAAGCAAGAAAATACCTTCTTTCTAAAAGTGCTAATTTCAAACAAAGAATATAAAAAACATTTTTATTAAAACGTAAAAGATGCATTTCTACATTCTGAGTTCAGGCATACTAGCTCCATTTCTCTATCTTGTCCCAATGGGAATATATACTTGTAAGATGGTACAAAGTTTTCACTATTCTAGCCCATGGGACAGATAGCCTTACAATAGTGAAAATGAGTTACACTGTATTTCACTATCAGGACATGTTACACACACTAGTACATGTCCTGCCTCTCACAAAAACTGCACCCTGCCCATACGGGGTAATTTGGGCCTACCTTATGAAGGACTGGGTTCTTTAAGACCCAGCGGTGCCAGGGCACAACACCTGAAACCTTCGTGGGTAACCTGCTCCGGCGTACGAATCACAGAGACACGGGACACTTCCTTCGACGTCAAAGATTCAAGGTTTATTTGCTGCAGGGAACACAGAGATCACGACAAGTACACCACGTGCAACTTGGGGAGACTGCTTCAAATTGGTTCTGTGGATCGCTCCTCTTATACAGTTTTTACCCATAGGATAACATTGAACACAAAAGTTTACAACCCGGTTCCCACCATTATCCCCCAGAGGGGTCGCTTTGGTCACTTTGAAACACATGAGGTCCGGAACATAAGCGCGGAAACATTTGGCGGTTCCCAACTGTAAAAACCATCTTCCCACCATTAGCAAATTCCAATCGGCAGTAAAACAGATCGAAATAGGAACAAGGACAGGTGTAGAGGAAGACGGAGACAGTGGGGAGATCGGAAAGGGTGTCAAAGGGGAGGTAACAGGAAACACGAGATACAGGCATCAAAGGGACGTGCCTAATGAGATGCACGGCTGAGACAATAAGTCCGTGCAGCAAGATGAGCCTCGAGCGGCGCCATCTGCCTTAGAGTAGCAACCCCCTTGTCATAAAGACATTCACAAAGAACATGTGTCTTCCGCGGATATTTTGGGAGTCCCAGGGTCGCGAAGCGGACAACGTCCGTTCGCTGGCTACTTGAGGGCAAGAGACAAAATGGATGCCGTATCTAAGATGGAACCCGTGGGTACAGATGGAAAACCCACATAACAAACGAACGGTTTAAGTTAGCACAGCGAAACTGCGCGCACTTACTAAACTCGTCATTTGCGGTTCATAGATACCAAACTCGACCATATTCGTGCGAGTCGAAAAAACACCACTTACAATTGTCACGGAACCTCAGACGCTCCTTTTGCCCTCATGTAGGCAAGCACTAGTCGGAATCATATTCAATATTCATCAGACCATCGAGATGTTGCTGTAGCATAGCTCTGTCCAACCGAGTCCCCTTGGTAACAGATGGTTGTCTCATACACGTTGTAGCACAGAGGCCACATAAGGCAGGACCACACTGCACACAAAGGCAACACGTGAACAGGAACACTACAACGACTCCGATGATCATCAGAATTTTCCAACCCCAAGTCGACATCAGGCCCCAAAACCATCCAAGTAGCGTCCAATCCCCTACATCCACGTGTATGGATTCGGAGATCTTATGCAACCTCGAGATGGCTTGATAGACAGTAGGAGCATTATCTGGGATGAAAATGCAGCAGCTCGAATGGATCACCTTACATACCCCACCCCGATCTGCTAAGATGACATCTAAAACCATACGGTTTTGTAACGTCATAAGTCTCTCCGCCTGAAGTTCTGTGGTGATATTACCAAGGGCACTGGCAGTAATATTAGCTGTTGATTCTACCACCCGAGTCAACTGTCTCAGGTTCCTACTATTAACCATAGGTCCCCAAAACGGGAGGAAACCCTTGAAAAAGTCTCCTGCCTCTTGACCGGCAGTATCCTCTTCGCTAATTACGCCTCGTACAACTCTAGTCTTATGATAATCGGCATCTACAGTAAACGTCGGAGGCAACAGATTTGCAATGAAACATGAGCCCATGAAGTCAGCGGGCAACCATGTGTATGCACGATCATAACAGATAAAGTATGTACCCTTGGCAGCCAAAAACACAGGAGACGAGGACATCGGCAGAATGTAATTTTCAGTGCAAGCACTCGCTCCAAGTCGGGCTTGCGATCTTCGGCCACGACCCATAAGACAAAAATTACCAGTGTGGGGTACGACCCATATCGGAGGCGAGCTTTTAAGCTGCTTTTCGCTAGTGAACACACTATATTCACCTCTACTTAGGACTCTATAGGCTTGTACCTCTTCTTCGGGAATAAGCGAGGGATCATAGATATCACTATCTAAATCCTCTATTGCTATCGACAAAGGTTTTTGATACGAGGTAGGACCAGAGTAGGGGGAACGTGGTTCTCGAATGGGGTGGAAACCCAGTGCGCTTCGAAACATTGTTTGAAATGCTCGAGCTGACCCTTGGGAACTATACGGTAACACCAGATATGGAATTCCCTTATCTGTAGTATGTGGCATCAACCCACACACCCAACAATTGGTAGTGTTAACCACTAACTGATGCTGATGGAGAAGCTGAATAAAGGAATTGTTGCGGAATTCTACACGTCTAGCCTGCTCGTGTTCCGGTAACATATGAAAGGAATGAGGAGAAGCAGTAGAGGTAAGATTAGGGTAAGGAGTAGGAGTAGGTGTAGCAGGTAAGAAGTAAGACATCGTGTAATACACCCCACCCGCCAATAATGCAGAAGCAGTCAAAAACAATACAAACAGTTGGAATATGAAACATTTGGTACGACTGAGTTGCTGCAGCTTGAATCTGTGGACTTGAGCTCCCTCCAAATCATTCAGCTTCGAGAATGCCATTCCCTACGACCGTCCGCAACGTTTCTTGACGCACTTCGTTCTGTGCAGCAATAGTCAATCCCTAGGAGTTCCCAGGAACCGACGGCCTTTAACCTAGCGTCAAGGCCTACTGTCCAGAAGGAAGTACGCGCGCGGCCCTACGGCCTTCAATGCACAATATGTGTATTCAAAAGCAAAGTCTCTCAGCTGTAAAGGCAAAAAGGTACAAGGAGTGAAACTCAAAATATATGTACAAAATAATTACAGTAATACGAAAGTTCAAAACTGATCACGGGAAAACAGGATAATGCAGTTGTCAATACGGCAAAACAAGATCTTTTTATTAGTCCTTAGTGCGAGATCGCAAAAAGTATCGGGTTTTCCCAGGACGTGTCTGCTCGTCAAACAAAGGATCCGTTGAAGAGACAGCGTCCTGCTGATCAGTTGAGTGTTTTGGTCTTGAGTCTTTTGATGCTAATCGTTCAACAGTGTCTTTCTGCTGCGCTGAGGGTTCTTCAACAAGCTGTGCGTCGCTAAAAGGCACAAACGCCGGCAATGTTTCTGTTTCAGATGACGCAATGCCTCTCCTTACCCACGGGTCTGCCGGCAAAGGGATGGGGACTCTCTTGGTGTGCGTGGCATGCACCCAATTCTTACGTCCCTCGAGACGAACGGCAGTCCTCGTGGCCAGGAGCACTTGATAGGGTCCGGTGAACCTCGGGTCCAGGTTATTTTTGCGTGAAAAATTCCTTGTCACCACCCAGTCTCCGGGCTGGAGCTGGTGGCCTGGACCCTCTGTCTGCGTCGGCAATGCGTCGTAAACCTGTTGGTGAATTAACCTCAGTTTAGCAGTCAAGTCATGTAGATAATCGATCAACATTGGGTACTCAAGATCAGAAAACATTCCTGGCCTAGGAACCCCCCACACATTCGCAGGACGGCCGAACACTATTTCATAGGGACTAAGCCCTACTCGGGAGTGTACAGTCGCCCTAGTTGACAGTAATGCTAAAGGCAAAGCGTCAGGCCACGAAAGACCAGTCGTAGCCTGAATCTTCGCTAACTTTAGTTTGAGGGTGCCATTGTACCCTTCAACCAATCCAGCTGACTGAGGATGATTGGCGCTGTGGAATTTCTGATTAATTCCAAGGCCCTTACACACACTCTTCATCACACTTCCAACAAACTCACTTCCGTTATCCGACCACACGACTCTAGGCATTCCATACCGAGGAAAATATTCCTTCAGTAGGATTTTCGCAGTAGACAAAGCAGTATTGTCTTTGAGAGGATAGGCCTCGATCCATCGGGAGAATGCGCAAACCACAACTAGAACGTATTTCAGGTTATTGCATCGCTCCATATGGATGAAGTCCAATTGAATCACCTCAAAGGGATACGAAGGGGGAGCAAAACTGCCAGGAGGAGTTAGGGTTCCTTTGCCAGGATTGTACATAATACACACCATACAATTCTTTACCAGACGTTCAGCACATTTCGTAATGCCATCATTCTTCCACACAGGAGCCAGCAACTTACAAATACCTTTCGCGCTGATATGTGCTAACCCATGTGCCATTGTCACAACGGCCAGCACATACGCATCCGGCAACATCCATCTTTTCTGATCCGACAAATCAATCCAACAACCATTCGCATCCAACTTTCCCGTACTTTCTTTCCACTTCGTCTTTTCAGTCTCGGTGGCCTCATTCTGAATTGCTTTCACACTCTCGATAGTGTCCTCACACATACTCGATTCTGTAGGCCACCTAACCGAACTCGTCACATACATTCGAGTGCTAAGGTTCCGGGCAGTCTCCTTAGCAGTCTCGTCCGCAAACGCGTTACCACGACCAACATCATCCGTCACCTTACGATGCGCACTACATTTAACAATCGCAACTTGCGTAGGCAAAGTCAATGCATCCAAAAGATCATTCACAAGCTGGCCATGCTGTATCTTCGTACCATGCGACGTCAAGAAACCTCTCTCTCTCCACAATCGTCCAAAGCTGTGAGCAACACCGAACGCATATTGGCTATCAGTAAACACATTCACACGTTTCCCTTTCGCTAACACACATGCTCTAGTAAGAGCAATCAGCTCCGCAGCTTGGGCAGAATTCTGATTCAACCTTGCAGTCTCAACAACAGTATTCAATGTCACAACAGCATAAGCAGTAGTCACATCGCCATTCGGCAACTTAAAGCATGACCCATCCACATACAAAGTACCATCCGGATCTTCCAATGGGGTGTTTTTAAGGTCCACTCGACCTTTTGTTTCCTCTTCAGTCCTCAAGTAGCAGTCATGTTCTGCTACTTCATCTGACTCTGTGCTAATTGGTAACAAAGTTGCCGGGTTCAGAACGTTACAACGTTTTATCTGAATGTGGCTTGCCAAGAGCGTCAATTCGTACCCAGACAACCTCGCACTCGTCAAGTGCTGAGTTTTCGTTCGATTCAAAAGAGTATCGACTGCATGCGGAACCATCACCGTAAGCATATTATCCATGACCAATCCTGCTGATTGTCGGATGGAGACCGCAGCTGCCGCTGTTGCTCGTAAACAACTCGGCAATGCTCTAGCTACTGGGTCCAAGGTCGAGGAAAAATATGCACATGGACGTTGCTTACCACCAAAAGGTTGCGTTAAGACACTCAAAGCACAACCTTCCCTCTCGTGAACATATAACGTAAACGGCTTACTGTAATCAGGGGTACCTAACACAGGAGCCGAACACAATGAATCACGCAGTTCAGAAAAACTTTTCTGACATTCTTCCGTCCATGGTAAAGGAGTCGAAACATCCTTGCACGTAAGAGCCACCAATGGTTTCGCTAGCAATGAAAAATTAGGAATCCATTGCCTGCAGTACGACGTGATACCTAGAAAGGCACGCACATCTCTTTGGGTTTTTGGCACAGCCATTCGCGCAATTGCTGCAATTCTCTCTGGGGTCAATCTCCTTCCCTCCTTTGACAATAAGTGACCTAGATAGGTTACTTCTTGACAACAATATTGGAGTTTAGAAGGCGACACCTTGTGATTTAACTCACAGAGATGTTGCAGCAACGACACCGTAGCAATTTTGCAAATGTCCTGAGTATCAGCAGCCACCAATAAGTCATCAACGTATTGGATCAAGGCCGCACCAACCGGCAACCTAAACGCATCCAGTTGACCCTTCAAGGCTTGACTGTAAATAGATGGACTTTCACAGTAGCCCTGAGGAGCGCGTTTGAACCGGAAGCTACGTCCACCGAGAGAGAAACCGAAAAGGTCCCTGCTCTCTTCGGCAATCGGGATGCTGAAAAACGCATTTTTCAAGTCAATCACCGAAAACCATGATGCAGAAGCTGGAATCAGAGTCAGTAGCGCCGTGATGTCAGGCACAACAGGAAATTGAGGAACCACAATTTTATTTACCTCCCGTAAATCGATAACAAAACGATAAACAGGCGGTTTTGAAGGATCAGTACGTTTAAGAATGGGCAGCACAGGGCTGTTGCACACGTTTCCCCGAGTCTCCTCGATAACATCTTTCTCGATCAAATCATAGATAATCGCCAACAGTGCTCGTTCACCATCAAGGGAGATACGATATTGGGGAATACGTGGCAACCGCACATTAGATTTCAACTGAACAACATAAGGGGAGATATCAAGCAGGCCCACGTCATTTGGACCTGTTGCCCACAAAGACGCAGGAAGAGAACTCAATTCCGGTGGGAGCTTATCGAGGGACAAATACATAGGAGAGACAACCCTCTCTCCTAACGTAAGCTTTACACCCGCAGGAGAACAATACAAAGTTGCGTACAAACGTTTAAGCAAATCCAGGCCCAAAAGATTTTCACCACAACCCGTAGTCAAAATCAACGGAGCTTCTAGCTCACGTGGCCCAATTTTAAGGGGCAAAGGGCGAGAAACTGGATTGCTAACGGGGGCGCCAGAGAATCCAACGGAAACATTTGTTAAGCCAGACAAAGGTGCGCCAGGGAGTTTCGAATGCATGATAGAACTTTTCGCTGCACCAGTGTCCAACAGAAAAGGCTCAACGACGCCCGATGTAGCAACTGCGACGTAAGGCCCTCTCTGATCAACCGGAACTGATACCACTCCCTCTCCTTGTCTATGGCTGTCCTAGTAATTACTGTCGTCAGTTCCCTGATCGACGTAATAATCGTCTACATTGTACTGCGCAGATGGTCCTTGCGATGATCCACGTTGATCGAAACAATTATTAGAATTAGATGAGTTATCTGAGCGATCGTTCTGAGCACCACGACCTCTACCACGTGATGTTTGCTGCGAACCACCACGACCTCCTCTAGATGAGTTACCATTGTTACGTTCATTCAAAACAGGGCAATTGAATTTAATGTGTCCCTCCTGTCTACAATAAGCACATTGATTGTACCCTAACGAGGATCTTTGGGAGGAGGAGTCATTACGGGTTTGGGATCTGTTCGATTGTGGCTGTGACCTATTCTGTTGCGAAGTATTCTGATTTGACCGCGGAGGATACGCTTGTTGCAACAACACTTTAGTTTTTAGCTCTTTCGTCTTTTTATCAGCACGGTCGTTCTCTTCTTTCTCTCTATTCTCATAATATTGTGCCGTAGCCAATATCTGAGCCGAAGTAGAAACGGCCCATGCACTTTCCGAATTCTTTAATTTATTGCTCAAATCGGGCAATAAATTCGAAACAAATTTATCCACAAACAATCTCTGACCACCCTCGGTACCCATATCCTGACCACTATGGTCGATGAATGCTTCCTCAAACCTCGTAAAGAAGTCGGAAACACTTTCATCTTTCTTCTGCTTACAGGCTGACAACTTGTCCCAGTTCACTCTCATAGCTGGCATAAGCGTTTTCATTAATGTTATTATTCTTTGAGGGAGAGCAGCAATCAACTGTTCAGGCTTAGCACCACCGACTTGCAACCCATCTGCCGCTACAATGGCCGCCCAATCACCACCTAGTTCATTTGTGTGATTTTCCTGACGAATCTTAGCCCATACCGGTTGCGGTACGACATTGCCAAACAACATGTCGATATCGGCAAGATTCATTACCGTAGCATCTACGAGCTGCGATAATTCTTTGTAATACCCTGCAGGATTTTTGCGAGGGTCAGGCAAAGATTGCTTCACCTGCAACACTTCCGATCTTTTCCATGGGAGATGTATCCATACTCTCTGGAAATACGGCGGGACCGGAGGGGCAGCTGCGGGGTTACCTGGCATCCAAACCGGTGGAACTTCACGCATAGGATATTGGCCAGACTCATCTGGTTGTTTTTCAACATCCTCAACAAACAATGCATGAGGGATTGGAGCCGGACGAAGAGATAGCAATCGTTCAACAGCACGTCGAACATTAGTATCCACTATCAGTCCATTTGCGAACTGAAGCTGAAGATCAGACAGGGCGGCGAGCACCTCGTCAGGTGCATCAGCCGCTATTTGATCATAAAGGAACTTGCACATTTCATTAAACACATATCTCTGGGTTGGCACATTGAATTGACAAAAGGTATCGAGGACAACACGGGGTGGACACCTAAGAGGATTTACCATCCAACCCATCGCCATATTATATAACGCAACGCGTTCTCTGTTTCCAGGAAGCTGACTACGTCTCTGAGGACCATCAGAACCAGCGGACCCATGAACAGGCCCGAGCGAATGAAAGAAACTAGCCGCAAGAGGGGAATTGCGACTACGAGTAGAGGGAGAAGCATACGATACAGGACTAACAAGAGAAGGAGTAGAAACAGTAGCAACAGCAGGGGTTAACAAAACAGGAGCAGTAGCAAGAGCAGTAGCGGGAACAGGAGTATGTGGAAGCGGAGGAGCAGTAGGAATAGAAACAGGCAAAGGAGCAGGAACAGTCGGAAGAACGGGTGCAGGTTGAGGAACAGGCGGAGGAGGAATAGGCGGAGGAATAGGTACGGCAGGGACCACAGGAGCTGCGGTACCCTGTACGTACGGAGGTGGCGACTTCATAAGATAAGACATTAAGGGATCCTCAACTGGCTCTTCCTTCTTTTCCGACTCCGTTGGTAAAGCGGGGTAACATTTATCTACAGTCATACGCTGTAATCGGTCAAACACTTCCTTATCCTTAACCTCCTTATCACGCTGAAATTGCTCTGCTTTCTTCACTATGGTAGCAACATTATCTCGCTGATTACGTTTAGTCTGTCTGATTTCTTTCTGTCGGGCTTCTTTGCGCCACAACCGAAAGGCATCAAACATGGCCGGCCTTGACTTTCTTTCGAACAATTTAATCTCTAGATTATCTAAGATCGGAGCTTCGAAGCTACCATGAGGTGGCCAACGAAGGTCGCCGTCCTTTTTCGTATATTTAATCCAGTAATCGTTAAAGGTAACTGGGCCTAGCCCATGCTTACTATAGAGCTCATACGTGGGAGTTCCAACCGGAGGTATCGGACACGAGTCCTCCAATCGGGAATCCATACCACAAGGTCTGAAACAACTAAACAAAGTACTACGACCAGGCATCTTGCACACTAGCCGAGTTTCACAAACTTCAAGGGTTACGGGATTTACCAAGTCCCAGCAAAGAACAAAACCCTCGGTTTTTGGCGGCTGCAGTCGTCAAACAACACAACAAAGTACGCTAGCAAAGTGTCACCGACAAAAACACTCACACAGCGCTAACAACAAAAACACTCGCTAAAGTGTCAACAACCAAGAACTATGGGAGCGACCCACAAATACTTAACTCAAAGATCGATGGCGTCACCAGGAAGGCCCGTCAATCGTCTCGCTATACCAAGGTCTACGCCAGGCGCCAAAACAGGTCTACAGTCAGGGCAGCAGTCCGTCGCAGCCGTCCGGAGGCGGGAATCTTCGCGGGAAAAGTCTTCGGGCCACTTATTTCGACAACAGGATCGATGAAGCGGAGTGCACCTTCCCTCGGAGATTTCACACGAAGTTCCTCACGATCGTCGGGCTTGGACCGGTACCACTGATGCAGCCCTACGTTGGGCGCCAACTGAAGGACTGGGTTCTTTAAGACCCAGCGGTGCCAGGGCACAACACCTGAAACCTTCGTGGGTAACCTGCTCCGGCGTACAAATCACAGAGACACGGGACACTTCCTTCGACGTCAAAGATTCAAGGTTTATTTGCTGCAGGGAACACAGAGATCACGACAAGTACACCACGTGCAACTTGGGGAGACTGCTTCAAATTGGTTCTGTGGATCGCTCCTCTTATACAGTTTTTACCCATAGGATAACATTGAACACAAAAGTTTACAACCCGGTTCCCACCATTATCCCCCAGAGGGGTCGCTTTGGTCACTTTGAAACACATGAGGTCCGGAACATAAGCGCGGAAACATTTGGCGGTTCCCAACTGTAAAAACCATCTTCCCACCATTAGCAAATTCCAATCGGCAGTAAAACAGATCGAAATAGGAACAAGGACAGGTGTAGAGGAAGACGGAGACAGTGGGGAGATCGGAAAGGGTGTCAAAGGGGAGGTAACAGGAAACACGAGATACAGGCATCAAAGGGACGTGCCTAATGAGATGCACGGCTGAGACAATAAGTCCGTGCAGCAAGATGAGCCTCGAGCGGCGCCATCTGCCTTAGAGTAGCAACCCCCTTGTCATAAAGACATTCACAAAGAACATGTGTCTTCCGCGGATATTTTGGGAGTCCCAGGGTCGCGAAGCGGACAACGTCCGTTCGCTGGCTACTTGAGGGCAAGAGACAAAATGGATGCCGTATCTAAGATGGAACCCGTGGGTACAGATGGAAAACCCACATAACAAACGAACGGTTTAAGTTAGCACAGCGAAACTGCGCGCACTTACTAAACTCGTCATTTGCGGTTCATAGATACCAAACTCGACCATATTCGTGCGAGTCGAAAAAACACCACTTACAATTGTCACGGAACCTCACTTAGTGGATGTAATAAGAGGGAAGTTTAGGGCTTGGCAAGTGGGTGCACTTGCCAAGTCATCATGGCAGTAAAAACTATGCGCAGACACTGCAGTGGAAGGTCTGAGAACCATTTGAAAGGCTTCTCGTGTGGGTGGTACAATCAGTGTTGCAAGCAGACTAGCAGCATTTGATTAACAGACCCTGGCACTCTCAGTGCACTTTACTAGGGGTTTACCAGTAAATAAAATTTGCCAATCAATGGAAACATTAAACCATAATATAATGTATAATAGTAGCACTTGCACTTTAACATTGAACAGCAGTGAGAAAGTTTGCAGTGACACTAAACCAGCAAAAATTGAGTCAAAACCAGGAAGTCAGAAAGCAAAAAGACAGGAGAAACA
Source organism: Lissotriton vulgaris (assembly GCF_964263255.1). Taxonomy (NCBI): domain Eukaryota; kingdom Metazoa; phylum Chordata; class Amphibia; order Caudata; family Salamandridae; genus Lissotriton; species Lissotriton vulgaris. Next base: position 189,974 of record NW_028249404.1, read on the forward strand.
CACCAAAGATGCCAGGTCTAACAACGTGAAATCTGGAAAGAAGGACAGAATCATCACTTGGTGCTGTATGGGCCTCTTGTTGCAGGCAAGATAAAGAGTGCATCCCATCTAAAAAGAACGTGTGCAGGACCCCGCAATTGTAGAAGAAGAAAGAGGAGCAGGGGGGTAGGTATCAAGTAGCGTGAGGCAGGGGCGGATTGGCACTGCGGGCACTCGGGCATGGGCCGATGGGCCGGTGTCCCAGTGCACTCTGTGGGCTGTTTTCTCCCCCCTTTACCAGTTCACAGAGAGTACTGACAGGGAGAGGAAAGCAGCTTCCCTGTGCTGCCGGTCGTTCAGTGATGATCAGCTGTGGTCTCTCCTTGACCCCCTGCCCTGCCAAGCAATCACTCTGATGGTGGGCTGGGCAGGGGTGATTGTTTGCCAGAATCAGCCTCCCTGGGGGCAAGGTGGTGCTCAGGCCTTTGAGCCATTTTCACCTTGGCCCCCCCTGGGGCCCACGCAGCCCAGAAACAATGCCTGCATTAGTCCTCGCCCACAGCCCTTCTTATTCATGGCATAGTCGGCTAGGAAGCATGGGTCTCACTATGGAGGTCAGGTGATGTGGGGAACTCGCACCATCTTCACCTCAGCCTCCCCCCCACCCCCATGGAGGGCCAGAAGCTGTGTTTTTGCTTTAGCCCCTCTCCTGCCAGGCCATTGCCCTGAGGGTGCTCTTGCACTCGAGGGCTGGAGAATATTTTTTCAAGAGAAAGGGTCTCGCTGTTTTTCAGGTGATCCTGCGCTGGAGGGCTGGAGAATAATTTTTTAAGAGAAAGGGGCCTCGCTGTTTTTAGGTGCTCCTGCACTGGAGGGCTGGGGAATCATTTTTTATAGAAAGGGGCCTCGCTGTTTTCAGGTGCTCCTGCGCTGGAGGGCTGGGGAATTTCTTTTTTTTATAGAAAGGGGCCTCGCTGTTTTCAGGTTCTCCCGTGCTGGAGTGCTAGGAAATAATTTTGTAATAGAAAGGGGCCTCGCTGTTTTCAGGTGCTCCTGCGCTGGGAATAATTTTTTTATAGAAAGTGGCCTTTGCTGTTTTCAGGTGCTCCTGCGCTGGAGGGCTGGGGAATAATTTGGTAATAGAAAGGGGCCTGGCTGTTTTTCAGGTGCTCAGCTTGTAGGGCATTGTCACCTTGGCCCTGTGTCCTTACCAAGAACAATATCCTCCAACTTACATTCTTTGTGTGTTTCATGAAAGGACACGCCTGCGTATGTGGGCCAAGCCCTGCGAATGTGAGCCATGCCCGGCAAATGTGGGTCACGCCCTCCAAATGTGGGCCACTTTTTTCGTCAGTGCCCGGGCCAAATTGTGATCCCAATCCGACCCTGGCGTGAGGACACCCACTGGACCAATGGCACCAGTAGTAGTGTGTATCTAGCCATCAGGTTCCTTAGGGCGAACACCTCCCAGGCAAGGGGTGAGGTAAGCCAAAGCAGGGACCGCTCAGGGGCCCATAGAGGAGTGGGGTGATGGGAGGTACAGCAGGAGGTACATAATGCACTGAGCTATATCTCAGTTTGATATACTAGGCCTTAGGCTGCTAAGGCTATTTTCTGTTATGACACAGCACAGCTCATTGTTCATTAACTGATGTAAATCAGTAATGTTTGCAATGAGCTACGACGAGTCAACAGACATAATTGCATTTTGAGCACAGGAAGACTTCACCAAGCAGGTGCTGCAACATGTATTTCTCTCTTGTGTTTAATACGCTAAACAGCAAGTCTTTACAAACACATCAGATGTCGGCAGCTCTGATAGAATAGCCTCCAATCCGTGGCCAGGAGGAACCTACGGAGTCCCAACAGATCCTCCCTGTGCAGGGCAACACCCTCCGCCGTGGCCCAGTTAAATAAGGAGCTATGCCATGCTATAGTCTGTGGGGCACAAGGTGCCTTCCAGTGTATGGTGATTAGGCGCTTGGTGACGGCTAGGCCCAGGTCTATGAAGTGGGAAGTGGCTCTGTGCTTCCTCCTCCTCCCAAACAGCTGAAGAATGTAAGCCTCCCAGGTGAAAGGTATATCCTCCCGCCCAGTGCAGCAGGAATCAGTATTGGCTACTTCGTTCCAGTATGGAGCAAGATGCGAGCCTCGCCAGAGCATGTGTAAAATGTCTGCATTGACTGAGCGACATCTGGGGTAGGCCAAGTCTGTGCGACGAAAGTATATATTAATTTTGGCCGGGGTAAGGTATGCCCTGTGGAGTAAGAAGATTTGTATTCGGCGGAAAAACTGGTTACGAGGTGCACGGGAGGAGCCCTCCAGGATAGCTGTCCATTCCGGTTCAGGAAAGGCAAGCCCAAGTCCTCAGACCACCAGTAGAGGGCTCAGAGAGAATGCAGTATGTTGGCGAGGGATGCTGCGAACCATGTGACCAGATGACTCCTGTCTCCCATGATGTGTATGTATTGAATCGTATAGAGAACAGTAGGTTCTGTGACTAGCGCACCCCACCTGGCAGATAGAGGAACTATAAGTGAGGGTGCAGGAGGAAATTCCCGGGTAAAATCCCTCCCCCTCCGCCAGCTTGTCATGCGGGATCAAAGTGCCGTCGCAGAACAGGTTCCTAGTGTCTTGAATACCAGCCGAAAGCCGCCGGATCCCAGCCATGCAGTACCGCAGCCATAGGGACAAGTGGACCCCTGGGGTGCCTTGTCAGGGCATTGAAGGGGCAAAAGGCTGTATAGCATGGGTAATGCGGTACAAAAGGGGGTGGTGATGGACGGAACATCTGAACCAATCAAACACTCACACCCAGTCAACAGATCTGGGTTTAATCCATCACCGTTCTTTAGCCCACTCTGCCACCCCAGTTCAGACATGGCCATATGCAAATCATTATGACGCTGTGCATCATGGGAACAGTCCAGCCCAAACTGCCAAGCCATGCCTTCCCTGGACCGGAAACAAGCTACCGAGGACCGGTATCTGGCATTTCGGCCGTCTTCAGCCTGGCTTGCTTGAATCCAGTGGCAAAGTGAGCAAGGGACTCACGTCTGAGCATACCCTGCCAACTTATGGCGAACAAAGCGGTGCAAAAGGGGGGGGGTGATGGACGGAGCATTTGAACCAATCAAACACTCACACCCAGTCAACAGATCTGGGTTTAATCCATCACCGTTCTTTAGTCCACTCTGCCACCCCAGTTCAGACATGGCCATATGCAAATCAGTCTGACCCTGTGCCTAATGGGAACAGTCCAGCCCGAACTGCCAAGCCATGCCTTCCCTGGACCGGAAACAAGCTACCGAGGACCGGTTTCTGGCATTTCAGCCGTCTTCAGCCCAGCTTGCTTGAATCCAGTGGCAAAGTGAGCAAGGGAGCAGGATGCTTGTTTCCGGTCCAGGGAATTGCAAAAAACACAGTTGATGGACAGAATGCAGAACAATGTCTTACATTCACCCCAGTACAAAGATCTGGGCCTAAATCCATCGTTTTTCTGCACTCCACACCACCCTAGGTCAGACAATGGCTATATGCAAATCAGCCTTGACCCTGTCCCTCATGGGAACAGTCCAGCCCGAACTACCAAGCCATGTCTTTCCTAGACCGGAATCAAGCATCCAAGGACCGGTTTCTGGCTATCAGCCTTATTCAGCCTGGATAGCTTGACTCCAGTGATGTGGAGAGCCTGGGACTCACGTCTGAGCATACCCAGCCCACTCGCGGTTAAAATTGCAAAAAGCACAGTTGATGGACAGAATGCAGAGCAATGTCTAACATTCACCCCAGTACAAAGATCTGGGCCTAAATCCATCGTTTTCTTTGCACTCCACACCACCCTAGGTCAGACAATGGCTATATGCAAATCAGCCTTGACCCTGTGCCTCATGGGAACAGTCCAGCCCGAACTACCAAGCCATGTCTTTCCTAGACCGGAATCAAGCATCCAACGACCAGTTTCTGGCTATCAGCCTTCTTCAGCCTGGATAGCTTGACTCCAGTGATGTGGAGAGCCTGGGGCTCACGTATGAGCATACCCAGCCCACTCGGGGTGAAAATTGCAAAAAACACAGTTGATGGACAGAATGCAGAACAATGTCTTACATTCACCCCAGTACAAAGATCTGGGCCTAAATCCATCGTTTTTTTGCACTCCACACCACCCTGGGTCAGACAATGGCTATATGCAAATCAGCCTTGACCCTGTGCCTCATGGGAACAGTCCAGCTCGAACTACCAAGCCATGTCTTTCCTAGACCACAATCAAGCATCCAAGGACCGGTTTCTGACTATCAGCCTTCTTCAGCCTGGATAGCTTGACTCCAGTGATGTGGCGAGCCTGGGACTCACGTCTGAGCAAACCCAGCCCACTCGGGGTGAAAATTGCAAAAAACACAGTTGATGGACAGAATGCAGAACAAGGTCTTACATTCACCCCAGTACAAAGATCTGGGCCTAAATCCATCTTTTTTTGCACTCCACACCACCCTAGGTCAGACAATGCTATATGCAAATCAGCCTTGACCCTGTGCCTCATGGGAACAGTCCAGCCCGAACTACCAAGCCATGTCTTTCCTAGACCGGAATCAAGCATCCAAGGACCGGTTTCTGGCTATCAGCCTTCTTCAGCCTGGATAGCTTGACTCCAGTGATGTGGAGAGCCTGGGACTCACGTCTGAATCCCATGCTCTCCACACCACTGGATTCAAGCAAGCCGGGCTGAAGACGGCTGGAATGCCAGAAACCGGTCCTCGGAAGCTTGTTTCCGGTCCAGGGAAGGCATGACTTGGCAGTTCGGGCAGGACTGTTCCCATGAGGCACAGGGTCAGACTGATTTGCATATGGCCATGTCTGGACTGGGGTGGTGTGGAGTGCAAAAAAACGATGGATTTAGGCCCAGATCTCTGTACTGGGGTGAATGTATGACATTGTTCTGCATTCTGTCCATCAACTGTGGTTTTTGCATCCGGTCCAGGGAAGACATGGCTTGGCAGTTCGGGCTGGACTGTTCCCATGAGGCACAGGGTCAGACTGATTTGCATATGGCCATGTCTGAACTGGGGTGGCTGAGTGAGCTAAAGAATGGTGATGGATTAAACCCATATCAGTGGACTGGGGATGAGTGTTTGATTTGCTCAAACGCTCCGTTCATCATCCCCTTTTGTATTGCTTTGTTTGCCCTAAGTTGGCAGGGTATGCTCGGACGTGAGTCCCGTGCTTACTTGGCCACTGGATTCAAGATAGCCTGGCTGATGAGGATTATGAATCCGAAACCGGTCCCAGGAGGCTTGTTTCCGGTACAGGGAAGACATGGCTTGGCAATTCGGGCTGGACTGTTCCCATGAGGCACAGGGTCGGACTGATTTGCATAAGGCCATGTCTGAACTGGGGTGGCTGAGTGAGCTAAAGAATGGTGATGGATTAAACCCAGATCAGTTGACTGGGGGTGAGTGTTTGATTTGCTCAAACTCTCCGTCCATCATCCCCTTTTGTATAGCACGGGTAATGAACAGGCAGCAGCGGAAGCATTTATACACTACTGATAGCAGCAGGGCCTCCATGCGTTTAGGCCGTGCGCACAGGTGGAATAGGTGGAGGAGGGCGTGATAAAGGAGGGAAAGATGTGGCTGTATCGCAGAGTTGGTATGAGGCCAGCCATTTGGCAATCCACTGCACCTGCGCAGCTAACTAATAGTGCTCGAAATGGGGGCAGCAAAGCCGCCCTGCCCGTTAGGTATATAGAGCTTCTTGATGGAGACCCTATGCCTGGATGCCCCCAAATGAAATCTCTGTTTTCCAACTTCCCAAAAAAGGCAGGAGGTAGGTAAAAGGGGAGATTTGTGAAATAATAAAGAAGCCGAGGCAAAATCATCATTTTAGGTATTCTGCAGAGACGATATCGGTAGAGTCCTCCAGAAGGAGATCGGAGACCGGATGGCAGTCACTGCCCTGGTAATGTTACCATCAAGCAGGTCCACTTTCTCGCAGTATATGTGTATCCCTAGGTAGCAAAAAGTGCAAACACACCATATTACTAGTTCACAATTTCGTGAGTAGCTCGGGTTTGGGGTGCTCCCTGTAAAGGGGAACAGTATCAATTTTGAAGCATTAACGAGCAGGCCGTGTGGTTCTGAAATTCTGGACCCCGCTGTAATATGGTACCGAGGCCCAACCCTCATGTCACAAAATATCATCGTACCATGAGGAATTTGGTGTTGGCAGACCGGTAATGAGTAGGACATTATCCCTATGCATTTGCGTCGTGATTGAGTGATGCTAACACCCTTAAATCGTGGTTTCCGTTCCGAACCCTCGGACTCCATTTTGTGAACGACATCCATCTTATGGCTTGCCCTCATATAGTCAATTGATTGAGGCCGAGCTTGATCTGAAAGGACACGTCCACCTTAGCTGACTTCCCCGTGACCTGGCCGAGCTGACTCCACTGCCTCCAGCCAAACCTGTTCGGGCAGTTCCTCGCCCAGTGGCCGAGTAAGATAGCTTCAAGGCACAACATGCCATAAACCATTCACTACATACAGACCCTGTTTTCTACACACATACACCTGTCCATGTTTCTTGTTTATGGCCAGTTTTACGATGAGGAGGTGCCCGATTTTATTGGGGTTTCATCGATATCTGATAGTAGTTCTGGGCCGGGCTGGGCCATCTATCACCAACTGGACATCTAAAATATGGGTTGGCCGACATGATTTTGCTTTTTGCTTTATTGTGGAAATATGTATATGACCGTATTGTAAACTGAAGAATTCTTGCCTGCAGCTGTTATCTTTGTATAAAAGGAGAAGGCTGGTTCTGTAAAAACGAACAGACTCCTGAGAACTTACATCCCGTGCTGTTGTACTTCTAGGACACTTGTTACTTGGTTGCAGCCAATAAAACTCGATCTCTGACTTCACCTAGAAGACTCTTTGTTTCTGTGGTCCGGAACAGGGAGAACTCAGAGGTCTTCGGGTGGTACCCCCTGGCACCACCGGGTTCCTAAAAACCCGGCACCTCAGTTTGCGCCCAACTCGGGGCGGTATCAAGCGGTATCGGTCCAAGCCAGATATTCGTGAGGAGCTTCTTTGTGAAAATTCCAGAGGACGGCCAGCCACTTCAGCGACCCCTGTATGTCGACGTGATTCCGAAGGTCTTTGCTGCGAGGTTCCCCGCGTCCCGACGGCTATGAAGGACTGCTGCCCTGACTATCGCCCTGTTTTGGACCCAGTGATCCTTGGTAGAGCGAAACGATAGACGAGTCTTCTAGTGACGTCATCTATCTTCAATACTTCAGTTAAGTATAAGTGGAGCGTCTCCCAGTCCTTAGTTTTGTTCTTAGTTTTGGTATCTTTGAGATACACCTTGTTTGGAACTTGCAAGCGCCAAAACCGAGGGATTGGTGTATTCACGAGAATATCATAACTCGATAATCCCTTGAAGTTTGAAGCTAGACTAGTGAGCAAAGATGCCTGTCTTAGCAGACTTGGAAACTTGTTTTGTCTTGTTTGTAGTAAGGACTCCCGATTAGAGGATTCGTGTCTGGTTCCTCCGATTGGAACTCCAACATATGAGCTCTATATAAAGCACGGAGTAGGCCCTATCACATATAATGAGGTATGGATAAAGTACACCAGAAAAGATGGTGTTTTAAAATGGCCCCAATATGGTAGCTTTGACGCAGAAATTTTAGATAACCTCGAGGCCAAACTCTTCAAGAAGAAAGCCCGGCCGGCGATGTTTGACTCTTTTCGCTTGTGGCGCAAAGAAGCCAAACAGAAAGAAATAAAACTAGCTAAGAAAAATAAAAGAGGTATGTCAATGGTGCAAGCTGCCATTGCATACAGAGATAATGAGGAACAGCAGGAGAGTGAACAAATGCTCAGAAGCAAGAAGTTAGCAGTAGATAAATGCTACCCAATGTTGCCGCATGAAGGACAAGGTTCAAAGGGAACATCCGAGAAAGATCCATTAATGTCCCATTTATTGAATTCACCACCCCCATATTCATCGAGTATTACTGGACCCCCGAAGCGTTTTGTTATACCGCACCCTGGCGCACGAAATGCAGCTCTTGCACAAGCACCAGCTCCTCTTCAGCTGGTTCCTACTTCTCCGGCGCAGCCTTCTCAAGGGCCGCCGCCTTTGCTACATACTACCTCTACTGTTCCTACGACTTTACCTACGGCTCCAACTGTTCTTTATGATACTACTTCTGCCACTGCCTCGACTCCCTCTGCTATTGCCTCGACTTCCTCTTTTCATCAGCCTGTCTTTTCCGGCACATCTGCCTCTCCGCAAGCTTCTCCTTCTGTTCGACAGAGAATGGCAAGTACTGTCACTGGTCTGTTCTCCACTTTCTTTGGGTCGCCTAAAACGACCCCTAAAACAGGACGTAGACAGTTGCGTAGTCAACTGCCTGATTATGAGGAAAGAGAAGTGCTGAATGAGTTAGCACGCAAATGGGTTACTGATACTGTTAGATACGATATTCAGTCTGTTATGGAAGTCTTCCGACAGTGGGATGCACCCACTCAGAGATACGTATTTGAAGAGATGTGGAGACAAATGATCCCAAACGCAAAATGCAGGAATTATTCCGTATGCGATTCAAATTCTATGAAGGCATGATTGTAGGTGCCGATGTTGAAAGAGCAATAGATTTGTTGTTATCTTATAGGAGTAAGGGAAACGTGTCTAGATTACTATATGAGGATGACATGTCTTGTAGGAAAAAGGCGCGACAGTACCCTATGAGAGAAGTTCCTCCAGTTTGGAGGGAAGGTGATGCGAATGCAAATCCACCCATTCCACCACATTTCCAGCGTGTATGGGTACATGTCCCCTGGAAAGGATCTGAAGTTTTAGCACTCAAGCAGACATTACCTGATCCTCGCAAAAATCCTGCAGGATATTATAAGGAGTTATCACAGACTGCAAGCTCATGTATAATGAATTTAGCGGATGTAGACATGTTGTTTGGGAATGTTGTTCCTCAGCCCTTGTGGAGTAAGATCCATCATACAGACCATGACCAAGAAGTAGGTGACACATGGGCTAATATTACTGCTGCAGATGCTAGACAAGTTGGTGGTTCCAAACCTGAGCCTTTAGTAGCTGAACTTCCTGGTAGAATTGTCACGTACATGAAGACCTTAATGCCTGAATTGCGTGTAAATTGGGACAAGTTGTCTGGGTGCAAGCAGAAGAAAGATGAGAATGTGTCTGACTTTTTCACAAGGTTTGAAGAGACTTTCGTCGACCACAGTGGTCAGGATATGGCTACCGAAGGTGGCCAAAGATTGTTTGTAGACAAATTTGTACATAATTTGCTTCCTGAACTGTGTAATAAATTGAAAGATTCGGAGAGTGATTGGGCTGTTTCCACGTCAGCGCAGATTTTAGCCACAGCCCAGTACTACGAAAATAGGCGCAAAGACGAGCTAGATAAGGCAGACAAAAAGACTAAAGATTTAAAAACTAAAGTTCTTCTCCAGCAAGCCTATCCGCCTCGCACTCCCAGTCAGCCCAATTATCAGCAACCACAGCAGTATTCGAGAAACTCGCAAGAAAACGAGTTTTCTCATCAGCGTTTACCGTATGGTCCGAATCAGTGTGCGTATTGCAAGGAAGAGGGTCATTTCAAGAATAATTGTCCAGCTTTATTGCGACGTTTAAATGGTGTTTCTGGTGCAAGAGGTAGAGGTGTTCAACAGGCTCCTAGGGGTAGGGGCCGTGGAAATTTCCCCCAGAATGCCACTTCTTTTCCGCCTCAGAATTCTATGAATAGCTTTGATCAACAGAATAATGCGTCTTCTAGGTCAGCTCAGTACTATGCTGATGACTATTACGCAGAAAACGAGAATGAGGGTAATAATTGCTAGGACAGCCATGGACAAAGAGAGGGAGTTGTTTCAGTTCCAGTAGATCAGAATGGGCCTTATGTTGAGGTGATTACATCAGGAGTGTCAGAACCTTTTCTGCTGGATACTGGTGCTACAAAAAGTTCGATCATGCACTCAAAACTTCCTGGCGCACCTTTGTTTGGCGAAATGAATGTTTCAGTAGGTTTTTCTGGCGCCCCGGTTAGAAACCCGATCTCAAGTCTTATGCCCCTTTCTGTTGGCCCATGTGAATTAGAAGCACCCCTCATTCTTACAACAGGTTGTGGTGAAAATTTGTTAGGTTTGAATTTGTTAAAGAGATTATATGCAACTTTGTACTGTTCTCCTTCAGGAGTGCAAATTACCCTTGGTAAGAAAGTGGTTTCTCCGATGTATCTGTCAAGGGAAAATATCCCAACAGAATTGTCATCTCTCCCAGATGTACTTTGGGCTACTGGTTCTAATGATGTGGGTCTTTTGGAGATAGCGCCGTATGTCATAACATTGAAAGCCAATGTTAGGTTGCCACGTATTCCCCAATACAAGATCTCTAGCGAATGTGAAAAGGCGTTGTTAGCGATCATTTACGATCTGATCGAGAAAGATGTCATTGAAGAGACAACAGGCAACATTTGTAACAGTCCTGTTTTGCCAGTCTTAAAGCGTACTGATCCTTCACAGCCCCCTGTGTACAGATTTGTGATTGATCTCAGAGAAGTGAATAAGATTGTTGTACCACAGTTTCCAGTTGTCCCTGACATTACTGCCCTATTGACTATGGTTCCAGCTTCAGCCACTTAGTTCTCGGTGATTGACCTGAAGAACGCTTTCTTCAGCATCCCGATTGCTGAGGAGAGCAGAGATATTTTTGGCTTCAATTTAGGAGGACGAAGCTTCCGCTTCAAACGCACTCCTCAGGGCTATTGTGAAAGTCCATCGATATTTAGTCAGGCTCTGAAAACACAACTTGATCCGATTGTTCTACCTGATGGTGCGACTCTGATTCAGTATGTAGATGATCTGCTGATCGCTGCAGATACTGAAGAGATTTGCAAGCAAGCCACATTGTCCTTGTTGCGTCATTTATGTGACATGAAGCACAAAGTCTCTCTTTCAAAACTGCAATTTTGTCGACAAGAAGTGACCTACCTAGGTCACATCTTATCGAAGGAGGGAAGGAGACTGACCCCAGAAAGAATACAGGCAATTGCAAGATTGAGTGTCCCAAGGACACAAAGAGAAGTGCGTGCTTTCTTGGGCATTACATCGTACTGTAGACAATGGATACCGAATTTTTCACTATTGGCTAAACCTTTGCTGGCACTAATCTGTAAAGACACACCCGATCCTATGCCTTGGTCTGAAGATTGTCAGACAAGTTTCCACGAGTTGCGTGATGCATTGTGTTCGGCTCCTGTGTTGGGCAACCCCGACTACACTAAGCCTTTTACATTTTATGTCCATGAGAAGGAAGGTTGCGCATTATCAGTCCTGACACAATACTTTGGGGACAAACAGCGCCCATGCGCGTATTTTTCAGCGACTCTAGACCCTGTAGCTAAGGCATTACCAAGTTGCTTGAGGGCCACTGCTGCAGCAGCTGTCTGTATTCGACAGTCTGCTGGGTTAGTGATGAATAACACACTGATCGTTATGGTCCCACATGCAGTGGACATTTTACTAAACAGACTGAAGACGCAGCATTTAACTAGTGCTCGACTGTCCAGTTATGAGCTGACACTATTAGCAAGTCACATACACATAAAGAGGTGTGATACACTCAACCCCGCTACGTTATTGCCTATTCCGGCAGAGACAGATGAGGTTGAAAAACATGATTGCTGCTTTAGGACAGAAGAAGAGACAAAAGGGAGAGTAGACTTGCAGGACACTCCCCTTCCTGAATGTAATGATACTTTATGGGTTGATGGTTCATGGAGAAGTGTGGCTCACTGGTTAGAGCAGGCAGACCCTGAAGCAGAGGTCAGACCCGGGACCAGGGTTCGATTCCCGACGCGGCAGGGTGTTGAGCTCTAATGTCCACGGACTCGATAATTCTCGCTTCGGTGCCTGACCTAATCATGGGTTCACACTCTGCAACTCTGGGCATTAAGCTTGCTTAATCTCCACAACGGCCCCCCTGCGGCGGGATGCCTGGCTTTCACCTTGGGGATGCCCTGTAGGGGCTATCTCACAGGGAAAAACCAGGACGGGTTCCCAAGGCAAGCACGGAGATACCCCTTCGGGGGTCGATTCTGGCGCTATATAAGAAATGTAATAATAATAATGCTTCAAGTTGCCAAATGGTGATACGACTGCAGCATATGCTGTAACAACATTGCACACGATTGTAGAGACTGCGCGCATTCCCCATAATTCCGCGCAAGCAGCCGAGTTAGTTGCACTTACAAGAGTGTGTGTGTTGGCAATAGGAAAGCGAGTGAATGTGTATACAGATAGCCAATATGCCTTCGGCGTGGCTCACAGCTTTGGAAGATTGTGGTGTGAACGTGGGTTCCTGACGTCACATGGTGCAAGAATCCAACATGGTCAGCTAGTGAACGAGCTTCTCGAGTCACTGACCTTGCCACTACAAGTTGCAATTGTGAAATGCAGTGCACACAGAAAGATTCAAGATGATGTTGGTCGTGGGAATGCATTTGCAGATGAAGTTGCGAAAGAGACTGCAAGGAACACGATGAGTCGAATGTATGTTGTAGGTCCTGCGAGATGGATTGCTGATGTGGGTATGTGTGAGGACACTATTGAAAGTGTGAAGTCTATACAATCTGATGCCACTGAAAAAGAGGTGAATGAATGGGGAGAAAGCAAGGGTAGATTGGATGCGAATGGTTGTTGGGTCGAATTATCAGAGCATCAAAGATGGCTGTTACCCGATGCATATGTGCTTGCAGTGGTGACAATGGCCCATGGAATGGCTCACATTAGTGCGAAAGGAATTTGTAAGTTGTTGGCCCCAGTATGGCAGAATAGTGGTATCCCGAAATGCGCAGAGAATTTGGTCAGGAACTGTATGGTGTGTTTGAAGTACAATCCTGGTAGGGGAACCCCAACTCCAGCTGGTCATTTTGCGCCTCCAACGTATCCGTTCGAGGTTTTGCAGCTCGATTTCATCCACATGGAAAGATGCAACAATCTGAAATACGTGCTTGTTGTTGTTTGCGCCTTCTCCAGGTGGGTGGAAGCGTATCCCCTTAAGGACAACACTGCCTTGTCAACTGCCAAAGCCCTTGACAAGGAATTCTTCCCTAGATTTGGTATGCCCAGAATGGTCTGGAGTGATAATGGAAGTGAATTCGTGGGACGAGTGATGAAGAGAGTGTGCGAATGTCTAGGCATACACCAGAAGTTCCACGCTGCAAATCACCCCCAATCAGCGGGATTAGTAGAGTGCTACAACGGCACGTTAAAGTTAAAATTGGCCAAGATCCAAGCCAGCACAGGTCTTAAATGGCCTGACGCCTTGCCTTTAGCACTCCTATCTACCAGAATGTCGGTCCATTCTAGACTGGGACTTAGCCCCCACGAAATCGTGTTCGGGCGCCCAGCGAACATATGGGGAGTGCCTAGGCCCAAGAAACTAAGCGAGATAGAGCACCCTGTACTGCTTGACTATTTGTGCGAATTGACAACTAAATTGCGTGTTTTACACCAACAGGTTCACAGTTCCTCTCCGCCAGCATCTGATGATCCATGTCACGCAATTGAACCTGGCACCTGGGTATTGGTGAAAAACTTTCAGAGAACAAAGACCGAACAGCCCAGGTGGACCGGCCCATACCTCGTCCTTCTTTCCACGAGATCAGCCGTTCGGGTGGAAGGAAAGAAGAACTGGATCCACGGGATCCGTTGTAAACGGATCCCTCTGCCTCTTCCATATGACCGGTGGGTCCAGGAGGGAATTGCTGACTCTGAGACCGAGTCCGTACCACGCTTTGCACCCTTCAGCGATGCACGATTGAAAGGAACTGGTACCGAAAAGGAGAGTGATCGTATTCTGCAAAGATTTGTGCCACCGTCAATGCAGTTGGACACTACAGAACCTGAAACATTGTTTGAAGACCACACCGTACCTGGGAAACAACGGTATAATCTGAGGCCAAGAGAAACGAACTAATGAAAACAAACTAATAAGACCTCCCCCCCCCCCCCCCCCCAAAGAACAATTTTTGATTTTACAGCTCTCTCGCCCCGGGAACTTGCTCATTTTTGATTTTCGAACCGCCATCCGGTTCTGCTGCTAGGGTCGCGGTTGACAGTCTGGGGAGTGCAGCTGGAGACGTTTAGGTCAACGGTTCTGGTTGGTCCGAGGGAATTACCCTGGGCTGAACAGAAAGCACTCTTTGGCAGAATCAATCTCCCACCGCGGGCAGCAACTAGAGGATGGAGTTTCCAAGGGTAGAGAGACCTGCTAGATCCACGAACTTTCAAAAGAAAATATGCACTGTGATGGCCAGAAAAAGATTCTTGATAATATATATTTTAATGTTATGTAGCATAACGATGTTCTTGATTGGCTATACTTTATTCACATTTCGAGTTACCTTTGTAAATAACACTCAGACCACAACTCCTCCTACTGTTTCTCCGCACTCCTTTCACCCTCTACCTGAACACGAGTCTGCCAGAAGACTAGAATTTGTAAATAACTCATTCATCCAGCTCCTACACCAGCACCAGTCTATAATGAACACATCGAACTGTTGGATATGTGGACTTATGCCGCACACAACAGAGAAGGGCATCCCTTACTTCGTCCTGCCATTCAGTTACTATGGTTCTCTGTGGGCTTTCCAGACAATGTTCCTGTTTGCCATAGAACCATATCCCCCGCGTCCCACAGGGAGCAATTCCAGCAACAAGGCACTAGTGGCAGGAATAAGTAATATGAGCAGGGATATCGACACGTATCGAACGATTCCCAAAGATGAGTTTACCCCGTACAGTAGATGGAACATCACTGAGTATGGGATTTCCTTGATTGAGAGCCAGAAAACAAAGAAATCCTCCCCGGTTTGGATAGTACCCCACCAGGGTCACCTATGTCTGCAAGGTATTGGCAGGGATCCCAAAGCACAGTTGGAGAAGAGCGTATGCACGGAAACGTATGTGTTTGCATCCCGAACTTCCCCTCCATTCTTAGCAGCTAAGGGTACCTACTTCGTCTGCCATGACAAAGCATACACATGGTTTCCCCCTGACTTCTCGGGCACATGTTTTATCTCGTTTCTGCTGCCACCCACCTACACGGCCGAGGCAGATTACCATCGGACAAGGACAGTTAGGGGTGTTGTGAGTCAAGACGACACTGCGGGTCAAGAGTTTGGAGACTTCGCAAAGGGTTTTCTGCCGTTTTGGGGGCCTATGGTGAACAGCAGGAACATTCACCAGTTAACGAGGGTAGTTGAATCCGCCGTGACCGAAACGGCTGGTGCCCTTAGTAACTTGACAGCTGAGCTCCAGTCGGACAGACTTATGACTCTTCAGAACAGGGTTGCCCTAGATGTCATACTTGCAGACCGTGGTGGTGTATGTAGAGTGATCCAATCCAGTTGCTGCATTTTCATCCCTGACAATGCTCCGACAGTGTACCAGGCCATCTCCAAACTGCACAAAATCTCTGATTCCCTGCACGTGGATAAAGGGGATTGGTCCCTGCTAGGGTGGTTCTGGGAACTGATCTCACTTACAACCAATCATCAATAAGGGTTGCTGGACTGATACATAGTGTTCACTAGAATAGTGAGCACTGCATATCAGGCCACCTTCTCACACTGTGGTTCTGAAATTCTGGACCCTGCTGTAATATGGTACCGAGGCCCAACCCTCGTGTCACAAAATATCATCGTACCATGACGAATTTGGTGTCGGCAGACCGGTAATGAGTAGGACATTATCCCTATGCATTTGCGTCGTGATTGAGTGATGCTAACACCCTTAAATCGTGGTTTCTGTTCCAAACCCTCGGACTCCATTTTGTGAACGGCATCCATCTTATGGCTTGCCCTCATATAGTCAATTGATTGAGGCCGAGCTTGATCTGAAAGGACACGTCCACCTTAGCTGACTTCCCCGTGACCTGGCCGAGCTGACTCCACTGCCACCGGCCAAACCTGTTCGGGCACTTCCTCGCCCAGTGGCCGAGTAAGATAGCATCAAGGCACAACATGCCATAAACGATTCACTACATACAGACCCTGTTTTCTACACACATACACCTGTCCATGTTTCTTGTTTATGGCCAGTTTTACGATGAGGAGGTGCCCGATTTTATTGGGGTTTCATCGATATCTGATAGTAGTTCTGGGCCGGGCTGGGCCATCTATCACCAACTGGACATCTAAAATATGGGTTGAATTCTTGCCTGCAGCTGTTATCTTTGTATAAAAGGAGAAGGCTGGTTCTGTAAAAACGAACAGTCTCCTGAGAACTTACATCCCGTGCTGTTGTTCTTCTAGGACACTTGTTACTTGGTTGCAGCCAATAAAACTCGATCTCTGACTTCACCTAGAAGACTCTTTGTTTCTGTGGTCCGGAACAGGGAGAACTCAGAGGTCTTCGGGTGTTACCCCCTGGCACCACCGGGTTCCTAAAAACCCGGCACCTCAGCCGACACCGCAGCGAATTCCGAAAACGAATACAAATTCTCTTGACATGAACAGATAATTTAAACAAAAAAGTCGGAGTAACATTTTTGGCAATAGAAAATAATATATTGATTAGTTGAATATGAAGTTAAATGGTAGAGGGGCAGTTAAACGTTGGTCAACTCTCGTTAGAGATCATGGTCACAACAAATAGGAAAATGTGTGGGGTAAAATACTGGCTAGGACAGAAGCCAAATGGAGCATGAACCATAAGGCTTTGTAT
This sequence comes from Lissotriton vulgaris, assembly GCF_964263255.1. NCBI lineage: Eukaryota > Metazoa > Chordata > Amphibia > Caudata > Salamandridae > Lissotriton > Lissotriton vulgaris. The sequence goes on from NW_028249404.1 coordinate 206,731, forward strand.
CACAGAGTGTCAAGAATATTTTTTGTTTTTCAAGATTCCCAGTAACGCAGCTGATGGGACCTTTCTGCGTTTCTGCAGTAGGTTAAACATCTAAATGCCCTCCACTAACGTTTACTTATCAAGAGGTTTTAATTGCAATGAAATCCCCAGAGAAGAGTAAAGTCCCAGGTTTGGACAAAACATTCCAGTTACGCTCGGTGTGACTGGTGTCTGTGTATAAAAATGGCGACTGAGGCGAACCATTGAGATTACTAACTCATCAGCCCAATAGACTAATTTAAAAATAAACGTTATGGCAACGTTATATCAGGACTCGCAACGGGGTGGATCAAGCGTAATTTGATTTTTGTACAAACAGACTTTCAAAAACGAAAACACACTGTTGACAAAGCTTTCAGGCTATTATTGATTAAAACTCTGTTAACTATGTTAACAATCACAATGCCTCACTGTATGTGTTTTTGTAGATTTACAGGTAGCCTTAAAAAATGTGATTCGAGTGACATGAGCATAAGTGCTAAAACCTTGTGGTGAGTTCTCGGCCAACGAATTTCACAGACTAAATAGAACATGTCAAATGTGATCGACCCTACATACCGTTTCTTTGATTAATCGTGAAAAACACGTTTTTGTGATAATCAGAGCTATCTCCTTTTTAAATTCTGGGACTTGAATTGAAAGAAGGAGAACAATTCTGATAATAAACAGCTGCATTCCAAGTTTAAAGGAATTCCTAAGGACTTAAATTTACAGTACCTGATAAACCCAAGAGGGTCCTTTGTCAATTATAAGCAGGTTTTATTCATTTAAAGTGTAATGCCATCGCAAGCCCAGTGGAGATTGGATACAGATCTCCCCATAACTGCTAAACAATGGTCCTATTTCTGTGTGCAAACTGCAGCCCTGTTGCCCAACTATAGACTGCGCCTTATACACTTCAAGTTCTTGCATAGATTATATCTAGGCTTTTCGGAATTCGGTTAAAACCGACTCTCCCCGACTGTACACCTCCAGATGAAAATCAGGTGACCTGGTTTAAACCGAGTGTCACTGATTTTCATGGCTGACGTGGGGGCAGAGGAGCTGTTGTGGTCTGCCGTCTCTTTTACTGCGGCCGCACCCGAGTACTTCACACGTCTTTAAAGACCATTCACTTAATGAGGCTTTGTTCTTCTGTCGCCCCTTCTCAGAGTCCCTGGGGGCGGGTCTGAGTGCAGAAACAGTCTTCATTGCTTGCGGTTTTGTCACGCCTGGCAGCCGGCCCTGCACCAGGGAGCTTGGAAGCAGAAACCTATTGTGCTCAAACGGGCTTCAGTCCCGTCCTCCCCCCTCCCACCTCCTCCCCCCATAGTGTGTCAGCCCGGGCTGAGCAGCCTCCAGTCTTTACCCTCTCTGCATCCGTCACTGGCAGTCCAGAGCACCCTTCTGGTGTGGGGAGGCCTGGGGTCATGTCTGCGCAGGGTCACCGGTGCACCGTTGTATAGTCGGGTCAAATTTATAGACAAGAAAATAAAAAAATTAAAAATACTAGAAAAGCCAGTCTAGGAAAAGGGGTTAAAGAAGCGTCGCACATGACTTTTCAAGTCCCCTGCGCGCGACCACAAATTCAATTTCGATGAAAATGTCTAAATTGCTGAAGAAATAGAAACCCAGGGCAAGACCTTGATACTAATTTCGTGGGAATTAAGAGCATTATCAGACTGAGGGTGGACGTTTTATAATTATCTAGAGATCTAAAAAAAAAGAAAGTTGTTCTAAAATCAGTTTCTTCTACCCAAATTCAAAGAAGCCCAGGGCAACTCGATGACGTAATTAGCATGGTTTATTTCTGAAAATGAATCCAGCCCATCTGAATAGAGCTGGCTTTACGGGTGATGCATTTTTCATTTCCATATACAAAAGTCTACACTCTTAGCCTTGTCAGTTCTTTTGCTGGTTGTCTGTACTCCATCCAGTATGTTTCACTTCTCCCATTTCCCTGGGGTAGTTATTAGTGACCTGAGAACTCGTGTTTTCTCAAAGCTGATGTTACAGCGACTAAAAACATTAACATTGTGGATTTAAGCACTGCAAAGAACAAGTTGCTTTAATTCCTATTATGCCGGCACAGGTGACTCTCCACAAACTGCTCCAAACCCCCGCCCCCCCCCCCACCCGGCCCACCGCACTGCAGTGCCACCCCCTGAGCAGGTGCCGCCTGTGCACTGACTGCCCCAGAGCACTGGTCCTGTCCGAACCCCGTACTGTCCCCCCCCCCTTCCCCAATCATCAGCCCCGCCCTTGTCAGCGGGCTCTCTCATGGCTGGCAGCATGTGCCTCTGCTCACGTAGGCCGAGGTCTGTGCCCAGGTAATTAGAGAGGCGGGGACCCCCTGCAGGAGTTGTGGACTCAACTGGATGGAGAACCTTGTCCTGGGAACAGGGAGAGGCTACCTTTCAAATCGCTTGGAAGCACAGGCTAATTGTTGTAGGCGCTGCATAGTGGTTAGATGGCCAGTCGTAGGTTTAAGGTAGCTGAATTCTAATCCTGGCTCCTCTGCAATGTGTGATCCTGAACTTTGCCTCCTTCGTGTACTGAAACAATAGTCGCCTAGGAGCACGCATGCACTCGACATCATAAGGCAGAGAAGTGCTGTACAAGTGATATAAAAACAGTTATTAATAGGGCGTATCTGTCTGCGGGAGATGCAGGCTCCCCTTGCTGTCCCAGCAGAGAGGCCTCCTCCTGCCCCATACCGCCCGCCATGCTCGTGTCCATCAGTACAATCCTCAGTGAGAGATGGCTTCGGGGAGCTCAGTGCACATTGGCAGCTCTGGGCATCTCCCACTGCTCCCAGCATTGCTCTCTCTTCGCGCATCTCTGCTCCCCCCCCCCCCCCCCCCTCCCACCAAGGACTGCCCCTAAAACACGGCGAGCAGCTGCTCCGGTCTAGGGGTGTCCCATTGTCGATGGAGTCACCCCAGGAGCGCGCGCAGGCGGGAGGTGTCAGCAAGCGCACAGAGGCCGAGTCTGGGAGTCAAAGATTCATTCACCACCACAAGGGTAATGGTGAAAAGTACAATAATGTGCTCTCCTTCCCTCCACCCCGATCACGGGGGCCACCACCTAAGCACGTGGCTATGAGTTAGTGAATGAATGAATGAATGAATGAATGAAGAACATGGCAGACCAACGCTACAAATATGGTCTACTGTGCGCTACTAGGAGGAATGAGAGGCATCTGGGAGACAGAGGGACGTAACACCAGTAGGGAGGGAGCATTACTAGAGGAAGGAAGACAGTGCACGTGTGGATGAGAGGGCTGTGGTGGAAACAGGAATGTCACGAGGAAGAGGAGTGTCACTTAAACCGGGGGGGGGGGGGGGGGGGGGGGGGGGCGGGGGGCGGGGCATCACTAGGGGACCGAGTGAGAAATGTTACCAGGGGAGTTTGTGACACAAGGGACAGGAGGGCGCTATTATGGAGAGACTGATATCACTCAAGGAAAGAAGGAATGTCACAGAAGAGATTGTGTTATAAAGATGCAGGAAGGGAGGGAGGGAATGTCACTAGAAAGAGGGATGTCACCCAAGGAGGTGATTGTACAGCAAACAATGTATGGAGCAGAAGGGGTTAACCCCTTCGCAGCGCCGAAGGGGTTAAACAAACTTTTGTTGGACAGACATTTCCGCCAGCTGCTGAAAGTTTGCAAAGTTTACAAAAGTAACACATTTTGCAAATATGTGAGATTTCAAAGTTTGTCATTTTCACAAAACGCCTTTCAGTTTCAGGCTGTATTTACGTCCTAATGCCCTAAGGATTGGATTTTAAAATATTCTCTGTATGTTGAGCACTTTGAAACAAAACACACTCACAACACGCCCCTTAGGCAGCAAATGCAAATGTAGTAGTCTCGAACATTTTGCTGAAAACTTCTACAATATGTACGAATTCGAGTGTTTAAAATAACATTTTAATTTGTTTTTAGAATGGCAACTCTTCCTCGGATAACTGGTCTCATTAAAAAAATTCAACGCTTTTTCAATGGCTTTTTTCATACAATTTGGGACGACCAGTCATAAACCATTGCATTTCAGCGGAAGTGCTCCCGCCGCTCATTTGGAATGCGGATTAGTTGACAAGGTCTTGAGCAAGGGTTGTTCCTTTTCTAGTAGTTCACAAAAGTTCAAGACAAAAACTTTTGATGGCGCCCCCAGCCACTGGGGCAGCACCAAATAAACACAAGGGGGGGCTGGCGGTCCTAAACAAAGGGCTTATATGTCCACTGAGTGTCCCGAGAGCTGTGGCAAGACCGGAGGGCCACAAATCGGCGCTTTTGGCCCTTCAATTTATGGCCTTTCTAGCATTAATCAGAAACCTGAAACCTATGGGGTAGGTTCAAGACACGAAAACAAATAAACAATCCAAATTTCTGGCTCGGTGAATCTGAGGCGGTAGCAAGAGGGCAGAGCAGAGTGCGCCCCAACCACGCCACTCTGTCTGACCCACCTCCCCAGTCCCAGTGGGCATAACAGGAAAATGGCATTCAGTTAAGAATTGTGGGCACGTAATTAAATCGGAGAAAAAAAAGACCTTGTGTGTGGAATCTGTCTCCAGATTTCGTTTTTGCGACAGAGTGAGTAGAACGGCCCCTTGCCCGGCCCGAAAGTCGCACGTGGGTGTTCATTATGAATGTATTTATGTTTAACAGGGCTTACGACCCTCTCCCCACTTGTGCCAATAAACAGCAGCGTGTCTGCCTTTTGTCCCAGCAACTTTTATATTTCTGAATTTCGTGATCTTTCACGTACGTTTTTTAATATTTTTCAAATACAACAAAATTCATTAAAACATGTTTTCCTTATACAGGGTGCAAATCCAGTATAACTACTTTGTACAAAAATCAAATTGCAACTTTCAGCTCTAACTTTGAAAAGCCAAGACACTTCTGTTATTTATTTTATTGCAATGATTTTAAGTAATCATGCAAATAAAATTATCTTACCTACTCAGGGGGACAATGCAGTGACAAATTTATGTACAGAAAATGTGTGTGTCTAGATATAGGGAAAGGAGTTGGCCTAACCGCTAGAGCTGTTGACCTCGAATCTGGGAAACCGAGTCTGAGTCTCGGAAATGATGCTGAACATCCTGCGATTCTGGGCAAATGAATGTGTCGTCATGTAACGCAACTGGTGCTATGTAAAGCGCTCTGATACCCGATTCTGGGTCATGTTTGCGCTATATAAAACTCTGTTAATAAAAAACAAAAAAACACACCCGCAACCCTGTTCCATCACAAGACAAAGACCGGCTGCAAAGTGCCCCCATTACTAACGACGCCACTTTGATATTTTATTTGCAGGTGGCCCCAGGGTCTGGGGTGGTGAAGCAAAGCAGAAAGGCCAACACAAGCCGCTCACACCTTGACCAGTCTGCGCGATCCTTATCTCAGACCTCAACTGCTTCTGAGCTCAGGAAACAGAGGCTGAGGGAGGGGTCAGCAGGCTGAGGATGTCTCTTTAAAAATAAAAATACAAAAATGGACAAAGAACCTGCACAAAATTAACCGGTGCATCCTCAGATTGCAGACCGATAGCTTGTTGGCCCGGGTATGCAGGGAAAATGTTGACCGTAGAAATGACAGCGGCATTCATACCAACCAGCACTTGCACCAAACTACCACCCCACCTACTCTCATACCCGCAGCATTCCCGCACTCCAACACAGACCACCACATCCACCGCTTCACAAGCACCTCTGTGGCAGTCATTTATTTATACATGTCTAAGGGAGGAATGTTCGTCAGCACAGTAGGCATCATACCAATGCTTTTACCCTTAGAATTGGTAGTTTAGCACCTTCTGTAGGGCCTCTGTTGAGGGATTCCTTGACTAGGTGTAGCATAGATGGTTGCACTAAATGTCTTCCAAGCAATGATAAAAGCAAAGCGTTCCATAAACACCGGTGAAACACTGTTTCAGTTGTTTTTTATGGCGCGAAAACGAGTAACCACTGAAAAGCACTGTTTTTTTGAGGTATTCAAATCACTGGAAAACACTGAAAAAACACCACCAGAATTTACCAAAAATAGAAACTGAAAACAGGAAAGCCTAATTATATCGTACTCCTTTACAACTGCAGCGCATGGGGCTAAGCGAGGAGATGTTCAGCACCTCAAGCCTCGTTTTTACATCTGGCCTGGGAATGCCCCAAGATCATGGATTATTGACATGAGGTACATTCTATGTTTCAGCAAATCATTAGACACCAGATCCCTTTCACCCCGCTAGTTAGTCTCCTTGGCGATGTTAAAGACATGCCTTCGTCCTCACGTCGCCTCACTGCCATACTAGTACTATTAGCCAAGTGCCAACTTGCTAAACATTGGGGGAGGAGAGTGGTCCCTCAGGTTATACAATGGCAACAGGATGCATCATATTGTAAGGAACAGTTGCTGTTCTTACAAATCCGTAAGAAAGATATTTGGGAACCGGTTTTAACATACTTGCGATCACGAGCCACAACCCCACCCTAGATACAGGTAGCGTTGCACCGAGTGCCCCAGATTGGAACTGCAGGAGATGCTAGATTACTGGGAGCCAGTCAATAATGCTGCCCTAACTTTCACCTTTGCATGACTACCCAAGATGCTCAGGATGCCTGTGTGACTCTGCCTGGAATGCTACAGTTGAGTGCTGTGATTGTCAACCATGACTGCGATGCTATCATGCACTATTCAATATTTAACTTGTGGTACCCTCTTCATCCTTTTAGCTGTATATACTGTATATGCCCCTTCCCCTCCCATCCCATTTCCTCTGCCTTCTACCTTTTTGAAGCTGTCATTGTAGTGTATGTTGTTTAAAATGCCAATAAATAAAGTTTAAATAAATAAAAAAGTTTAATGCCATAATGGCTTGTTTCAATAGGGAAAGGGGCAATGGTATCTCATTCCTGCAAGGATCCTTGGCTGTCAGAACCCCTTTCAAAGGTCCACGGGGCAAGAAGGAGCTACTCGGACCAACCATGGGGTTGTGGCCTTTTCCTTCTAATGTCCCAAGGCCCAACCTACTGTGGGTCCCGAGTACTAGGGTCAAGTACCTTCCCTTCAGCACATGACTCTCAGTGGTAGCGGGGGTCTAGCAGTCAAAGGCTCTTCAGGGAGAGGTAGGTGCAAGGTATACTAGGCTCTTAATTCAAAATAACCACAGTGTCCCCAGTAAGATGATTGTCTAGTCTAATACTGATCTTTAGTGTGCAAAACAGTATTTATCATACACGCTAAACACAGCACACTAAATAACCAACACTAGTAGCCTCTCAAGACTAGCATACTGATGCTTGTCAGGGCAGTGTTCCACCGTGGGTCTTCTTGCCCCCCCTCCTCCCCTCCTCCACATTATACTGAGACCCTGGTGATTTTAGGAGGTGTGCCCAGGTGCTGCCCACAATAGCAATGCAAATCAAAGTCGGGCTTTGGCCTTGAAAGTTTTGAACTCTACGGGCAGTAAAGTACTGAGTTTGCACAAGTCTCATACGGGCCCTCCTTCCACCTTACTCTAACCACACCCTTCAGAAGACTCCTAGAGCAGGAGTGATTCTCTCTTCTGCACTCCACAATGAGCAGCTCACACCACACCCTACCCACGGTTGGTGGGATTGGTGTGCGGAGGGGAAACACCCGTTACAACGAATGGATCGCATCGCGATGCCATCGTAGCGCAACTACTATCCGTAGTCCGTACGCATGCTACTACATCGCATTCACATATACATCGCTAACGTGGGAATGGATGTTTTCAAACTAATATATGTTCTACAGACAATGTGATTGGTGTTGTTAACGCGGAAGGGGAGAGGATGTGGTCTGACTGCTATCGCGGCCGACTTTGGTGCTCGGAAACAAGGTTCGAGACTGGGATCGAGCATTTAAAAACTGTGTGCAACTTTTTATGGTCATAAAAATTAGTTTCATGACACTCAAGACTAGATGGATGCATGACTGATGGATGGATGCATGATGGATGGTTGGATGGATGGATGGCTGGGTGCATGAATGATTGTTGGGTGGGTGGGTGGATGCATGGATGGATGAATGATTTTTGGCTGGATGCATGATGGATGGATGGGTGGATGGATGCATGAATGGATAGGTGGGTGCATGAATGATTGTTGGGTGGATGGGTGGGTGGCTGGGTGGATGGATGGGTGTATGGATGCATGAGTGGATGAATGATTGTTGACTGGATGCATGATGGATGGATGGGTGGATGGATGCGTGAATGATAAATGGATGCATGGTGAAAACTGCAGAGACACACAGAAGGGGAGAGGATGGGTTTGGTGCGAAATAAATGACTTTGGTGTGAAAAAATGTTTTACAAGGAAATAAATACATGTTTTCATTTCATACGGTGTGATGGATGTTTTCAAAACAAATAAATAGAGGTTACGACTTTGGTGTGAAATAAATGACTTTGGTGTGAAATAAAATAGATGTACAGACGTGTTATATGTTTGGATGCAGACTTTGGTGTGAAATGCAAATAAATACATGTTGTCATTACAGACGTGTTATATGTTTGGATGCCGACTTTGGTGTGAAATAAGTGTGAAATAAAAGAAAATTATATGTATCATGAAAATTGCAGGGCACACAAAAGGGGAGAGGATGTGGTCTGTCTGCTATTGCGGCCGACTTTGGTGCCTGGAAACAAGGTTCGAGACTGGTATCGAGCACTCACAAGCTGTGTGCAACTTTCATGGTCATAACAATTCTTTTCATGGCCCTCAGGAGTAGATGGATGCATGAATGATGGATGGATGCAGACGACTCGCAAATTATGTTTTCACTTACGGCACAAAATCCCAATGACACATCAACGCTCAAAACAGGACTGAATAACATCGCTACCTGGATGAAAGTAAACTTCTTAAAATGAAATGGCGAAAAAACGGAGGTAATAATTCTAGGGAAGCATAAACATCTATGGAGCCCACAACACTGGCCAGAAAAAATGGGCAACCTCCCCGTCCCGGTATCACAAGTACGAAATCTAGGTATACTCCTTGATGATACACTGAGCATGCATGCACAATCAGTAAAAGTCGTAGCCACCTGTTTTTCCATCTAAGTGGCTGAGAAAAATCTGCTTGATGCTCCCGGAGTCAACCAAAAAAACAGTAGTCAATGCCTTAATTACGTCCCGTCTTGACTATGGAAATGTCCTCTATGTGGGATCAAATAAAGCAAATCTCCACCGATTACAGATGGCCCAAAACGCGGCAATTAGACTATTATGTAAGGTACCAAAAAGAGAATCGGTTTCTGCATTCCGACGCAAACTTGGCTAAACGTAGAAAATCGAGTGAAATTTAAAACACTCATCTACATGCACAAAATAAAAACTAACACAGCCCCCAAGTACCTCTGCACTTTGGCCAAAACATACACTCCATCTAGAAATCTAAGATCTGCTTCTCATGGTCGTTTCATGGTCCCTAAATTCAAGCTAGCCCGTATTGGAGGCAAATCCTTTGCCTACCTAGGCCCTCTATATTGGAACTCTCTCCCTATCTCACTGAGAAATGAAACAAACTACCCCAGTTTCCGCAAGTTTCTAAAAACCTGGCTGTTTCGTTAATAAGATACACGCATTCCACCCATCAATTGGCTACTATGTGCCGGGAAACCCTTTTTGGGTAGCTGTCGCGCAATACAAATGCAAATAAATAAATAAATGGATGGATGGATGGTTGGGTGGGTGGATGGATGGGTGGGCACATGAATGATTGTTGGATGGGTGGGTGGGTGGATGGCTGGGTGCATGATGGATGGATGGATGCATGAATGGATGGGCGGGTGCATGAATGATTGTTGGGTGGGTGGATGGGTGGGTGGCTGGGTGGATGGATGGATGCATGGATGCATGAGTGGATGAATGAATGTTGGCTGGATGCATGATGGATGGATGGGTGGATGGATGCATGAATGGATGGGTGGGTGCATGAATGATTGTTGGGTGGATGGGTGGGTGGATGGATGCATGGATGATGGATGGATGCAGGATGGGTGAATGGATGCATGAATGATGGATGGATGCAGGATGGATGATATTACAAGGCTGTTTGGGTTAAAATGACGTACTGCTTTTAGAATTTGATTAAGGGCTTTATATGATCTGCAGCATAGGATGTTCTTAGTACCCGCGTTTTTTGGCTGTACATGCTACTGCTAGAGGAGAGAAGAAGGATCTGTTTCGATTAAACAATTAACCAATGAAAGGTTTGCAGAAACGTCCATTACCCATTGGGTGGGCTTTGCATGCTCAGAAATTACTAGACTAGGGACTATGATAACATTATATACACAATGATATGGCCTCAGTCTGTAATGGGTTACTTAATTTTGTAAATTCTAATTGTTTCTGATAGAAGATTTTGTGTCGGGGGAATGGGGGGGGGGGAGGGGGGCAGGGGTAGGGGCGGGTTCAGGCGGCAAATAACCAAAACTGCGTTGTTTTTCACTGCGAAGTGATGTTCTGCGGGGTGATGTTCGGGCCAATTGGAAGCAATGCAATTGCGTTGCAAAAGGCTGCGATGTGTTGGCTCACGATGTAATGGTCGGGCCGATGTCATAGACGCGATGTTAACGCACGCGATCTGTGTGGCCGCGATGTAACGTCATACATCCTGTGCGGAGGCAGTCGCAGTTGCCAACAGCTTCCAGATGAAGCAGTTCCTTCTACACAGTACCTGTCAATGAAGTGATGAAGCAGTATTGCTCCTGCCGGAGTCTTCTGGACTTATTCCCGAGCTGCTCTGCTAATTGAGGGATCCTCCGACATGGTGACAGACCCAGCGGTCCTAGTAGTCTCCTCCTGGCCTAGAAGGGTCACAGATGCAAGTGGCTATCCTGATCAAATCAGATCCTCCAAGCAATGGCACCAACAGTCTCAGTGGACTCTTCCTGGCATACAGCGGTCACAAACACACGCGACAGCCACAGTCTCAGTTAGATGAGTGACAGCCCTAACAGTCTTAATTGGATCAGCTGACTGCACCTGCAGATCCAGTGGCCCCTTCTTGGCACCCAAGGGTTAAGGACTGGGGCAGCGACCCAATCAGATCCACAATGCATTCAACGGCCTGGAACTTTGAGGCATCCCAGATGGGTTTTGCCAACTTACGCAAGAGAGCAGACAGCTCACCCGCAACATCAGCGCCTACTGGACAGGCTCCTCACTCCGAACACCGAGATCCACTAGCCAGGATCCTCAATGGGCGTCACTCCCTCCAGGCTATTAATCCAAGTTCAGTGCAAATGAATTTCGATTCTGGGTTATTGTCCCTAATTCAGATGGGAGGCTGGCACACCTTGGCTCCAGTCCTGTTTCTAGCAGTGAAAAGTCATGATGATCTCCCCTCTCTTAATGAAATGGTGCTATTCAATAAAGTGTGGGGTTTATTCTCCCACCTATATAGTCCAAATGCATACACATATGTGATTTTGTATCTGGCCTTTGAAATTTGTACTGATGGTGTCAGCTTCTTTGAAATGCTCTCGCCTCTGCAATGCTTTTTATTAAAGGGACAGCCTGCCACAGCAGGAATGGCTCCAATGCTTAGTAGCATAACACAGGCGAAGGGAGTAATGGAGGATCACCGAAATATGCCCCATAAAAGTTCAAAGAACTAAGACTTCCTCTCCATTAATATTCCAACTTCATCAGTCCTACCATCTCCCTGACAATAATCCCATACCCACTGACCCCTAATGAGGAGAGAAGAGTGAGTGAGTGTATGTGAACATGAACACTATCTCTGCAATGATGTCAACATGATTTTCTTCGCACATTATTTATTTATTTATTTTATTGAACTTATATTGCGCGCAGCTACCCGCAGTGGGTTTCCCGGCGCCAGGGATAGACTGGAGGAGAAATCAGAAAACAAGTAATTGCAAGAGGGAGACACTAGACCGGAGGAATCTGGAACTAGAACAGGAGGGTCTTCAGTTTTTTGCGGAAAGCCAGAAGACTGGTTTCTGTTTTAAGCGCCAATGGGAGAGCATTCCACATCTTGGGGCCCAGATATGCGAATGAACGGCCTCCCATTTTTGCCAGTCGGATTCTGGGAATCACAAGATTGCCACTGTTGGATGACCTCAAAAGGCGGCCAGGCTGATATGGCTGCGCAAGATTGTGCAAGTAGGCCGGAGCGGAGCCTTGGCGAATTTTGAAGAGGATGCACAAAGTTTTGAAGGCCACTCGATCCGAGATTTTTAACCAATGGAGGTCACGTAGAGCCTGCATTGCGGACATTCTCCTTGGGACATTACGCAGCAGGCGGGCGGCTGAGTTCTGTACAACCTGGAGTTTATTGATTGTAGCTTTATCTGCTCCTAGATAAAGCACATTGCCATAGTCGATATGGGACATCACAAGGGCCTGTACGACAGTTCTACGAGTGGACTCAGGCAGCATCCATATGATCTTTTGCAACCAGCGAAGGGTGTTAAAGCAGATCGCAGCGACCTTAGTTGCCTGCTGCCTCATCGAGAGTTTGTCGTCGATTAGGACACCGAGGTTGCGAGCAACAGGCACAGGGGACAGGATCCGCACTATAGTCACACACTATCTCTGTGGGAGCATGGACATCACTTTAATCACGCTATTTTTGTAGGGACCTAGGAGTCACTAAAATTATACACTATCGCTGTGTGGACCTGGTAATCACTGTAATTACACACTATCTCTGTGGGGATCTGGGCATCATTATAATTACACACTATCTCTGTAGAGGCCTGGGCATTACAGAGATCACACACTATCTCTGAAGGGATTTCAACATGATTATCATCACACACTATCTCTGAGGATCCCTGGGCATCACTATGATCACACACTTTTAGTGTAGGGACCTGGGAATCCCTATAATTACACACTATCTCTGTGTGCAGTTGATAATCACACACGGTCTCTGTGATTATTTGAGCATCACTATATTCACACTCTATATCTGTGGGGACCTGGGCATCAGTATTGTAGTATGGCTTAAGGCCTGCTTTTCTCGCATGTTATGTTAACATGGTTTATTAGAAGTTTAAACACCATTTTACCTTTTGCCGCTTTTGCACACGACACTGCATAGCTGTTTTTGTAAGTTAGCCTTCGTGAAGGTCTACAAATGAGAAAGTGTTTTGTTTTCGACATCTCTAGGCTTACACCGTTGAAGGACTGGGCTATTCTAAGGCCCAGCGGTGCCAGGGGACAACACCTGAAACCTTCGTGGGTTACCTGTTCCGGCGTACAAATCACAGAGACACGGGACACTTCCTTCGGCGTCAAAAATCAGCGTTTATTTACTGCAGGGATACAGAGATCGCAAGAAGTACACAACGTGTAGGTTCTGAGAGACTGCTTCAAATTGCAAAAGTGGGTCGCTCCTTTTATACACATTTTCGTCATTGCACAACATGGCAAACAAAAGGTTACAACTCAGTTCCCACAGTAAACTTCAAAAGGGTTGCTTTCATGTTTTCAGGAGCCCGGAACATAATTACAGTAACATCACCGGTTCCCAACTGTAAAAGCACGTTATCCCACCATTAGGCACATTCCATTCCGGCTGTAAACGAGCTAAGAGAAGAGACAGAAACAGGTGCAAGGAAGACAAAGATAGACAACAGATTGAAAAAGAGTGTAGGGGGCAATATCGGAAGCATGATTGCAGGATCAAAGGATTCGTGCATAATGCATGCACGGCTGAAACAATAGACCGGCATGGCAAGATGAGCCTCGAGCGGAGCCATCTGCCTTTGCTGTGTCATCCCCTCGTCATAAAGACACCCTCAAAGGAGCATGTGTCTTCCGCAAGAGCTTGGGAATCCCAGGGTCACGAAGTGGACAGTGTCCGTTCGCTGGCTACTTGAGGGCAAGAAACAAAATGGATGCCGTATCTAAAATGGAACCCGTGGGTTCAGATGGAGAAACCCATGAATAAGACGAACGGTGCAAAGTAGTGTAGCGAAAACGCGTACACCCACTAAACTCGTCATTTGCGGTTCATAGATACCCAACTCGTCCATATTCGAACAAGTAAAAAACGTCATTACGATTCTCACAGAACCTCACCGTGCCCCTAGTCTGCACAGTGAGTGCTGAAGCCATCAATGTTATCCAAACATGGTAGCTGTTTTTTGGCATGATCGAGTAATGCTTTCTAGAGACAACAATTAGGCAGCTGTGAGCCAACTAAGATTCTGGTGCCCTTAATATTACACACTTGTCATGATTTCACAGACTTGGAAGATTTTCCGTTTCCAGGGATGCAGAGAGCTTTGGCTGACCGAATGTGATTTACTCTTATTGAGCCGAAAGGTAATGTGGTCCCCCAAACAAGCCTAGGAGATCTTCTTTAGTTTATAATACATAGTTATAATATAGGGAGGGTGTTAAAAGTAGGCGCTATAAGACCTGTTTTCACCATCATTGTAATATGATTTCTCCTTTTGTATTTTATGGAATTGTAACAATGCTGACCAAATTATTTTTAATCATATGTCTGCTTATGTTGGCTAAGATACTGCATCTGAGATCACGTCGTGAAAATAAATATTTTAACCTTACTGTGTCTCATCTTTACTCCTGTTGTGGACTGGTTTGAGAGTATAACAAAGGAGTGTTCTCCCTTCCCACCATTCCTGAGTTTGTACTAAGTCGCATGTTCTAGGTAGTCTAATCATTGGTTACTTTGCTATAGGATGAAGAGCTAATGTGACACTGATGCTAGCTGGTTGGGGGTTTTCAGGGTACTGAGGTGAGGTTCTGGTACACCACAGTTCACTGATGTCCTAGGTCTCTGTGCACAGTTCTGTGTATAAGCAGGATCCTTGCAACATGGCGCCACCAACGATGTGGTCTTATTGTGAGACTCTTGAGTAGTGCTTGTATCAGTCCACGACCCCCTCACTATAGTTTCCGGTTGACAGTGGTGACGGATAAATCTACCTATAGTTACATAAGTCTTTTCAAGCTTGATAAAACAAAACGATTTTCTTTTGAATTACCACCCAGTTGTGCTGTTTATATTGCATTGTACTTATCTATCACTGTGTCATTATGGCTGCGGTAGATATCCCAGTACATAGCCGATTGTCTGTCCGCAATCATTTGCAGGATTTCCTAGTCTCTTTGGAAGGACAGGCAGTGGTTTTTGTTGTATCTGCTGATGCAGCGTACCCGTTTGAGCTCTTTTACTCATGGGTCACGTTTCCTGCGGTTGATGCTGGTACTGGTGTGTTTCACACTTACACTCAGTCTGCCGTGCCTGCCGAGTACGCTCTATATAGGACACAGGAAGTTCCGCTTTCTGTTTGGCAGCATGCCGTTTGGTTTAATGGTGCCCTCCCACGCGTAATAACGCAGGTCAGGCAAGGACTGTTGTCGATAGCAGGCGCTTCTTGGCCTGTTTTAGCTGCTTATACCCCGCATCCTAACGTACCGGGGTTGACAGCTCCTGAATTGAGACCCCTTTATGCCTCTGCTGTGACAGTGATAAGGGGTCTGGTTCATTACATTTCCTGCAACCTCCCGGTGGGGCCCGGGTGGTGTGGCTCATCCAGTTGGGACAAACGGGCTGAAGCTTAGTCCCATTATTGGTTAATGCGGTTATGGGCAAGTGTCCCCAAGATAAGGATGAGATGCCTTTTTGGCTTGCTGAGAAATTTGACCAACTGGAAGCAGAATTCCAGAATACTTCTCCTGTGGAGAAACACAGGATCCTTACCATTAGTTTGCAGAAAGACTTAGTGCCGGACATAAATGACTGTACCACTTGGGGTGTGATTTTTGCGGCAGTCTATACTAGGTGCTTTGGCACCCAGTCATTGGCTGTCCAGCCCTCCGCCATTAAGCGTTTGTAGAATGAACACGGGCCGGAGGCGGCTGTGGAGTTGGGAATGCGACTCTTAGGAGCGTTAGACATGGTTCGCGATCTCGTCCTTGCAAATGTAAAGGGGGATGCAGTAAGTTTCCAGGTGTCTAATGCTTTGCACGATATTCCCAAGGCCGATAAACCCTGTCAGTTACCAAGAATTATTACGGAGGCTTATAAGACTATTGGCCGTAATAGTTTGGGTGTTAAGGCTTTTGCTAAAAAACTAACACAGCAGCAAACTCAGCAGGCGTCATCTGATAAAGATGACCGCCAGAAAGTTCCGAAACAAAATTGGAGTAAGAATAAAAAACAGGGGAAACAGTAACAGAAACAGGGGTCCCGTCCTGCTTCACCTACACCTGCCGTTAATGAGCGTACATGTTGCGCCACCGCACTACAATTAAGTCACTTTATAGGTTTCAGGTTCCTGAACAATATTCTCCTCGCTCTTTCAGGAAACAATGGTCTCACCCACCGGTGGAGGAGGCGGCGGCAGAGGTCGAGGAGCCCAACAGAGCCGTGCGCAGCCTCGCAAGGCTGGCGGAGAAGGCAAGCAAGATGAGTCACCGCGACAAAGACCCCAGTTTCAAAAGAAGAAAGTTGCTGCGGTAACAGCGAAATATGCCACAGATAATAAGAACGCAGCTTCGGAATCAGACACTGTTGGACAGCGCTGCAGAGATTACCATAGTGCGAGAGGCCCTGCATCCACTACTGAAGGTGACAGCGACTGACACCTTCGTTGTAGTTGAGGCAGCTGACACTTGAGTGGCTCCCCCTGAAAGAATTTATGAAATTGTTCTTGTAATTGAAGGTGACATAGAATGTACCATAAAAGTTTTTTGAGGGGGAAATCTAACTACTACCTATGATATTTTGTTGGCGGAGGTCGACTGGCCCCCATTCTTTGTCTTAGCTGCTCCCCAAGGGGAGGAGGTAATCCTCCCTAATGTGGCGCACACAGTGCCAAAAGAGCAGGAGCGGCATTTTGCAGAAGATTGGGCTAAGGTGCTTGTGCCGGCTTTGTACCATCCTCATTGTGGATGGGACAAATTTTCCACTCTAAATGAGATTCCTTTGTTGCGGTCGATGCCACAGCGTCAACCCCAATACCCATGCGGCGAGAAGCAAAAGCTTCCATTGCGAAAATCCTTGAACAATTGAAATATTAAAGTGTAATTGAAACGTCTGTGTCTCCGATGAATAACCCTTTTACTGTGACCAAGCCAGATGGCTCGTACCTTTGGTATTGGATTACCGCCATTTAAACTCACATTGTCGTACGTGCGCGGTGCAGAATACTCACAGTTCTGCTCTTGTGAATAGTCTTGTGCATAAAAGATTCAAGACCACACTTGACATATCCAATGTTTTTTTTTCCCACACTCTGTCCCCTCTAAGTAGTCAATGAACAGTTTTTACAAGTGGTGGCAAACAGCGCCAATTTCGCGGTTTGGCTATGGGCTATAAAAACAGTCGAGGCGTTTTTGCCGCCCGCGTTGTCTCTCTCTTGGAAGGGCTCGACACAGATGCATATTCGTATGTGGATGAGATCTATCTCACAGACGACGAATTATGCCCGCATCTGTTTCGTGTGGACAGCATAATGTGCAATTTTGCGGATTTTTACTAAAAATTTAACTTGGCAAAATCTCATATTGCAGAGTACACAGTGTTGTTCCTAGGCTACGAGCTCAACAATGAAGGTCGAGGTTTGGCTCCTCACTTCCTGGAGAAATGCGCACTTTTGCACGCTCCCTCAACACTGAAAAAAATCACAATCTTTACTGGGCTTTTTGAATTTCGGCCGTACCTACATTCCCGAATATGCCCAGGATATCAAGCCTCTTTACGCCTTGATAGAACCTTCTTTATCCAAATCGCGCTGGCTGCCTGAACATTCAACCATCTTGCAATCTTTAAAGGCTGATCTACTAGAATCTAAATTCTTGTTGACCCATGATAACGTGATAAAAATCGTACCAGGGGAGGTGGGTTTCATGTACCTCACCTTTAATGAGGGTGACACAGTCCCTATCGTTTACAAGTCACACTTGTACACTTCGGCTGAGTTGCGGTTTTCCACTGTGGAAAAAGTTTTGACAGCAGTGCAAATGGTGATTCTTAAGGAATGTGCACTGTCGTAGGGGAAAGCACATTTTGGTTGTTACTCCGTATCCTGCCTTGGAGGCACTGATGAAAGCCAGTGTGCCGAATTCCAAGGCTCTGCACCCGCGGTGGATACAATAGGCCACGTCCTTGACATCTCCGGATGTCACGTTAATTTTTGATTCCTCTCTGCAGACTCCGGAGTTCTTGCAGTATGAATTTGTACATCCTGCTCCTCTGACGATGCGCCCACTGGAGGATTTCGGTGGTATCATTTACACTGATGGAAGCGCGCAAGCGGCTACGGGTTCAAAGCACGCATATTCTTCGGCTTGCGCAATTGTGGTTGGTATTATGGTGGATGGTGAATTCAAGTCCGATGTCATGCATACACAGACATTAGGGGACTGTACCGCCCAATTGGCAGAGCTTCGTGCTCTGATACTTGCATTGGAGTATGTGTAATAGAAGGGGGTTTCCCAAGGGGATTTTTTCGTTTTTGGCAGGAAAACAGGGGAGAGATAATAACAAAATAGACAACAGCACACCCTGCCAAAATGGATATCAATGGTCCCATTAGGGATCCATAAGGTTATATATGGGGTGACATTAGCAAAAGACCAGAGCCATAGACTTTACTGATATTTTATGCATTGGAGTACACTGATTCCAGTGTGACTATTCTTATCATAAGTGACTCTTACTACTGTGTTCAATCATACAATGATAATCTACCATTTTGGACTCAAAATGATTATCGTGACTCCAAGGGTCGCACAATAAAACATAAAATGACCTGAGTTTGAGTGGCTGAGCTTAAAGAACGACTGCCACTTGTCTTTGTAATTCATACTCTGGGTCACCAGCGTGTTGGAGTTCACGCTATTGGCAACTGTTTCGTGGATTAAGCCGCTAAAACAGACAACATATGCAGTAGCAGCAGTTACACATTCCAAAAGTAAGATTGATGATGCCATCTTGACAGCTATTGCAGCAACATGGAAGGTATGTTATTACCCTAGAGGTTTCCCTTCTAAATACTCTTATAATTTAAGTCCTGATAAAGTTCCTTATGTGAGAATTAACGACATTGGTTACAGGTTAATACCCAACGCGGACCGCAGGCAGACTTTGATTACAGCAGCCCACGCTGGAATGGCCTCATCGCATGCTGGGGTGTCAGCTACTGTATCTCTTCTCCAGCAACGATATTGGTGGCGGGGTTTGTACAAAAAAATGCCACATTGAAGGATTATGTCCTTATATGTGGCATTTTTCAGCAAATTAAACCTTCTACTGCTGCACGCCCGCCCCAAACTCAGTTGTACATATCTAATAAACCACTTACGTGTGTTTATTTAGATCACTGCGTACATCTTAGTAGCAGTTGATTCTTGCACACGCTTTGTGTGGTTGTGGCTGCAACGTAGTGCTGATTCCAGAACTGTCGTAAGGGATTTGCATGTCTTTGTGGGAATTTTTGAGTGTGGTACTTTTCATTCAGACCAGGGTCCAGTGTTTGCCTCTAAGGTATACAAAGATGCCATGAGTTCTTTGGGGGTCCAGGTCAAATTTTCGTCTCCATACCGGCCGAGGGTAATAGTGTTTTGGAGCGGATGAACCGTGACTTAAAGCAATCCTTGACAGCTAAGGTATTAGGTACTGGCCGAGACTGGCTTACCCACCTCAATAGCGTACAGCGTGGACTAAATAATCTCCCTAGAAGGTCTCTGGGTGGGCGGACCCCATACAAAATGCTCTTTGGCATCAAAATGTTTGTTACGGACCTTGAGGGTCTACACATGGCGGCGGCAGCCGCATCCTTTGACGTAGATGAACATTCTAATGTTTTACAGAACCTACAAAAGACCAGAGACAGTCTTGCAAAGGAACATTTGCCCTCCACATCTGATGCTGCATTGCATATTCCGGTAGTCAGCTGGCTACCCCAAGTTGGAGAACTAGTCCGAGAGACGATCGAGAACAAGAAGGAACTGGGTCCCTCCTATCGAGCTCCAGTTCCTGTGCTTGGAGTGCAGAGTACAAGAACTGTCATTTTACCTCCTCTTCCTGGGCGAAAGGGGAACAGGTACATCTCCATTGACAATGTCAAACTACACAGGGTGGCCGATTCTTCATAGTATGACTTCTGCAGGTTTGTGTCCAGCAATGGTGCGGATCCTGCAATCAGGCCTGATATTTCCATTGAAATGAATACAGTTGCGAATCCTTTATTGAATTCAACTGCTAGTGATCCTCTTAATGATGCTGAATATACTTACCCCACTGACTTGTCTATGCCCAATTTGGAGACCCGTGTGGCTAATAAATCACGTTTTTCATTTGACACTGGCTCTACAACATCTTAGGCCCCTTCAAAAGTTTTGATTTTTGTTACCTGGTTTAAAAAACATTTTTTGATTTCTCCTTGGACTTACATTTGGCTAGTGCTTTTTTCAATTTTTTTATTCATGTCCATCGGATTTGTGGTGTATTTTTTTCAATTTGTGAATGGACACTACATTCAAGAAAGACTAATTGATGGAACTTTGGACCCCCACTCTTCTTCGCACATCATGAAGAGAGACCAGACTTTTGCGAATATAACTGCTTGGCCCGTTTTAGATGGGATTGTATGGGATGCAGTAAAATTCCAGATTCATGGTCCCACAGAGGTTACTAATGATCTCAATGTACTCCGGGTTTCGAGGGGCGATGTGTTTAAAAAAAATATTCGCTCTGATGATTGGGACGTCCAAGCCGTAGAGGCTTTTTTTCTGATTTGAAATATTATGCTGCTTTTGATGCAGTAGATTTGTATCTAGATTCTGCTAACTATGGTGATTTGAACTGTTACCAGCATTTTGGCAATTACTTTCTGCATAGGACTAATACATTTAGAAATGTGGTTAACTACACACAGTGGGAACATTGTCCCGCACCTATTGAAGGTAGTTCTAAAGCTCTTTTGAATTTGTTTTCTTATTTTACTGATTTTGATCAATCAAACCCTAATGCAATTTATTTTAAGATGGCTGAGAAGTCCTCTTCCAAGGTTAGACTTACCCACATACAATTACTGTATTCAAAGTCCTATATTGACCAGTTGGCTGTTGAGGGCTATGAGCTGTTGAAAGATACAGTTGATCTTAAATCTGTTTGGGGTTCTAAAAACTGGCAAGTGCAAGGCACAGAGGCTTTGCATCATGCATGTCTCATCCCGAACCATATGTTGTTTCTGAATGCTACAATTTCAAAAACCACGTGCTTTGGATTGGCTACTTCTAAAAAATTAAATGCTCCTTCGTTTCCTGATTTGGGTAAATACTCCCATTGGAATAATTACACCAGTACTTCCCTTAGTGATTTACAAGCCCTGTTGAGTAATTCCTCTTTTAATGTTCCCAGCATTAATCCCGAAGGCTGGTTGCTATGGCAAAAAAGTGTAGATTCATGCCAGCACCGATTTCTGGGTCTGACCCCTGGCTACACAGAGGTTAGAGTAGATCCCCGTTTTCAGAGTCAACATTCGGTCACCACCTATTCGGTAGGCAAATTGTGTCAGAGTTGGCTCAAACACTCTACCTTGGCATCATTTCAATCGCATTTGTCTAAACTGACTGAAGCCGTTGATTTGAATGATTTTGTAAAAGCTCCTGCAGCAGGCAGATCGAAAAGATGGATATATGCTGCTTACAAGGAAGTTTGGAAATTGTCCCAAATTGAAGCTGCTTCTAGGCCCAGAGCTATTGATCAGGCTAATTTAGAAAAAGTGCTTGCCATTGTAGATAATAGCATTAACACCCTATTTTCCCGTATTTACACATTACATAATATTGTTTCATCTGTTGTTGATATTGTACAAGAAGATGTTGAAGTTTTGTACCATGGACAAAATCAATTGCGTTCTATAATGCAGTTTGTTGGATTCTTCAAACGTTAAAATCTGGGTAGGTGCCTTGGGATTACATGAACACGACAACTTTTTTTTTGCCTTTTAATTTGACTGTTAAACAACAATTTATGTCAATGAAAGATGCCACGTTTTCACTGCTGCATAGTGAAAAAACTGGAACCGGTACCATTTTCAGTGGCCGAGTCGAATTCTGCGCTTTGGCTCATCCATGGGTTAATAACTCTACCTTTCCCACTGTTTAAATTTGAGTCATGCATGAAACACTATACCACTGTTTAAATTTGAGTCATGCATGAAACACTATGCCAAAGGCAGATTTGAACCTTTAGGTAGTGCTTTTCTACGTGAAGTGTGGAATCTCCCATTTACATACAGGTGCTTGAGAGAAGGAAAATAAGTTTATTTAAAAGGTGAAGACTGCACCTCCACACCAGATCACTCTTTAGTCTGTAGAAATCTGCAATTACACGGTTCTTGTAATATTACAGCACCAAATCTTGCGTGTGTTTTGAAAGGCACTCACACCCCGGCTATTACACCAACTTTCACGTTGCTTGCAAACCGTAGTTATTTGTTATTAAAAAATGAAGATTGCTGTGGAATGCTTGCTGGTATTCTGTATATTGTTACAGTTTCCCAACGTGTAGTTTGCTGTAAGAATGTCCTGTTTCCTGCTCCACATGGGAGGCTCGATGTTTCTATCTGGCCTTCTATTTCCGACCTTGAAAGCAGAGTTCAACAAGATGAGTAGAATATGAGCTCTTTTGTCCCAGAAAGAGGTCGCCCTTACATCTGCGAGTGAAATATTCGTCCTTCACGTTGCAAACACTCGTAATGAGGCACATGCCTTATTAAATACTGATCTGTCCCTGCATTTTGGTGCTTTGATTCACACAATCTTTACTGCCTCGTCAACTACGGGCATGGCACACTTTTTTAAAAGTAGTAAGTTCTAGCCTTGTGGCCTCATTCCAATTTATATTTGGTGTCATCCCAGCATTTTTTCATTCGATTTTTATTGAGTGTCTTCGTGGTTTCCCGTTAATTCTCACTTTGGGAGTGGGTGTGCTGCTGTTAATTTGTTTACTTAAGAATGGATGCACAATCTGTGCCCCGCGATGATCTGCCCCGGCTACTCCAGCTACGTAACCGGATGCTAGAATACTATGGATCGCTACCTCTGGCGAGTGTGGCGTATGGTTTATCTTCAGGTTCTCATATTTTACTTGTGTGCAGCCTGTTTTCCATTGCCTGGATTGTGGATTTGAATGGGCCCTGGATTTGTGTCTCTGCAACACGGTGTCTCTTGACCCGGATTTTAATCTACTAATGAGTCCCTTAGTTGCTCATGAAATAGATTCTTCTGGTTTCGGGATTATGGCCTGCGCAGCGGCTCATGGGGTTCTAGGTAATTGGAACACATGGACTGCGGCCAATGACTTTCTGGCACGCAATTATCTCGAAGAAAGCCTGAGTTGTCCTCTGATGGTGCTAGAGGCCCCGGCTATTGAAGAACATGTATGTTCATTTACATTACTTAATTGGATGGCTGAAATGTTCATGGATGATGACGACTTCCTGTTGGAAGCAGTTGCAACATACAGTGCCTACACGCTGTTGGATTGAAGTGTGATGTTTTCTGCTTCATTGACACGTAATGAACTTGTGAATATTTTTTTTCTCACTTATGCCTTAATGTTTTTCTTATTTTTTTAAGTCAGTCAGTCAAGTCACTTTATTCGGTTAAATAAAACCATAAAAGTACAGAACATACAAATATAGACCCTTACAAAATTAATTTCATTTAGCCAGAGTATTTCATAAAATTCATACTATAATACATAATTATACACTACAGAGTTTCACAACATAAATATATATATATAAAGCAATCTAGTAAAGGACAATCAATTACGTAAATTCCTGAGTCTCACAGCTGCTACAAAGAAACTTGCTATATAAAAAATTTCACAGGGCTCATTTAGGAGTTGGAGGTACATTAGAGCCGGTTTAACCTGGGTAAATCCCTTTCTCTTATAGACAGGAAATAAAAACTTCTTTCTTATGTCATAATAATGGTCACAAATGAAATGCATGGTGTCTTGAGCTGAAAAATTGTCACAGGTACAAGGCCCTAGCTCATTTTGTTTACACCACCCTTGTTGGTTATTTAGAAGAAAGTGTATAAGATTAAACCGAAACCTGGTTAAAAGCAAACGATGGAATGGCCTATTTACAGTTTCCATATATGGTTCCATCCTAGGTAGTCTTTAAAAGGTAATGTGCTCTAACAGACGGTTTTCTTAACTCCAGCTCTTCTCGTTCACTTGACCACACAGTCATAAACTGCATTCTGACCCGCACCAGATCAGCTTTCACAATCTTATCCTGATGGTCAAAAAGATCTTGGCAGCCCACATCGGCTAGTAACTTCTTAATATAATACAGCCAAGTAATTTTGTTAGCGCCATCCAAGGAGATACAATCCCTTATAATTCTATAATTTAGGTCAAGTTGTGAATTGAGCCACGTTTTTAACCAGCAGATCACTGGGGCTAGCTTCAGTTTATCCATGATATAGTCCATCCCTAGTTCTTGATGAAAAGCAAAAGTTGGAGTGGATTGGGGGACCGACAATAGGTTGCGGAGAAACATGTTCTCCATTCTCTGTAACCCTTCCATCGGCCTATAGCCCCAAATGGATGAACCATACATGGCTATTGCTATACATTTGGATATATTTAAAATAGCCTCTATCTGTTTGGCCCCTAGACGTTGTGCAAAGCCATTTACTGCCGCAATTGCTCTAGTCGCATAGATTTTGGCCTTATGTTGTGCGGCCTAAGTCCTTCTTTCGTCGAACAAAACCCCTAGATATGAAAACACTGGCACCCTAGTTAATTCTGTCCCTTCGCAAAAAAAGGTTCTAGGGTTGCTCTTTTTCCTATCTAAGGTCATTACATGGGATTTAACAGTGTTTACCCTAAGGTCCAATGAATTCATAAAAAGCCCGAAAGCATCTAAAAGCTTCTGTAAGCCGACCGATGTACGTGCTAAAAGAACAGCATCGTCGGCGTGCAGAAGTACTGGGCAACCATCATGACCTATTAGCAGAACATCCAAGCTAGCCAAATCTAAAACTTTACCGAAATTATTAATATAAAGAGTAAAAAGCAATGGGGCTAAGATGCAGCCTTGCTTTACTCCCTGGCCTGACTTAAAATACCTAGTACAATTACCTTCTTGATCAATCCTTATCCTAGCAGTAAGATCCTGATGCAAATCTGCTAGAAAAGAGACCAAGCTAATTTCAATCCCCATCTCTATTAAAATTTGCCACCGTTTTAACCTATTGACCAGGTTAAAAGCTGACGATAGATCCATAAATGCAGCCCACAACCTCGCACAATGGATAACCGACTGCGCCAACAAACTCGCACCACTGACGAAACCACCCAGCGGGCCCCACAGCAAGAAAGCCCCGTGGTTCACAGATGACCTCATGAACTCCAAGAAAACCTGGGGCCAGAACCAGACGGTAGAGAACATGACAGCCCTCAAGAACGCCACCCGCAAGCACCACCAACTGATTCGTACCGCCAAGAGAACCACTTACAAACAGCGCCTGGACAACAGCACCCACAACAGCAAGGAACTCTTCAGCATCGTTAAAGAGCTCGCCAACCCCAGCGCCTGTAACACCGACATCACACCCTCGCAAGACCTCTGCGACTCCCTCGCCTCTTTCTTTCACCGCAAGATCGCCGACATACGCGACAGCTTCAGCGCACAGACCACCCAGCCAACCACCGAACCAGCACGCCCAACAGCCACCCTCTGCACCTGGAACCCGGTCAGCACCAAAGACACCGCCCGCACCATGAGCACCATCACTTCGGCTCCCCACCGACCCATGCCCACACCACATCTTCAACAGAGCCGGCTCCATCATCGCACCCCAACTCCGCGGCGTCATCAACAGCTCCTTCACATCAGCCACCTTCCCAGAGAGTTGGAAGCATGTCGAACTCAGCGCCCTCCTGAAAAAACCCACCGCAGACCCCACGGACCTCAAGAACTTCCAACCCATCTCGCGCCTCCCGTTTCCTGCCAAAGTCATCGAGAAGACGGTCAACAAACAACTCTCCGCCTTCCTCGAGACGAACGGATCCCTCGACCTATCACAGTCCGGTTTCCGAGCTAACCACAGCACGGAGACCGCCCTTATCGCAGCTACCGACGACATCAGGTCTATGCTCGACAACGGGGAAACCACCGCACTCTTCCTCCTGGACCTCTCAGCAGCCTTCGACATGGTATGCCACCAAACCCTGATACAGCACCTCAGCAACACCGGAATCCAAGGCGCAGCCTTAGAATGGATCATCTCGTTCCTCGCCGGTAGAACCCAGAGAGTCCGCCTCCCCCTGTTCCGGTCAGCAGCCACCGAAGTCATCTGCGGCGTCCCACAAGGATCCTCGCTCAGCCCCACCCTCTTCAACGTCTACATGAGCCCCCTCGCAGCCATCGCACACAAACACAACCTCAACATCATCTCCTACGCCGACGACACACAGTTGATACTCTCCCTCACTAACGGCTCCGCCACCGCCAGAGCCAGCCTCCAGGAGGGAATGAAGGACGTTGCGGAATGGATGAAGCTCAGCCGTCTGAAACTGAACTCAGACAAGACGGAAGTCCTCATCCTCGGACCATCGCCCTCCGCCTGGGACGGCTCCTGGTGGCCTCCTGCCCTGGGCACCGCCCCCAAACCCACAGACCATGCACGCAACCTGGGCTTCATCCTAGACTCCTCCCTCACGATGACCAAGCAAGTCAACGCTGTGTCTTCGTCTTGTTTCAACACCCTACGAATGCTCCGAAAAATCTTCCGATGGATCCCCACCACAACCAGGAAAACGGTCACCCAGGCCCAAGCTCAAGAAAAGACTACAGCGCATTCAGAACGCCTCGGCAAGACTCATCTTGGACATCCCCCGCCACAGCCACATCTCTGCCCATCTGAAGAATTTACACGGGCTCCCAGTAGGCATGAGCGGATTTTGCGGATTGGCAATCCGCGAATTTGCGGATTTGCGAACTCGCAATCCGCAAAATCCGCGAATTCCCGCGAATTTGCGGATTTTTTTTTTTTGTGTGTTCGCCCGTGTTTCTGCCAGTTCGCGAGGGTTTTTACAATTTCGCAATTTGCGAACTTACCTGTCGGGTCGCAAGTTTTGCGAACTTGTTGTTTCTACGTGTCCAACCTGTTTGGGACACTCTTCTTCATCACTGCCACTCTCTGTCACCACTGCCACTCTCTGACTACTCATGCCACCCTCTGGCCCACCCATGCCACCCTCTGTTTCATCACCACACCCTCTGGTTGTCCAGTGTACATTATTTTCGGCAAAGCAAAGCACACCTTCCCTGCCTCAAGTGACCTGAATTAATTTGGGGCTGATTAATGTGTCACAGAATATTTTTTTAGCTGGCACCTGCTTCCTTAGTGCGCCCTGATTAGTGATCTTTTGCACTTGCTAAGTGCTTTCATTGTTGCAAAATTAGTTACAACACCTGCCCTGCCCCAACTGACAATAATGAATTAGGGGCTGATTAATGGATTTTAACTTCCAGCCTGGCTCCTGCTTGTCTCCCTTAGCTGTAATTCATGACCTTTGTGGCATATGTGTAACTATTCTGAGGTTCAGAGCAGGGTCACATAATAGTTTCAACTGGCAACTGAACTCTGGAGGGGCCCCTCAGGAAGCACTACAGGAAATGGCTACTAATGATGTGCCTGAACTTTTGAACCTGGTAAGTAGTTACTTTCAGTTTTGCTTAGATCGTATTTCTGCAATTTCGCACTTATTCGCGGGGCGCGAACTCACGCGAACAGTGCGAGCAGTGCGAGCAAAATCCGCTGCTCGCGGATTTGCGGATTTTGCAGGAAATTCGCAAATCTCGCGGATTGCGGATTTCCCGAAAATCCGCAAAATCCGCGAGCGGAACGGATTTTCCGCCCACCCCTAGCTCCCAGTCAGCAAGAGAATCACATTCCGACTCCTCACCCACGCACACAAGGCTCTCCACGACGCGGGCCCCATGTACCTCAACAACCGCATCGCATTCTACACACCCACACGCCAGCTCCGCTCCGCCAGCCTCGCCCTTGCCACCATCCTGCGTATTCGCAGAGCCAACGCTGGAAGAAGATCCTTCTCCTACCAGGCAGCCAAGACATGGAACTCCCTCCCCACCCTCCTCCGGCTGACACAGGACCATCTCACCTTCAGGAAGCAACTCAAAACCTGGTTGTTCGAGCAGTAGCACCCCCCCCTCAGTGCCTTGAGACCCTAACGGGTGAGTAGCGTGTTCTACAAATTCCTTGATTGATTGATTGATAGCTGTGATAACCCATCTTTTGCAGGGTATATTTCCCTGCTAATAAGGATAGATTCAAATACTGACCTTGCCAATTCTAAAGCCGTACTGGATGTTGGACACAACCTGGTTATCGTCCAACCAATCCGTTAATTCACCCAGAATCACTCTCCCTAAAACTTTAACTACAAAGTCAATTAGGGAGATGGGTCTATAACATTTAGGGTCCCCTCTCTGGCTTTTTTTAAAAATGGGCTCAATATTAGACGAAGTCCACGAGGAAGAAAACCTTGTCTGGCACAAACGTTAAAAACATTGGTCAGAATTTTGGCCCAGAATGAGGGATACAACTTATACAAGTCCGCCGGGACTCCATCAGGGCCTGGAGCCTTGTTACTCGTCATATTTCTAATAGCCACGTCTACCTTCTCCTCACCAAATGTCAAGACAGTAACAGCCACTCTGGTAGCATGTGCAATCTCCTGTTTCACACATTCAGGTGTTTCATAAATAGCTTCAAAGTGGGCAAGCCATTGTCCCTCTGTAATGTTGCATTCGATTGGAGTGTTATCTACACCCGAGAAGAATGGCTTGTTCACAAAGGCCCAAAATCTACTGCTATCTTTAAGAACATCCATCCGAGGTTAAAGCTTCCCAAGCCTTTTTTTTAATTTCCGTTTTCCTGGTGTGAAGTGCTGACTTATACACCTTTCTGAGTGAAGCTATTCGGTTTTTGTCTTGGGGGGACCTTTTTAATGCGACCATCAAGTTACGATATGAGCTGGAGCAATTGCTATCAAACCACCTCTCTCCCAAAAGGGGCCTGGATTTACAGAATAATTCAGGTCCATAGCTACCTGAGCGCAAATATTTTCAAAGGCCCCCAAAACGGCTGAACCCTCATACGCTTCATTCAGGCATATTGCCATCTTGTCTTCTACCTTTGTGGATAGTTCTTGAAAAAAATGTTCGGTTAAAACTTTTGCCCATTTTAATCGTCTGCCGTGGTCTGTGAGTTTCACACTAAGTTCCTCTCTCTGTGTACTATATTCCTTTTCAACCCACAGCTTCTATCTAGTTTGAGGATAACTGGATTGTGGTCACAGTGATAAGACCATCTAGTATTATAAGAAACAACCTTCGATAAAAGGGATAAAGACATAAACATAAAATCAATAACAGTGCTATACCCTCTGGCTGTAAAAGTAGGGGTCCTTTCTGATAGTATAGTATCGCTTGGTTCATGGAGGTCCATTTCTGCCAGGAGCTCTTCCAGACAACCCCCAGAGCGTGTATGTTCAAAGTGTAACGGGGCATACCTTGCTAAACCAATGGGATCATTACCCCCCTGGCAGCTCTGATTGCAAAGATGGATATTAAAATCTCCCATAATAATAATACATTGGGTAATAAGTGGCTTGACTTTCACGATGATGTTCTACAAACTGTCTCAAATTAAACAAATGTTCATTTTCCATACGACAATCTGCTGAATTATAAAAATTGACCACCAGTAGTTTGAATGAATTATGGGCACATATTCAATTACTAAACAATTAGGGGTCCCCGCCATAACTTCTTTATGGGTTCCCGTAAGGACAAGAGAAAACAACAATAGAAGACCACCTTTGGCTGTACCAGAGGGAGAATGCTGGGCGGGTTTACAATAAGATTTTAACCCATCAACCCAAAAGTCGCATCGGGTATTCCAAGTTTCTTGAAAACCCAGTATATCGTACATTCTAATCAGCTCTAGCCATCTAGGATCTGCTTTTTTTGCTCGTAGTCCTGCTATATTCCAGCTTAAGATGTTACAATTCATAGTAATAAGCCCAGGAACGCCAAACAGGCCTGTTTCTTCTGGATTCCCTACAGCCCTTACTGTTTCTTGGGGGACAATACGCATCATTGGTTGTGGGTCACAACCTACATCACCCTGTGGTCTCTGCAACTCATTTGCTTGTTGAGGACTGACAATAGTGCCCTGGATGGAAATAAGAGTACTAACCCCCTCATGCCCTGACATGATAGAACTATCATCCTGCACTTCCCCAACAATCACCCTGAGGGGTTCCCCACACTCCTCCTCTTTATAAATGTCCACTGTACCACCACCAAGGTGGGAGGTCTCATGGTCAGTCCATGGACCTGACGAACAGGTCCTCTGATTGGAGTTATATCCATGGGTGAGTCAATCCAGCTAATCTAAAACACTAAACCTGTTACTAACAGGGAGAGGGGCTGGTGTTGAACTATTGAAGGTGTTGAGGGTGTTAAACCCCGAATTTAAACTAACCTTCTGGGTTGGGGTGGACCATCTTTCCCATAATCTAGCTCTTCTCACTTGTTGTGATTGGATTTGTTGGTGGGGGTAGAAGAAGGTTAGAGGTAATGACTGAATGCCAGTGGTCCCCCTCCCGGTCTACCAGTTACATATATGGTCAACCACCCTCCTGTCCCTGAAATTAATTACAATACAATCCCCCTCAAAACATTTCACGCCTTGACCCACCCAACTGATTCTTCGGGCAAATAATATTTCACTGTACACCTTTGGAGGTAAAGGCTTGTTTATGTTTAACCAGTGGGTACATTTATTTTTTAACTCAGTATATGTCTCCACAACTCCCTGGTCCAACACTGGTACTTTGACCAGGACAACCACATATGGGGTCGATGCGGGGGGTAGATTAATGCATGGTAAAGAAGGGCTCACTGCACAGGGGGTTAAATTGGGTCATCAGGCCCTTTTACAATATGCAATGGATTTAGTGCACACATTACCCCCACAGGGTGAGGCTCTAGACTCAAAGGCATAGTCAGTTGTCCCCACCATTTGGTGTGTTTTCAATATTCGCAGTAATATCACCTACAACGGGCCCGGTGACAGAAGTAGAAGGCAAACTCGGACCCACACTTGGCTGCTGAGTGATAATCCGAGGATTACATAAAGCACCTTTAATTGAATCTAGGGGTCCCATTTGTGACCCCGGAGGTTTGTCCCTTATTCCGTGATCCTTTAAGAGAAGTGAGTCAAGGTGCGCCAATTTTTCTTCAATAGGCTGTAATCTCTCGGTGATAGGAGTCAATGAGGAAACGATTAGCGCACCCAATATATTCGAAAAGTCCTCATTGCTTGGGGTACTGAGACCCTATCTAGATTTATCAGTGGTGAGCCTGCGGCCATGCAAAAAGGCCTTCTCTCGGGGGAGGCCAATAAAGTGGGGGTCTGAGGGGGAGCAATCTGGTTGGGTTTATGAGTTTTTGCATTCTTCTTTCTTTGTACACCCCCAACCTGTTTTCTTTTTACTGCAAGTTCAGGGACACGGGCTGTAGATTTCGAATTTACACTGCATAACGACCTTGTCGCCACTCCTGGACAAGCGCAGGAATCAGACGCTGTATGTTCTGAGACCACAAGTTCAGAGTTAACCGAATGTTCCTCAGTGAGAGTAGTCCCTGATGTTATTATTGTGCATGCGGTGTCTGATCTATGATTCTCTCCTATACCAGAGTATCAGTAATCCCGTCCACAGGGCTCTCCGGGGACCTTGCATACATCAGCCCTCCCAGGGACAAACGTTTGGATTGTACTGGCTCCAAGGAAATCCTCCGCTCAGTCATTGCTATTTCATGAGCCAATACGGAGGTTGCCTTTATTATGAACTGATCTGGGGGGCCAGCGACAGAGCCACTCATTAATGGGTTCTTCCCCTTTCCCCTTCTGCCAAGAACCATTTTTTGGCCTTACACCACTATAAATGTCCGAAAAGAATATAGAGGCCAGCTCTGGGCTAGTGCCAAGTGTAAATTACTGCAAAAACAAGCACTAAACTTTTTGGATGTAACAGGTTAGGGGGGGCCGGCCCGTCCTCTTATGTTCTTGAACGGGCGTAAACGGTCCCGCCCTTGGCACAGGCTTCCCCCGGCACTCGCCCGCAGGTGTCCCGCGAGGCAGGGGGCCTTGAGCCCTAATATGGCGCTTGTAGGCGGGGCAAGCAGGCACAGGTGAGTGTGTCCCCAGGGTTCCTGGTCCTTTGAGTCCTCGTTACTGGCTGCAGAACCTCCCCAAACAAAGATCCGCGGCTGCGAGCTGCTCCCGCGAAGCAGGGGCCGCAAGCAGTAATATGGCACTTGCAGGCACAGGTGAGTGTGTCCCGAGGGCTCCTGGTCCTTGGAGTCCTCTTTACTGGATGCAGAAACTCCCCAAACAAAATCCGCGGCTGCGAGCGGCTCCCGCAAAGCGGGGGCCGTGAGCCATAATATGGCGCTTGCAGGCACAGGTGAGTGTGTCCACAGGGCTCCTGGTCCTTGGAGTCCTCGTTACTGGCTGCAGAAACTCCCCAAACAAAGATCCGCAGCTGAGGTCTTATTCACACCATGGCCCCGTGGATGTTTTCACTGACTTGGTTACCTTTTAATTCAGATTTTTACTCACAATTATCAAGTTTGGCAAAATTTCTGAACTTGGTTCTTTCTCATTCGAACTTAAAGTCTGCATTCTATGGATCTTGCCCCCTTTATTGTGCGTGCTCAGATCAAGGGAGGGTGTAGTATGGCCTAAGGCCTGCTTGCGCGCATGTTATGTTAGCATGGTTTATTAGAAGTTTAAACACCATTTTACCTTTTGCCACTTTTGCCAACAACACTGCATAGCTGTTTTTGTAAGTTAGCCTTCGTGAAGGTCTACACATGAGAAAGGGTTTTGTTTTCGACATCTCTAGACTTACATCGTGCCCCTAGTCTGCATAGTGAGTGCTGAAGCCGTCAAAGTTTTCAAAACATGGTAGCTGTTTTTTGGCATGATCGAGTAACGCTATCTAGACACAACAATTAGGCAGCTGTGAGCCAACTAAGATTCTGTTGCACTTATTATTACACACTTGCCATGATTTCACACACTTGGACGATTTTCCGTTTCCAGGGACGCAGAGAGCTTTGGCTGATCCGGTTGTGATTTACTCTTACTGAGCCGAAAGGTAATTGGGTCCCCCAAACAAGCCTAAGAGACCTTCTTTAGTTTATAATACATAGTTCCTATATAGGAAGGGTGTTAAAACTAGGCGCTATAAGACCCGTTTTCATTATCATTGTAATATGATTTCTCCTTTTGGATTTTATGGAATTGTAACAATGCTGACCATATTATTTTTAATAATTTGTCTGCTTATGTTGGCTAAGATACTGCATCTGAGATCAAGTTGTTAAATATTTTAACCTTACTGTGTCTCTTCTTTACTCCTGTTGTGGACCGGTATGAGAGTATAACGAAAGAGTGTTCTCCCTTCCCACCATTCCTGAGTTTGTACTGAGTCGCATGTTCTAGGTTGTCTGATCATTGGTTACTTTGCTGTATGACGAAGAGCTAATGTGACACAGATTCTAGCTGGCTGGGGTTTCTCTGGGTACTGAGGTGAGTTTCAGGTACACCAAAATTCACTGATGTCCTAGGTCTCTCTGCACAGTTCTGTGTATGAGCAGGATCCTTGCAACAGTATAATCAAACACTATCTCTGTGGGGACCTGGGCATCAGTATAATCACACACTATCTCTAGCGGGGCCTGGGCATGATTGTAATTACTCACTATCTTTGATGGGATTTCAACATGATTATCATCACACACTATCATTGACCGGACTTGACAGGACTATAACCACACACTATCTATGTGGGGACCTGGGCTTCACTAAACTCGAACACTATCTCTGTGTGGACCTGGACATAACTAAAATGACATGTTATCTCTGTGGATATTTGAGCATTACTATAATGACAAACTACATGTGTGGGGCCAAACGCATTACTATAACTACACACTATCTCTGCAAGGACTTCAACATGATTATCATCACACACTATCGATGAGCGGACCTGAACAAGACTATAATAACACAATCTCTGGGGGGATCTGGGCATCAATATGATCACACATTATTTGTGTAGGGATCTGGGCATCAGTATAATCACACACTAATTCTAATGGGACCTGGGAATGATTGTAATCACCCACTATCTCTGACTGGATTTCAACATAATTATCACACACGATCTCTGAGGAGACCTGGGCATCACTATAATCACACATTATTTGTGTAGGGACCTGGGAATCACTATAATAACACACTATCTCTGTGAGCAGTTGGTAATCACACACTGTCTTGGTGGGGATTTGAGCATCACTGTAATCACACACTATCTCTGTAGTGACCTGGGCATCAGTATAATCACACACTATTTCTAGTAGGACCTGGGCATGATTGTCATTAAATCCACTATCTCTGCGGGATTTCAACATGATTATCATCACACACTATTACTGAGGGGACTTAAACATGACTATAATCTCAGAATATCTCAGTCAGGACCTTGGCATAGCAATATGCACACGTACTCTCTGTAGTGCCATGGCTATTACTATAAATACACACTATCCCTGCAAGGATTTTAACATGATTATCATCACACACACTCTCTGAGGGGACTTGTACATGACTATAATCACACACTATATATGTGGGGACCTAGGAATTACTATAATCACACTTTATCTCTGTGGGGGAGCTTGGACTCACATGATTATCATCTAATTATTCACTATCTTTGAGGGGACTTGAACATGACTATAATCACACACTTTCTCTGTGGGGACCTGGACATCACTAAAATGACATGTTATCTCTGTGGATATTTGAGCATTACTATAATGACAAACTACATAGGTGGGGCAATAAGCATTATTATAACTACACACTATCTCTGCAAGGATTTCAACATGAATATCTTCAGACACTATTGATGAGCGGATTTGAACAAGACTATAATAACACAATCTCTGTGGGGATCTGGGCATCAATATGATCACACATTAATTGTGTAGGGATCTTGGCATCAGTATAATCACACACTAATTCTAGTCGGACCTGGGCATTATTGTAATCACCTTGTATCTCTGATTAGATTTTAACATAATTATCATCACAAACTATCTCTGAGGGGTCCTGGGCATCACTATGATCACACACTATTTGTGTAGGGACATGGGAATCACTATAATTGCACACTATCTCTGTGGGCAGTTGGCAATCACACACTGTCTTGTGGGGATTTGAGCATCGCTATATTCACACACCATCTCTATGGGGACTTGAGCATCAGTATCATCAAACACTATTTCTAGTAGGACCTGGTCATGATTGTCATTAAACCCACTATCTCTGCGGGGATTTCAACATGATTATCATCACACACTATTACTGAGGGGACTTAACATTACTATAATCTCAGTATATCTCAGTCGGGACCTTGGCAAAACAATATTCACACATACTCTGTAGTGCCATGGTTATTACTATAAATACATACTATCCCTGCAAGGATTTCAACATGATTATCATCACACACACTCTCTGAGGGGACTTCTACATGACTATAATCACACATTATATATGTGGGGACCTAGGAATTACTATAATCACACTTTATCTCTGTGGGGGAGCTTGGCTCACTATGATTACACTCCATCTCTGTGGGGACCTGACCATTACTGGGGTCAAATTTTATCTTGGTATGGATTTCAACATGGTTATTATTACACACTAGCTCTGAGGGGACTAGAACATTACTCTAATCACACACTATTTCTGTGTGACCTGGGCATCAGTATAATCACACACTAAATCTCTAGAAGCCTGGGCATCAAGAAGAGATCACACACTTTCTCTGCAGGGATTTCAACATGATTATCATCACACACTATCGTTGAGGGTACTTGAACATGATTATAATCACAAACTATCTATGTGGGGAACTGAGCTTCACTATAATCCCACACTTTCTATGTGTGGAACTGGACATCACTAAAATGACATGTTATCTCTTTGGAGACTTGAGCATTACTGTAATGACAAACTACATATGTGTGGCCATAAGCATTACTATACCTACACACTATCTCTGCAAGGACTTCAACATTAATATCATCACACACTATCGCTGAGCAGACTTGACCAAGACTATAATGACACAATCTTTGTTGGGATCTGGGCATCAATATGATCACACATTTTTTGTGTGGGATCCTAGGCATCAGTATTGTCACACACTAATTCTAGTGGGACCTGGGCATGATTGTAATCACCCCCTATCACTGATTGGATTTCAACATAATTATTATCACACACTATCTCTGAGGGGACCTGGACATCACTATGATCACACACTATTTGTGTAGGGACATGGGAATCACTATTATTGCACACTATCTCTGTGGGCAGTTGGCAATCACACACTGTCTCGGTGGGGATTTGAGCATCACTGTAATCACACACTATCTCTGTGGGGATTTGAGCATGAGTATATTCACACACTATCTCTGTGGGGACCTGAGAATCAGTATAATCACACACTACCACTATTGGGACCTGGACATCAGTATAACCACACACAATTTCTAGTGGGACCTGGGCATGTTTGTAATCACCCACTATCTCTGCGGGGATTTCAATATGATCATAATCATACACTAGTCCTGAGGGGACTTAAAAATGACTTTAAATTCACACTATCTCTGTCGGGACCTCTGTAGTGCCATGGGTATTATTATACACTCTATCTCTGTGGGGATCTGACCATTACTGGGATCAAATATTATCTCTATATGGATTTCCACATGGTTATTATCACACACATATCTGAGGGACTAGACCATTACTATAATCACACACTTTCTCTGTGGGGACCTGGGCATCAGCATAATCACACATTATCTCTGTGGGGACCAGGGAATGATTGAAAACATTTCAACATCATTATCATCCCAAACTATCTCTGATGGGACTTGCACATGACTATAATCACACACTATCTCTGCAGGGACCTGGGAATCACTCTAATCTCACACTATCTCTGTGGTCATCTGCCATTACTATAATCACACACTGTTCGTATCAATATTGAACATAATTATACTCACATCTAGGTAATCTGACCCTGGCTTTCCCACCTGACCACACAGTATGATTTGTGGCTTGCTAATTTGTTTGTCTAGGTATTATTTTCTTATTATTTTCTTTTTTCATACCATTTAAATCTTTTGGTTTTCTCTGACAATGTGTTCAATATATGTACGTCCAATTACATGGACTTGTCCTGCTACATTTTACTCGTAACAGAAGCATAATCATTAAAAGTCATCTTTAAGTGTGCCCCATGACACAAGCAGCTATTCATATCTAAATTGCTTATCATATAATTTAAGAACTGTACTGAACTAAAACATTTCAAGTTCAAAGTACTTTATTCGATTAAAAATTAATAACCATAAAAGCATACAAAGTAAAAAATTCATTTACATTAAAATATTACACAAAGTCAAAAATGTAGATCAGTTTTCCTTGCGATCAAACAATAAACAGTCAACACCTCCAGGAATAGTTACAAGTTAAAGGAAGAAGCAATTAAAAACGAAAGTTGAGGTTGTTACATTTTGGCAAAGCGATATTGTACATCATACAAAAAGCATAATAACTGTACAATAATGATTACTGATTGGGGCAATATCCTTGTCCTATTGGATCACCATATCTAAGCCAGGAATTAGGTTTTGGTGATTATATGTGGGTATCTGCTGGTAGCTGATCGATACAGGGCCCCTCCTGTCCACCCAGTGGTTTTCCTCTACACTCCATCTTGTGGTTGGAGAATATGCAGTTCTGGGGTAGAAATCGCACAATTCCTGTGTTGCTATTGGCCCATCTCCTCTTTGTGGCTCCCAGCTACGCAGATATGGGACGACCTGGTTATCCCTGAAGTTAACAATTACCAGGTCACTGGCTATGGTCTTGGGTCAGGAACCTATCCACCCTACCCTTCTCACATTTAGAATTCTTCCGTCGATATTAAATGGAAGGGGTTTGTTCTTCGTCAGCCAAAACTGTACTTTGTTTTTAAGGTCCTGGTGACCTTCAATTTTTCCAATAGTGAGCTCAGGCACTCCCGAGAGGACACACACATAGGGTGCTGCCTCCGGTGGTAAGTTTATACACTTATTAATTGCAGCTAACCCCTCACAACTCATTCCTACTTTGTTCGACCCTGCTCTGGGAGCAGAGCTAGGGGCCATTGTCGATTTTTTGGGTACCTCCTTGCTTTTAAAAACTAATGGTACGGGATCCAGTAGCTGGCTCTGGGCAATGTTGCTGTTTACAGTGATGTCAAGCTTATTTGAGGGAACCATGCTCTGTGATTGGTTGTTTGGCTTGGTATTTTCATCTATTTTTGAAAGCTTTTCCCCAATTCTCTCTATCCTCTCAATAAGCTGGGATAGTAAGGTTTTGACCAGTTCTTCTAGATGGACCAGCAAAATAGAAGGTTAGAGGGATACAGGGGTTTCCGGTGTTTGACGTGCTTTGGGTGTCTCGAGGTTGGTAGTGTCAATAACCGGAGGGGGGCTTGAGTTTATTTTTTGGTTTTTCGCTGGTTTCCCATTATGTTCCATACCTTTACGTTTTCTGCTCTGGGAAGAGACCTGGGGATGTGATGTCGCTTGAATGGTAGATTTATCTGTTAGTGCGATAGGAGTTTTTTAGGGGACTTTTATTGGGTTGATACAATTTCTTAGGCTCGGGGCTTCCAATACCAGTAGGGCACGTTGGGGGACCGGTTTGTTCAATTCCCTGCTCTCGAGGAATGTACCTAGTATTGCAAATTGCATTAAGTTCCCTAAGTAGTAAAGAGTTTGGTGGATCGGTGGGAATCGAAGGGGATCGTACGCAGCATGTGGTATCATTAGGAAGGCTGTGTTCTATTGTCTCAATGGCCGATGTTACCCTTGTTATATACAGGTCCAGTGTCCCCTTGAGTGACCCTCCCTGAGAAGAAGATTGTTTGGGGGGCCCTTTAGGGGTCATGGTGCAACTAGCTCATAAGGCAAAAACACACATCTATGTATGGGACCAGTGGGTATCCTAATCATCAATGGGGCTACTTGGAGAGGACAAAGATATTCGTTGTCAGCCTCTAGATGATTAGTCACTAGACAAGCATACCTTAGTTTATTACGTTAGTCCCGGAAGGCCAGGATGGGTGTTCCGACCCGACCTCTTCTGGCCTCTGAGGGCCACAGAGGGCCCGCCCTTTGCCCAGGCTTAGCCTGGCGTCCCACGAGGGAGAACTGTCGGTAATTTTATGCCACTCCTGGCGCTGTGCTGTGGTGGAGATGGGAGTGGGCAGCGGGAGGCTGGCGGTGACCCAAGCAAGTAAAAGGGCGAAAAGGTCAACAACTCTCCACCCGGGCTCCCCAGCGGCAGTGGCAACAGGCAAGTCCAAAAAACGCTCCCCCCGCTCAGCAGGACTGTCGGTAATTTTATGCGCCTCCTGGCGCTGTGCTCACGTGGTTCCCGTGGGCTGCTGGGGATTGCAGTCCCCTGTCCTGCACTCCACGTGGCGGCCGGCGCTTCCCCAGTTGGAAATGGGAGCAGGCAGCGGGAGGCAGGCGGTGACCCCAGCAAGTGAAAGGGCGAAAAGGTCAGCAACTCTCCACTCGTGCTCCCCAGCGGCAGTGGCAACAGGCAAGTCCAAAAAACGCTCCCCCCGCTCAGCAGGACTGTCGGTAATTTTATGCACCTCCTGGCGCTGTGCTGTGGTCACGTGGTTCCCGTGGGCTGCTGGTGATTGCAGTCCCCTGTCCTGCACTCCACGCGGAGGCCGGCGCTTCCCCAGGTGGAAATGGGAGCGGGCAGCGGGAGGCAGGCGGCGACCCCAGCAAGTGAAAGGGCGAAAAGGTCAGCAACTCTCCACCCGGGCTCCCTAGCAGCAGTGGCAACAGGCAAGTCCAAAAAACGCTCCCCCCGCTCAGCAGGACTGTCAGTAATTTTATGCGCCTCCTGGCACTGTGCTGTGGTCACGTGGTTCCCGTGGGCTGCTGGGGATTGCAGTCCCCTGTCCTGCACTCCACGCGGCGGCCGGCGCTTCCCTAGGTGGAAATGGGAGCGGGCAGCGGGAGGCAGGCGGCGACCCCAGCAAGCGAAAGGGCGAAAAGGTCAGCAACTCTCCACCCAGGCTCCCCAGCGGCAGTGGTAACAGGCAAGTCCAAAAAACACTCCCTAAACTAAAACATTTAGTAATTTGCTCATGAATGTATGCAATCATAAAAGACAATGTTGGAGCAAGTCCTCACAACGATAGGAACACATGTTCAAGTCTCCACAATGATGGTTCTGTGCGCGTGGTTAAATGAAGTTATATTTGCATATATTTGAAGCAGCATCCTGTATAATGATTTGTTTCTTTAAAAAATTCTGCAATAAGTATATCTTAAAACATTGGGAAAGGTTAGTCCCCACAAGGCAGGTATCTACACATAGTCCCCACAAGGATGGTACCACATGTATGTGTGCGTACATTTGTTCC
Organism: Lissotriton vulgaris; assembly: GCF_964263255.1. Taxonomy (NCBI): domain Eukaryota; kingdom Metazoa; phylum Chordata; class Amphibia; order Caudata; family Salamandridae; genus Lissotriton; species Lissotriton vulgaris. The sequence continues at coordinate 247,471 of NW_028249404.1, forward strand.
ACCACAGCCCACAGGAATGTTAACATTACACATCGCCTGTTATGCGGTACTTACCTTTCCAAGCATTGAGCTTCCAAAATGGAACCCACAGGCTTCCGTGTTATGTACCATCCACAGGCCCACACAGATGCAAGCACATGCAAGTATCCCAAGCTGTTGGGCACTATATGCAACCACAAAACTTATTCATAGAACATTTAAGGTAGTTGCCAATAGTTAGAAATGCATAATAGCTCAGGTTACCCTTTGCATGTGTTAAAAAGATTCTAATTGTGTTTCACCTCAAGAAAGACAGAGTTTTACTAGACCACAGAAAGTTGGAAATACAGAGACTGGTAAATGGCATCTCATGTGCTATGTTAGGAATAAGGTGCTGATGTCCTGAAGAACAAGTTACTTACCTTTGGTAATGCATTATCTGGTAGAGACAATTTCTTGCTGCAGATTCCTTAACTTTGAATTTCCCAGGCGTCCGACTGTATCTCGAAACTTTTTTCCGAGCAACACCCCTTGCACACGCCGTCGGGTAGCTCCATTCGGCTTTGTGTAACATCATCGGCGTTGTTAGCAGCGTTATGGCGTTGCGTCATCTATATATGTGCCACCCAGGCTTGTTAATGTCAGTACTTATTGGTTTTTCCATGCCAGAAGCGCAGATCCAGGAAGTAACTGAAGTACACATGTGCAAACTAGGGCCCAGAAAAAGGGAGTAACCCGAGCTCTAACAAAATCAGTTCGCAAAGCAGGGAAGCATGGGTGGGCCTGTAAGGAATTTGCAGCTAGATATTGTATCTACCAGATAATGCATTACCGAAGGTAAGTAACTTGTTTATCTGATAGAGACTTCTAGGTGCAGTTTCCTTATCTTCAAATTAGATACCTAAGCCATACTCTCCTGGCGGTGGGTTTTGGACAAGTTCTTCACACTAGGAAGTCCTGCAGGACCGAACAAGCAAAATGGCCGTCCCTGCAGACATGACTGTCCAGTCAGTAGTGCTTGGCAAATGTGTGCAAAGATGCCCACATTGCTGCCTGACAGATGTCCAGGTCTCGGACACCCAGAGCCAAGGCCATAGTCACAGCCTTTCCCCTGGTGGAATGGGCCCTTAGCCCCTTTGCTGCGGGGTTAATTCCTCCACGGTGTGAGGTGGCAGGGGGGCGTGAGCGTGGCACCGTGGTGCTCGTGACAAGACCAGCTTGTCATGAGTCACGGTGGAGCTGTGCTCATGATGAGCTGGTCTCGTCCCGACCCCACCTACTGATTAACTCGCCCGCACAGGCTGGATATTAATCGCACGTGGGCGGCGGGGAGCCGTTATGACGAGTCCAGCACATCATGAGCACAGCTCCACCGTGACTCATGATGAGCTGGTCTCGTCACAAGCACAGAAGGTGTTCATCACTACGGGGGCTACTTCTTAGCCAGGGCACAGCAGATCTTAATGCAGAGAACGACCCAGCAAGGTACAGCAGGCCTGAGCTCCACTCATGATGAAAGCCGTCGCTGTGCGATTGCCGCCTTGGAAACTCAAGCGGGCACTGTACACTGTACATTCTTGTCAGAAGCAAGCAGATCTAACCAAGGCTCACCTTATTGCTGAAAGAGACCTTGCGCCACCTCCGACTTTAGACACCATTCGTGATCCACGAGGCACCAACGGCTGAGTTCTCCTGCCCTGGCATTCAGAGAACCTGAAAGTTGTTGAACCACCAGGGAGGGTTATGCCCTGCTGTTCCAGCCAGGTTCAGAGACACTGGGCCTCTCGACAAAGGGTCCACAATCCCACTGCACCCTGCTTGTTACTGTACCACATGGCGGTGGTATTGTCTGTGAACACCTGCACTAACTTCCCATTGACCGGGGGAAGAAATGACTTCAATGCCAACCGAATCGCTCAAAGCTCCAACAAATTAATGTGGAGCCCTAACTTTACTGGAGACCAGTGTCCCCTGCTCTTCACCTCTCCCAGATAGCCGTCCCTTCCCAGAAGTGAAGCATCTGTCATGACTGTGAGATCTGGTTGGGGAAGGGAGAGGCGTCTGCCATTGACCCAACCGCGGTTTGTCAACCACCACTGCAGATCTCTCGCAGTTCCCTCCAAGATCTGAACCACGTTGGTGAGATTTCTCTGATGCTGTGCTCACTGGCTATTCAGGCCCCACTGCAGAGCCTGCATACCCCACCTGGCATGCTTTACCAACAAGATGCAGGAGGCCATGAGGCCCAAAAACCTCCAAGTCAGTCTCACCGGAATCCAGGATAGAGGCTGAAACATCGGTATCATAACCTGAATATACTGGACTCGCTGCTTGGTAGGATAGGCTCGAAACTGCATTGTGTCCAGAACGGCCCTGATGAAAGGGAGCATCTGAGATGGAGTTAGGTGTGACTTCCACTTGTTTATAGAGAACCGCAGAGAATGCAGGAGGTTCACCATAGTCTGAAGGTGGTAGACAACAGCCTAGAGCGAGGACGCCTTCGGCAGCCAGTCATTGAGGTAGGGTAAGACAGACACCCCTAACCTACCTGATGAGCTGTGATCAATGACATCACCTTGGTGAACACCCATGGGATACTGGTAAGGCTGAAGGGAAGCACAGTAAACTTAAAGTGCTCAAGCCTACCTAGAACCACAGGTAACACCTGTGGCCCGGCAGGATGGGGATGTGAAAATACGCATCCTGCAGGTCCAACGCCACCATCCAGTCTTCTTGGTCTAGGGCAGACAAGACCTGAGCTAAAGTAACCATCTTGAACTTCCTTCTTGAGGAAGAGATTGACGGTCCAAAGATCTAAAATGGGCTTCAACCCTTTGTTCTTTTTCAGAATCAAAAAGTAGCTGGAATAACAGCCACTGAATCCTGGACCCTCTCTATAGCTCCCTTGTCCAGGAAAGCTATAGCTTCCTCTTGGAGAAATTTTAAATGATCCTCTGCCAGTCATTCTTGATTTGGCAGAATGGGAGGAGGAAAAGAAAGGAAAGGCAGAGAATAGCCACCCAGAATGATCTGCAAGACCCATTTGTCTGATGTTATGGACCTCCGGTAGGGGAGGGGATAATGGATTCTCCCACCAACTGGAGTGGTGTGGTCTTGCAGAGTCAGATTAGGAGTGCTTGGAGGCTGTGACTGCTGATGGCAGGGTGGCCGACGACTTCCGACTTCCATTCCTTGGACGGAATGAACCGCGTTCACGTCTACTCACAACTTGGGAAGTCTGCGCACGACATTGGCTGGGATATGGATGAGGCGGCTGGAACCCCCTTTCATTGCCATGAAAGGGGCAAAAGCTAGACTGGCCACAAGGTGTAGAAGTGAGGCCCAAGGACCTGGCTGTAGTTTGAGAGTCCTTGGACCTCAACCTGACTGCGGCCGAGTCTGCCTTGTCCGAAAAAAGGGGGGATCCATTAAACAGCATGTCCATCAAATTTGCCTGGACATCCCCAAAGAAGCCAGTTGTTCAAAGCCAGGCCTGGTGCCTCAAGGCCACTGTCGATGAAATTGCTCTGCCAAGCAAATCAGTCATATCAAGGTCACACTTTACAGTGAATTTTGCTGCATCTCTCCCGTCCTTAACCGCCTGAGAGAGCAAAGTCCGGACCTCTTCCCGGACTTGTTGCAGCATTTGCACAACTATCTCCCAAAGGGAGTGGGAGTAATGGGCCAATAAGCATGCGATATTCACCGATCACAATGCCAGGCTGGAGGAAGAAAATATCTTCTTCCCAAGTGATACCAGCCTCTTCCCTATTCAGAGGGGCAGAGGGGAATGTGCCCTGGGAGTTAGAAGCCTGCACCACCAAGCTTTCAGGGGTGGGGTGTTGGCTGAGGAACTTTGGGTTGCTAGGAGCCGGGCGATGGTGGCGTGCACTTGTCCTATTCACATGAGCTCCTGTGGTAGGCTTGGAGCACATGCCTAGATGGTCAACAGTAAGGGCCTCATTTAACCGCAAAAGGGGCTTAGAGGTGGAAACCCCAGGCTGAAGCACTTCGGTCAGGAAATTAGTCCGGACCTGCACAGAGGGCAACTTCAGTCCGAGGACCTCGGCTGCTGTCTTGACCACCATGGCATAAGATGCCCCTTCCTCTGTAGCCACAGTTGGCGGAGAGAGCATGCTAGTATCTGGGTAATTTTCCAGTCCACTAGCCTTCCCAAGTTCCCCATACCAGTGCATCTGCTCTGCAGAAATAGGATGGTGTTATAAAGGGTCCATAGACCCCCTCCCAATCCTCTTCTGAGACTAAATCATCATAAAAATGTTCAGGCAACAACACAGAACCCCTGAGTTCTACTGAGATCGGAATTGACATTGAGTGACACCGCTCCGACTCTATGTCATTGGGGAAAAGGATGGGGCTGGAACCACCGGTGGAGACCGGCAGCCCGGAAGGCACCAACTTCGGGTCTGACACGGGTAGGTCGCGATGGCACAACTAGTGCCGTCCCGGAGCCTTGAGGCCCCACCAGCACTGTGGCTGGACCAACGGCATTGAATTAGATGGGGTCCTTTCCTACCCCACTGGTCCGAGGGCTCATCAGGGGGGTTGGCCTGCTTAAACATGTGCTTCATGGCCTAGTAAAAATCTTTAATTTGAGTAGGGGTTGCTCCAGCTCCCAGAAAGGGAGGGAGGTGCAGAGTCGACCCTGGTGCTGACTTTGCAGAACCATGCCAAGAACGTTGGTGCTCCTTACCTCATTCCTCAACAGGCAGCCTTTGAGGTGAACACAAAGTCCGCTTGGACTTCTTCTTCTTCTTCTCGTGCCTCTTCCCCAAATGTCCTGATGACCACGAGTTGGACATAGAGGAATTAGGGCTCCGGGAGCAGTCTTGCGACCTCCTCTTCTTCAAACGAGAGCGGGACCTTCGGGGAGTCTCGATGGACAGTGTTGACTGCAGGGTCACAAGGAGCTTCATAGCTCACTTGTGAGAGGTCTTTGGAGGCATTGCCCAACAGTTTGAGCACAACTTTGAGTCGTAGTCATGCTTCAAACACCATAGACAGATGAGATGGGGGTTGTGCTAGACATCATGCGGGTACAGGCACTGCATGGTTTAAACTCTGTCTTCCTTGAACACATCCTCGCACATGATAGAAAAAATGCAAAGTCGACAAAAAGTTAAAAAGGCCTGTCTAAAAGCAACAGAGGGGTGCCTCTTCTTTGGATCGGCACTTAACTGGCACGGAAAGAAAAGAACTGACATTCGCGTACATGGGTGCCACCTATATAGGTGACCGTGACATCCTAACCAATGCTAACGCTGCCGCCGATGTCAAGCAGAGCCAAATGGGGCTACCTGACAGTGCGAGCAAGTGGTATTGCTTGAGCAAGTTTCCGGATCCAGCCTGATGCCTGTGAAATTCAAAGGTAAGGAATCTGCAGCTAGAAGTCTCTATCAGATTGATAAATTCGCTAAATGCGTCCTCTTGTTTTTGCATACCAGTGGTCCTTCAGTGGAAACAGAGCTCAGCTGTTTGACCAGGCAGAGTAATAATATCTAGTGTTCTCTTGTTCATCTTATTCACTATTACTTGATTCAGTTCTAATCAACATAGTGTCAGTTTTTAGTTTAGTTCGGGCAGTGGGTTCTGAGTGTTGTGGAATCACAGATCTCTCCAGTTGGATCTAGATTGCAAGATTAGTGCATTCTGACACTCACTGCATTAAAAGTACTCATGAGAGTTCATAATCCTTAGAGGATGCCTACTGAAAATGGAATTCAATCACAAAGCTTAATGGGGTTATTTATGTGGGAACGGAGTACCATTACCAACTCCATAAATTGACTGCATTAGTGTCAGGATTGCCTTTTGGCCCACTTGCATAGAGACAGAGTGACATAGGTCCCAAAGCCCCTCTAAGGCTCCTCCGTCAACAGTTAATAAAACTGCACGACAAAGAACCCTCAGGGGGAAAGGGGTAGGGGACAGAGAAGAGACTTCCAAGTCTTCATCAGGTCTTCTTTCTTCCTGAACTCTGTATGGTTGAAGAAACTTCATGCAGCTACTGTTGGTGAAGCTGTAATATTTTCAAGGGACAACATGTAATCTTGGCACTTGTAACTTAATTATTTAATAACTTGTACTAAACTTAATTTGCATATGTGATGTATTCTTGACCTTTGCCTCCCTTCTGTTTTTTGTAGGATTTAGAAACTATTCAGATATGCTTCTTATTTCAATCTGCAGCATAAGGCAGTACTAGTAATAAGCTCAATAACTCTTGGTAACTTCTTATATACTCTATTTATAATGTTCCTTACCTATTGTTTTCTTATCTTATTTCTTATTTATTCTTTATGATTCTTCTGTCTTGTTTCTTCTAACTTCTTATCTTGGTTTCTTCTAGGAAATGTATTCTACTCAACTATTTACTGAGGCGCAATATCTTCAGAAGGTAAGTATATTTCTGTACTTCTTAACCTATTATTTTTTAGGTGCGTATTTCCCTCTAAGAACCTAGCCACTCACTTTACTCAGTAATTCTATTGTTAGTTTGCCTTATCGTCTTTTACTGAACTGAATTACTCTTGAACTAAGGTAACCTTCTATATTGCTCACAGACTCCTTCGTTTATCGCTACATGTGGAGTTGTTATTTATTAAAGGTTTTTTATGTACAATGCTTCCCAAACTCTATATAACTAGAAAATAGCTCTGTTATTTCTCACAGAACTTTACTTCAAAAAGATGCTCTGCGCAGAATTCTAGATAACCTTCCGTTTTTTTTCAGTTGCCCAGGAAACTCTATCCACGAGCACCTATTGCGCAGCTCATAGGTCAAACACTAATGTACTAAGAAATGCACAGACTCCTCGTAACACGGAACAAGCTTACTTGGATTTACTGCTGCTGACTCTCCACGGTAAGCTTCTCTTCAGGAACACGACGGAAAACTAGAAACAACGCAGATTTAACGCCACCACTAGCCTGACTAATCGCGACGCTACTAAACTGCAACTGTCTCCTCTGGGATCTCAAGTGAAGTGCGAGATTCCAGAGGGAGCGCCTCACGGCGTTCCAATGCAACACCGGGTGCCGTGTTGACAAGAATGCTGACCTTCTCTCCTCTGCCTGCGGCCATCTTAGAATTCCGCCGAATTCTAATTCGCTGGTCTTGAACCCTTTGCTGCCAATAACGAGGAACCTTCCAAAGAATGGCATTGACTATTTCTTTATCTTGCCTTAATTTCCGACGGTCTCTGACAATTAGGTATGAAAAAAACAGCAGGAGGTGCAGGCAATCCCCAGAAAAGTGTGGGCTAAGTTAAAGCAAGAACAACAATTTTAAAGTGATGAACACAGCAAAATATTATTCTCAAGCCAATTTTGAAATATAGACATTTAATGAGCAAAAAGCACCAAAAATCATCAAAATAGTTTGAGGGGGCAGGGATATTATTATTTTTTAAGTTGCAGTGCAAAAGCACCAAGAAATAGTAAAGAGTCAATCAAAAGTTACTGTTCCCGGCTGCTAGAACGTAGGCGTCATTTCAGGCGGACCACGAAATAGCAGAGGTCAGATAAACCAGGCAGGTCATCCCAAAGTTCTTACCTTCTCACTATGGGCCAGATGTAGGTAATTTATATTTACCAACTCTTAAATACCGAATTTTACCGATTCGGTATTTAAGAGTCGGTAAATATGAAGGGGGGAGATGTAGGTATTATAGAATCGGTAAATACCGAATCGTTAAGATTCGGTATTGACCGATTCTGTAAATACAGATTCGGTAAAGCCCATTGATTCCTATGGGCATTGAAGCCCATAGGAATCAATGGGCATTACCGAATCGGTATTTACCGATTCGGTAAATACCGAATCCAGCAAGGGTGCAGGGGGTGTCACTTTGACACCCTCTAGCACCCCAAATACAGGCATGTGTGCCTTGTGGCACACAGACATGCCCTAAGGGCATGTCTGTCTGTCACATGGCATAGGTGTGCATGCACACATGTGCATGCACACCTGGATTCGGTATTTTACCGCCCAATTGGATTGGGTGGTAAAATACCGAATCTGAAAGGCCTTTGGGACTCAGAAGAGTCCCACCTACATCTAGGAGTTACCGAATCGGTAAAAATACTGATTCGGTATTTTACCGATTCGGTAAATTTACCGAATCGGTAAAATGATGCCCCTACATCTCAATCACCAAATACCGGTCGGTAACGGCCGAATTCGGCCGTTACCGACCGGTATTTGCGCTCCTACATCTGGCCCTAAGTCTTTTTTATGAAAGTCGAAATCTGCCAGTAAGGCAAACTCTAAGGTGGTCGTCGACAGCCCCTTAAATTCATATACATTTTGGTTGAGATCCTGCTAAAATCATTGGTTTGGTACTAGAAGCTCCACGTGGGACAAACCTGGATTTCATAGGTTGTTACATGCTGCCTTACCAGCATCCAAAGTGTTTGGGCTCAGTCACTTTTTTCAAAGTTGAAATCCTCCAGCAGGGCAAGGCTAAAAGCTGTAATGGGGCAGGGTTCCATGATGCCAGATACATTTGCCGCGAGGTTCTGCTGAACCAGTTTTCAGCACAGCAAAAACTCAGATCTAGACAAATCTGACTTTCTTGCTCACTTGCAATTCTGTCTCATGCACTCTCAAGTGCATTTATATATAGTTACTTTTCTTCTTCAGTTATTAAAAACTGATTTCACCATTAAATCAGATTTTTTTTTAAAACAAGCAGGAAATTACTGTGAAGCATTTTACTAGACTTTTCCTAAGCATTCATAAGCAGTCCTACAGCGTTTGCTTTGAAGGTGAAGCTCAGGCACTTCACTACTGTTGATAGTGGTAAAACTAGCCCTAAAGCAAGCAAGGATAGGGTCCAGAAAAATGAAACAATCTGGGCTAACCATGCAGAAAAGGCTGATTTTCTGTAGTAACTATGCATCTTGATTACCTACCAAAAACACTTTTGCCCATGAGGAACCTGTATTCTATGAGCCCCATTACCAAAACCACTTCATGTTCTACCAAATGAAATTCAAAAACCTATGGCTGAAGATCTCCACCTCTACCTCTCCTGTTTCTTTCTGAACAAGAGCTCCAACCAAGTGGTGGAGATCGCTGCACACATAAGTATAGGTTTTGTGTGGAATGTGGGGGGCGGGCAAGCAGGAGTGGTGAGAAAGGGTTGATATTTACAAAAGTGTACGCAAATAATTGAAACTCCAGAAATATTTCAAACAAACCAAGATAGGGGATACATCGAACATGCAAAGTCCATCAGTGCATGGCAACCCACTAGTGAGTGGCACAAGCACGGAAACTAACAATGTGACCACAAATGAAAACCAATTGGCAAACGTACTGGAGGCATTGCTGGTTGAAGGTGACATTTCGTCTGAGGTTTGTGACATACCTTTGTCGCCGGATTATGTTAAAACCAGAGCCTATACTTCGTTTAAAGCACCATCTACATTCTATCCGATTGTGCTAAAGGATACCATTGATAGTTTCCAAGATCAAGTGACAAAAGATTTAAAAGCTTTAAACAGGAAGATCCAAACCCCAACAACTTGTGATAAAAAGAAAAATGGAAAGAAAAACACAAGGGAGCTCAATATCATATGCTAATGACCAAAATCAGCAATGACAATAACATTGTTGTAAGGAGCGCTGACAAAGGCGGCAATGTTGTCTTATGGAAACGTGATGATTATGTCCATGAAGCCATGCAACATCTCAACGATACGGAATGCTACAACCGTAGTTGCAAGCAGAACTTAGAGGCATCATATGGATGTTAGAACTTGAAACTATTGGCCTGGAAAAGATTGGTTTGCTGTCCATGGAGGAATATAAATATTTGAAAAATAACTATCCAAAGACACCAATTTTATACTTCATACCCAAAATACACAAGGATGCAACCAATCCCCCAAGTAGGCCAATAATATCCGCTCGGAATAGCATTTTCGAAAGAACTTTAATCTATATTGACTTATTTCTTCAACCACATGTGCAATCTTTGAAGTCCTATATTCGTGACACAGGGATTTTTTAGAGAAAATGTTGGATTTTATTTTTTCAATTCTTTTTATTGAAAGCTTACAGACCATTGGCGGTCAACACAGTCGCAGATGAGAGTCACTTAGATGCACCAGAAACAACACAGAGTTCACAGCGTACCATCAATGTCAGAGCTAATACATCAGTAATGCAGTTAACAACTTACACTTCTACCTCAATTACTGTATGTCTGGGCTGAGGGGGCTCACAGATGTTGCCTCTGTAGTCGTTCCAGTTAGACCACACCTCCCCCCATTTTTGAGGGCACCCCCATGCCGTATACATCGTTTTTTTGTTGGAGCATGCACCAGTCCATTTCCTTTTTTCCAACGGGTGATTTTTGGAGGCGTGACTGCCCCCCAAAGTCTTGCAATGATGCGCTTTGCTACTGTTTGTCCAAGCGTAACCCATTTCCTCCCTTTTGCTGGTAGGTCTGTTGGCTCCCAAATGTTCAATAGGCATCATTTCGCCTCAGGACGCAGCTCTACCCCCCACACTTCCTGCATGCAGCGTATCACTCGTCTCCAGTATTCCTGTAACACCGGGCATTCCCACACCATGTGAAAAAAGGAACCAACCATTCCGCATCCCCTCCTACAAAGATCCTCCTCGCTTCTTCCCATCAGTTTCAACCTAGTGCAGGAAATATATACCCGATGTAATATTTTGAGTTGGATGAGCCTTAATCTGGACCATATAGCCACCTCCTTAGGGGAGGCAAGCGCACTCCTCCACTCCTCCTCATCAATCTCTACCCATCCGGCTCCCACTTACCTTTGAGGGCCAAAAGTAAGTCAGGAAAGTTGTTGGAAAATTTTGGATTTTAAATGGTGTGATGATTGTCTTTTAATTACTCTTGATGTGACATCTTTATACACATCTATCAGGCACAAAGATGGGTTTAGAGCCATTATTTATCACTTAGAGGCCCTGAGCATAAAGACAACACAAGCATGTTATTGACTATGATTGAGAGCAGTCTGACCAATAGCATTTCCATTTTTCAGAATAACTACTACCAGCAAGCAAGAGGTGTTGCCATGGGAGCCAGCTTTTTCCCCAGCTATGCTTGTTTGTATATGGGCTGGTGGGAGTAGCTGGTTCTCATGGATAAACACAAAGACACTATGACCAGACATGTCAGGACTTGGTGGAGGTTCATTGACGATAAATTCCTGGTCTGACAAGGCACCAGAAATGAGGCCAATACATTTATTGCAGATATTAATGTCAATGACTATAATCTAAACTTCACTTCTGAAATCAGTGACCAACAGGTTAATTTTCTAGACATGGAAATCTTTATTCAACAGGGCAATCTTGAAACACGCTTGCATAGAAAACCCACAGCAGGCAACTCTGTTCTGCATGCTAATAGCGCCCACCCGGGGCATCTAATTCACAGTATCCCCTATGGGGAACTTTTACATCTAAAGCGCATCTGTAGCAATGAACGTGATTTAGTGACAGCTCAAGGACAGAGTATAACAAGATTTCTAGAAAGAGGCTGTAGTCAAAAGTGTCTAGATGAGGCCCTGAACAAGAGTAATGCAACGACCAGGGAAAGTCTAGTAAAAACCAAACATAGGCCCCCCACTAAAACCCCGTCTAAGGACAAATTCAGGTTAATCTTACGTTATAACCAACATTAAGGTGCAGTCCGAAAGATTATCAAAAGAAATTGGCATCTCATTAAACAGGATCCCACTATCTGTAAACTAGTGTCCAATCAACGGGCAATAACATACTGCCGAGGGAAGTCTATGAAAGATACACTGGTAAAGAATGATCCAAGTGGACCAGTGACAAAGGGCACATGGTTATCCCAGCAGAAAGGCTTCCTTAAATGTAAGATTTGCAAGGCCTGTCAACATGGGGTATCAATGACCAAATACAAAACCCCATTCAGTGAAAAAGAGTGGGTCATTGACAAAGTTTTAAACTGCAAAACTGATCACGTGATTTATATATTGGAATGTCCTTGCAAACTGAGATATGTCGGGTGCACTGTACTACAAGGCCACAAAAGAGTGCTACAGCATAGTAGACCCATTAAAAACATTGACCCCTCCTATCCGGTGGCACGCCACTTTAATGAAAAACATAAAGGGGATCCAATTGAGCTGAAATATTATTTGGTAGATTCTGTCCCGATCTCCAAAAGGGGAGGGGACCGTACGAAGGCTCTGCGCAAACTTGAAATGCTGTACATTCTTAACTTAGACACCAAATTCCTGGGAGGCCTTAATGCAACCGAGGAACTTTGGTCGCGACTTGAAGCACAATAATAACATACTGTTTGGAAATGCTAATTTTGTTAATTTTGATAATTTTATGATTGACTAGCCAAGATTGGCAAAATGGCAACTACTAGGGAGGGCAGTAAGAATTGATTGCAATTTTGTGTATAGGTGTTAGATTCAGAGATTTATTGGGCTACAATCCATATTGATTATATTCAATACATTCATGTTTTATATTAACCAATTGCATTTTAGCTATCATGTATTTGTATTTATATTTATATTCATATTTATGATAATGATTGTATTTATATATGTATATCTATAGGCATGCACAGCTTGCACATGCCCTCATCCTTCCCCTGTGCCCGCAATCCTAGAACCCCCTACCACAAATGAGGTTAATATTTTTATATACAAAAATGAGTGCATATTTATAATTTTTTTTTAAAAAATTGTTCTCCTTCTCTCTTCCTCTAGAATGTGACAACATTTGTTGAGCCCAAAAACTGTCCGTCCAGCTGCTACCTGTATTGCTCTGTTTTTATTGGGTTTTGCACAGTTGAGATGTCAACCTAGCACTTGCACTACATGTGAATATGATGAATCCTTGGACTATGACATTGCATTATTTAAATTCATTTACGGTATATTAATGGGCAGAATTTCGATTGGTCACTCAGAAATAGTTGATATGATGCATGAGAATACATTTGCACATCGATATATTATATGTATGTGTCCACTTATACAGCCCTTTCTATATACATCAATTTCAGGTGGCCCATACAATCTTGCATTTAAGCATGGACGTCTGCTAACATCAGTAATGAGTTTGTTGTAAATACTGCAACCTATTATTCGGGGATCATTGTATAAATTATATATACTGCACTGCACTTTAAATTTCATTGTAACAATTGTTTTGCACTGTCACTTTAATGGTTGTAATCACATGGTATTTGCAGAAAAAAAGTCAAAAATATTTAAACCAATTGTGCTACCATGAGCGCGTCATGTGATCAAGTCCCCCAGGAGGGACGAAACGCGTCATGGCTTCTACTGCACCTCGGACGGCAATAAAGTAAATTGCTAAAAGAAGCTATTGTGGTCCGCACTCTTTCTTCCTCGTGGTATGAGGAATGGTGCCTGCTATAAATATGTATATACCAGGTGGTTGTGGGTAATACCCTAGTGTCATCAGCGACATCTGAGGAAGGCAAATGTGTTGAAATGCATTATGCCGGAGGTGTTCAAATAAAGGATTTCCTGCTCCCCGCTGTGTTCTCTGGTTGCTTTGCTAAAATGGAGCGATTTTTGGTGTGACATATAGATATATGTATATTACCTACTGGCGGTTGCCAGTAGGTAGTTATAGTTAGGACCTATTATGCATAGGAAATCAAAATTCTTTTGCCAATAACTTTGGCGCCGATTGATGAATCTTCCTAAAATTTTCGAACCTTTTGGCCAGCTCAGTTCTGCTTCTTCCCTGAAATTTTAGGGGTGATTGGTAAAGCAGGGGCAGAGAAAAAAGGGGGTCCCAAAACATGTTTTCCCCATGCAATTTCCCATAGGACCTGTAGCCACGCTACAGCCCGAACGGCTGAACTGAATTACACCAAATTTGGCAAAGAGGTAGTCCTCAGTTCAGAACCGTGCCTTTTGCCTATTTGGTGTAAATCCGTTCAGTAGTTCTTAAGAAAATGACAATTAAAGTCACATATATATATATATATATATATATATATATATATATATATGTATCTATGGGTGCGGTGGATCCGCGTATCTATCCGTGTACCCTACACGCAGCCTACAAGCACCCTGCCGTGCACGAGCTGAATGCTAATTGGCTGACAACTGTCAAAATCAGGAAGTGTTGGCGGCCAACTTGTGCCTCGGTAGAACCGAGGCACAAGAAACCAAAAACAAACGCTGCAAAACGCGAAAAGGGGGCAGGGTAGACACACCCTGACCCCCTAGGCCTGCTCTGGTGGTCCCACAATGACACCTAGGGCCCACATTTTTTTAAATTATTTTTTTTTAAATCGCGGGATGCGTGTAGGATCCGCGCATCCTAGCAATAGAAAAAAAAAAAGAAACACGGTCTCCCTGTAAATATGCTAATTTCCCCCGGGGAGGCCAACTCCCGAGGGCATTATTAAGAAAAAAGTGTGGGGGGTCTCAATCCCCACCACACTGCCCCGGGGACCTGGGGGTAGGGTTAAAAAACAAAAAAACGGGATCGTGGCCGGAGGCCCCGCCCCCTCATTGCACCACTCTGTAAATTCCATTTCAAACTTGAGGGACCTTGGGGGTCAAGTACCCACCAGGTGCTTCCAGGAAGCTCCACTGCGCTGTGTTGCAGAGAGGTGGTGCAGGCCATGCCCCTTTTTACATCTTTCTGCTACGCAGCTCTGTGACGCTTACTGGATGTACTACGAATTCTGTATGTACTCACCTGTTATCAGGAGAGACCTCGTGCTGCACCTCTGAGCCCAGTACTGATCCTGAAAGTAATTCTAACCATACTTACCAGTAACTTGAATTTCCTTCTATAGGCTAACATTGACTGGTTTCACTTGGAAATTCTTGTAAGTGTGGAGTTTTGGAACTTTTAAATATTCACCTAAAATCATCCGAACAACTAATTCCTATTTGCTCACCTGTTATCAGGAGAGAACTTAGTGCTGCATCTTTTAGCCCAGCACTGACCCTGAAAAGTTATTCTAACCATACTTACAAGTAACTTGTATTGGAATCCATTGGAATCCATTGTCTCGTTTTCACCAGAAAAGTTTCTAAGTGTCTATTTTCACAAACTACAAATATTCCTAAAAAATAGCCTGTATGACTTAAACGCATTCTTTCAACTGTTTACAGGAGATGCACCAGTGCTGGATCCAGGATCCACCACTGAGGAAGAAAAAGTAATGATAACAATACTTACTTGCTAAGTGAATTTCCACCAGTAGGATAACATTAGTGATTCTATGTGAAAAAGTGTCAACTTTTAAAATACAATAATATTCCTTAAAAATCATTACTGTAACCAAAACGCTTTTACTCAGCTGTTTACATGAGATGTCCCAGGACTGAATTGAGGATACAGTCCTGTGGTTAAAAAAATAATCCATAAAGTAACTAATTGCATTCAACTAGAAATTCCCGTTCAGCTCAATGTTGCAGTGGGTTTTAAATTGTGTTGCCCATTGCAACAACTGTAACTACTGTACTTAAAAATCTATTGCCTATTTGCAAAGTATTTAAACTAAAGTAATTCATTCTGAGAAAGTATGTTTTGGAATGTGATGTATAATGTAATTATAATGTAATTTTAAAAATAAAATACCTAAAAATAAATAGTTTAAAAATTTTTTGTAAATCAGTATAAAAAAAATAAATATAAGAATACATTTAAAAATTGTCATTCACAAAATCTTTGAAATTCCCTGAAAAAACCCTAGGTTTCAGACATGTTATAGTTAGGAATTAGAATTAAAAAAAACCTTTGAAATTCACTGGAAAAAACATAGGTTTCAGACATGTTATAGTTAGGAATTAGCATTTAAACTAAAAATAAGAAATTCACTGAAAAAACCATAGGTTGACATCTCAAATTATTTCACTGATGACATCATCCACATGACAATCTGATACATCTTCTCATACACTAGTATAACTTTTCAACACTCATCATAAATATATGAAGTACCATATTTGAAACCATTGACACACCAATACAAGTTTCTCAAATCCACTCAGTGATTCCTACATCTACACACACATCTAAACACTTACCTATAGATTCGCTCATACATGCTAACAAAGATCAATAGAACACTATTAAATATACTTATGCACCTACATCAACATTACACACCAGCACACATCCTATTCACTTATGCAGTCATCCTACTCACTTATGCAAACAATTGATCATACTTATATTTACTAAGCTACACACTTACACAAACACCACTTTATTTATTGATATAGATAGTAACTCATACTTGTGTTATAAAATCACTATTACAAGTATACAGTTATCCATACGTGACTCATACAATCACTGAGTCTTATGTATACTTATTTATATACAACAACTTTCACATACACTGCCTTTTGTATTTCTAGTTTGTTGGACATGTATCATTGAGAAATATATTTACCTATCACCACACCCATAAACAGATTTACTCACCCAAACAACTGTTTCCACATACAGTCTCAACCTCATATACCTACTAAATAAACTATTTACACATCTTTGGACAGTCACACACCTCCCACTCAACCACACACACATTCATTCACTATCCCATACAAATACTCACTTAATTAATTAATACCTAATATAGACTTTCACATAGCTAGTAACCAACTTATGTAGTAGTTTACACAACAAGAGATAGAGTGATACAGGTATTCACACAGTTTAATCACTATCCCATATATTTAGTGAGACACTTTAAATTAGTCACTTAGACAGTCAATCACTCTGCTACTAAATCCTCCATTCAGACACGTATACATCCTCTCAGTCTTCAATGCAGATTGCTATATATATATATATATATATAATACTTATTTAAATATCGTACCAAAAGACATTCACTGGATGATGTCATCAGTGATGTCGTTTGAGATGTCATCAGTGATGTCATCAGTGATATCACTGACCATGTCATGAATGATGTAATATGTGACATCATCAGCAGTGGATTGTGGGTGCGTGAGTTATGGTTAGTATGACTAACTATAACAGGGGAATTTCAATGGTTTTGTGCGAGTGAAATGTCCAACTAACTATAACACCCCTAAAACCTATGGGTTTTTCAGTGAATTTCTAAGGTTTTTTTAAATGCTGATTCCTAACATGTCTGAAACCTATGGTTTTTTCAGTGAATATATATATATATATATATATATATATATACATATTGAACACAGTCTCACCAACGTAATCTCTCCATCCATTCACGGTGCAGTTTTATTCAGTACACAACGTCCTACGCGTTTCGGAGTGTAGCTCACTCCTTCTTCACTGGCAAGAATGTGCGTTACAAAACAACTAATAAAGTAAAGTAAAACATCACGTGATAGTTGACATAAACAAAATACATAGACAATTTTGTCTTTACTTTCATCTCAGTACAATTGATATCATCAATAAATTATTATTAGCATGAATCTGCTTACATATTAATTTCAACTCGGGAATATATTTCCATATTAATTTGTTGTACCCGTTGTACGGTAAGGAAGAGATTTGTTCTACAAACGGTTTAAGCTCCTCAACACTGTATTTAAAAACAGCCTCTTGGATAACACATATAATGTTTGCAATTCACATTGTGAAGCTTTCAGCTATTAGTCAATCAAATTATGACAAAACTTCAAAAAAATTTGACAATGTTGAAAAAGTTTGTCTGGGGCGCGAACACTCCACCCCAAGAGAAAATTCTCTGCGGCATTAACACATTGTGTTAGGCTGGTTTGTGGACGTAACGTAGTCAGTAATTCATAGTAGTCCTGTACTGACTGTAATTGATCACTGTGCATTGCACATTTCACCAAAATGAAATGGATGATGTCTTCAGTGAAGTCATCAGGGATGTAATTTGAGATGTCATCAGTGATGTCACTGACCATGTCATGAATGATGTAATATGTGACATCATCAGCAGTGGATTGCGGGTGCGCAAAATATAGTTAGTACAACTAACTATATAGGAGCAATTTCAATGGTTTTGTATGAGTGAATTGTCCAGCTAACTATAACACCCCTAAAACTTATAGTTTTTTTAGTGAATTTGAAAGGTTTTTTAAATGCTAATTCCTAAGTATATAAGGTATGAAACCTATGGTTTTTTCAGTGAATTTCAAAGGTTTTTCAAATGCTAATTCCTAACTATATAAGGCCTGAAACCTATTGTTTTTTCTGTGAATTTCGAAGGATTTTTAAATGACAATTTTTAAATGTATTAATTGTTATTTTTTTTATACTGATTTACTATATTTTTGCAGGCAGGTGTTAAGAAGGCACGCCCCCTTTTTACAACACTCTGCAGCGCAGCTCCATGGCGCATACTGGAGATACCTGTTGGACTAGTTCCCTCTAGGGTATCTCTGGATTGAACAGGAATTAATTCCCCATCTTAAACTGTCCAAACGCGCCCTGTAGAGTGGGCAGGCCTAGGGGGGGTCAGTGTGTTTCTACCCTGCCCCCTTTTTGTGTTCCACATGTTTGTTTTTCTGCTTTCTTGTGCCTCGGTCTACCGAGCACAAGATGGCTGCCAACACTTCCTGGTTTGAAGTGTTGAAAGCCAATGAGCATGCAGCTCATGCTCTGAAAGTTTTAGAACTCAAAAAGGGGGCATTGTAGAAGCACCCTGACCCCTAGGGTTGCTCAGGGGGTCCCACACGACCCCCAAGGCAAAAAATTATTATTATTTTTTGTGAAAAATTGCGGGGTGCGCGTACGGTACACGCACCGTACACGTACCCCGCGATTTATAAAAAAATATATATATATATTTTTGCCTTGGGGGTCCTTTGGAACCCCCTGAGCAACCCTAGGGGGTCAGGATGCTTCTACCCTGCCCCCTTTTTGAGTTCTACACATTTTATTTTTCTGCTTTCTTCTGCCTCAGTCTATCGAGGCACAAGGTGGCTGCCAACAATTTCTGTTTTGGAGTGTTGACAGACAGTGGCAGCCAATCAGCATGCAGCTCGTGCACGGGATGGTATGCGTACAGTACACGTACGTGCGCGCACGGGTGCACGCTTATAGATATATAAATGTTTTCTCTCTTAATTTTCTCAGGAACTACTGGAGGGATTTACACCATTTAAGCAAAAGGGCGATCTGCGAAGCAGACTCTACCATTTTGACAAATTTGGTGTAATTCCGTTCAGCGGTTCGGGCTGTAGCCGTGTTTAAAGGTCCTATGGAAAATAACATGCGGAAAACACGTTTTGGGACCCCCCTTTTTTCTCGGCCTCACTAGACGAATCTACCCGAGACTTTCAGGGAAGAAACGGTGCGGAACAGGCCATCTTCTTTGAGAAATTCTCAAAGATTCAACAACCAGCTCCAAAGTTATTCCCAATAGAATGTTGGGGATTTCCTATGGAAACTAGGTCCTAACTATATATACCTACTGGCGACCGCCAGTAGGTTATGTGTATATATATATTTTTTTTTCCCAAGGTTGCCCTGCATAAATAAGCGCACTCCTCCAGCTGCCAGAAACGATCTTCATTAATCAGGAAACTGGAGTGCAATTCTGATGTCATTTTGTCCATAGCCTAATGCATTTCGGAGCCTTCGCGCTCCTTTTTCGAAGGCAGATTGTCAGCACATCCTATTTCTGGTTCCCACAATACCCTGCATTGCCGCACCCATTCAGAGACCTCAGGTGTGCCATATTCGGGGTGCACGCTGGGAGTTGTGGTTTCTTAAACCGCTTTTTGCCTCCAGTTGCTGTGTGCTGGCGATCAATTTCATGGACTGATTTTGGCCCTCCAGTGGGCCTCGGAGTTGGAGTCCTGCAGAAGATGGGGTTTCCCTTGCCTATCTTGAATTTGTTGGCCCGTACGCACGATGGAAATTATGCATGCATCCGCTGGGGTACCCAGGAGCAGAAAACTGACAAAATCCCGGTAAATAGAGGTGTCCGCCAGGGATGCGTCCTGGCACCGAACCTCTTTTCGTTGTTTGTGAATGGGGTTGTCTCATTTTTATCTGAAATCAACGCTGATGCCCCCACCCTGGCTGGTGTTAAAGTCCCTGCTTTGCTTTTTGCGGATGATACGTTATTGGTATCAAAAACACCAGCGGGCCTCAAGAAGCTTTTAGATCGTTTTTGTCTCTTCTGCAACTTAAGGGGCCTGGCAATCAACACAACCAAAACCAAGCTCCTCTATTTTAACCCTAGTAGGAATGCTAAATCCATGCTCACACTTGATGAGGTGCCCCTAGAGTGTGTTAAAGTCTTTGACTATCTAGGGATTAGACTATCAGACCAATTGAAATGGCAGCCACACAATGAGACAAGCATTTGCAGTGCAATAGGTCTCGCATTAGGAAAGTTTGAGCTATTGGTATTGTAAATGATACATTTTTTATTTATGTTTTGTTTTTGAAAATAGCGAAATTAATAGCTTAGTCATTTACAATGCCAATAGTTATAACTTTCGCAAATGTGACAAGTATAGCATTTGTAATGCAACATGTGTTGTATTTACGTGACTTACATGTATTGATATTACAAATAACAATGGCTTTTAATTTTTTTTCAATAATTAATACTGAGAGGGGTGAGGGGGTATGAGGGTGTGTGAGGGTGAGGGGGTGTGTGAGGGTGAGAGGGTGTGAGGGTGTGTGAGGGTGTGTGAGGGTGAGGGTGTGTGAGGGGGGGTGTGAGGGTGTGTGTGTGAGGGTGTAAGGGTGAGGGGGTGTGGGAGGAGGTGTGGGAGGAGGTGTGGGTGTGTGAGGGTGAGGGGGGTGTCAGGGTGAGGGGGGTGAGGGTGAGGGGGGTGAGGGTGAGGGGAGGGTGTAAGGGTAAGGGAGTGTGTGGGTGTGTGGAGGTGTGAGGGTGAGGGGGTGTGAAGGTAAGGGTGTGTGAGGGTGAGGGTGTGTGAGGGTGAGGGTGTGAGGGTGTGTGGAGGTGTGAGGGGTGAGAGGGTGTGTGAGGGTGAAGAGGTGTGAGGGTGAGGGTCCGAATTAGTGTGAGAGGGTGTGTGAGGGTGAGGGTGTGTGGATGTGTGAGGGTGAGGGGGTGTGAGAGTGAGGGGGTATGAGGGGAGGAGGTGTGTGAGGATGAGGGGGTGTAATGGTGAGTGAGGGTTGTGGGGGTGAGGGTGTGTGATGGTGAGAGGGTGAGAGTGTGGGTGAGGGTGAGAGAGTGTGAGAGGGTGTGTGAGGGTGAGAGAGTGTGAGAGGGTGTGTGAGGGTGAAAGGGTGTGTTGGGGAAATCTGCATGTGGTCACACTCTGGAAGGAAAAACAATATTCCAAGAGGAAATGAAGCCACTGGGATCGATATGGAATCTGTGGCTAAAACGAAGTTAAAAGGCCTCGGGCAGTGAGTCTGGCTCCTAACACTGAGGAAAATCGAGGAACACCTGGGGTCTTGCTTTTTAGGAAAGCTACCCTGCTGGAAGAGAGGGGGTTTTGTTTGTAGGGATAATTGATGCAGTGTGTGTTCACTACGTCACGGAACATATTGCTGATTTCTAACATGTTGCAGTTGAAATTGATATTGTGTCGTGCTGAGGAGTGAAAAAAAGATAAGAAATGTGAACCAAACACCAATCGGAAACTCCAGATGCAAAGGTAGCTCTGCTGGTTAAGGTTAAACATAGTGCCAGAAGTAAGTGCAGTACAGAGTTATTTCAAAACATCGGTGGCTTTTCTGACCAAAAGGTCTATTTTTTCGAATTATTTCAGTTTCGAAACAAGTGACTGTAGCATTTTATTAGCAGGAGTAAGCTGACACATCAGTGACGGCGGAAGGCATTTCCTTCTCGGAATTAATGTCCCAATGCTTTATCCGAAGACATCAGGTTGTCAACTGCTGTGAAACAAAACGCTCTAAAACGCGGCGTGAAAAAGGAGCAGGAAAGAGCCAGGGCGGGCGGATGAGACGGGACTCTGCGATAAAAAAACAAGCGCCTCAAAAAAACAAGCGCCTCATTTCGCCTTTTCTTTTTAAATAACGTCCACGCCCATTTATTTCTTTGACGACCTGCCTCTATAGACAGTGGCGCTGCTGCCATTATGTTAAAGCACCAAACGGGGTGCTTGTGAAACCAGCAACACAGAACAGAAACAGAAAGCAGCCCGGGCTAAGTGAGAGGGCGGGGGCTGCCTGCGCATGCGCGCTCCGAGCCCCGGCGCCAAAGCGGAGTGCAGCATCTGAAGTCCCGGGTCCCAGGAGGGGACCCGGGTGAAGACCAGCGCTGCGAAGGAGACACGGAACACGCCGAAAGAGCCCGGTGAGTGGTGGGGGGGTGGGTGGGGGGGTAGTGTACGCGCGTGTGTCTGTGTGTGTTCGAGTGTGTCTGTGCGTGTGTCTGTCTGTGTGCGCGTGGGTCTGTTTAAGGGGGGGTGCATGTGTGTATGCAGTGTGTGTGTGTCTGTGTGTGTCTGTGTATACGTGTGGCTGTGTATGTGCGCATGCGTGAGTGTGGCTGTGTGAGTGTTTGCACACGGGAATATGAGGCACGAGAGGGGCACGGCGCTGTGCGCGCCCACGAGGTAAAATCTCCAGTAGGAGAAGCGCGTGTCAGTCTGCTGTCCACATTCCCCCCAGAGTGATAACATAAGTTGTCAAGCCCTAGACAGCAAAAGCTTTGCTTTTGCCTAGGCTCGACCTAAAAATGGCCTTAAGCCATAAGCGTGTTCTGGGAGTCATTGGGAGGGAACACACATCCTCAATATCCAGACCCATAGCCCCTGCACTGGAGATTTATGCTGCAAAAGCTGTAGGTTGTGCGTTGTATGGAGCTGAGCTCTGGGGTTTTAACAATGTTGATGTACTTGTTACGGCAGAAAACAAGTTCTTTAGAGAGCTCGTCTCGCTTCCTAGGGGTATTCCAACTAAGCCACTCCGGTGCGATTTGGGTCGCCGCTCAATTTGTGGCGTACACCCGAGCTATCCTGCTATGCAGACTGCTTAAGAGAAGTTATGAATTTGCAGGGTTCCCACAAAATTGTTTGGCTTGCTAGGATAAAAAAAGCTTTTACTGGCTATTGGTTTTAATATTGCATGGGAGTCAGGTGTCTCGGTGTCAAAAGTGGATATTAAGAGAGCCTATTGGCATGGGTAGATGCTCAAGATCTCAGAGATACTGACTTGGGGAGGTTGACAGATGAGTTCCGCTTGCACAAGACAGTACATCGTCTTGAACCCTATCTGGACTTCAATAGGAAACCCAGAGATATGGCACTTTACATTCAGTTCAGAATGGGAATTCTTCCCGTTCGTGAACGTACATGCAAGTGGAAACCACCCAACCAAACACCTGTTGACTGTCCATTCTGTACTGGTGTACCTGAAACTATCCCGCATCTTTTCTTTGTATGTCACGCTTATAGCAAACCTAGGTCGAAATGGTTAATATCTGTCTGCCGTCAGCTTGAGACCAAGAATTACTCTTCTGCCCTCAGAATTTTGGAGACAGATCCTAACACCACCCTAGCTTGTGGGGTGGCCAAATTCCTTAGTTGGGCGTGGGTGATCAGACTGAAAGACTTACGTTGACTCTATAAGGCGACTACTTTTTAACTTTGTCCAAAGCTGTAATTGGTTTCATACATTTTTATTATATTTGTATTTTTGTCAAAGAGCTTTTTAACGTATGTTTAAAAGGAATTGTGATTTTAATTGTAGATGTGCTTTTTAAGATATTTTATATCGAAATAAATCTTTGTACTACTACTACTACAAAGCTGGCCGGGGGTTTCACGGTTGTCTGTGCAAGCAGTTTGTTTTTTCACCCGAGGTATCATATTGCTCTAGCCCACATCTTCAAGCACTGGACAAGCAAGGGACACTGTCAGCAGGTAGCTCGTGACTTCACGGGCTGGCTGGGTTCATTCAAGTCAGCCCTTGACCCGGCTGAGTTGTCCCACGGAGGTTGGAACGTTTGCGGGGACTTGAGGAGGCCGGAGGAAATTATTTACATAAGAGACAGGGCGCCCTGTTCTGCAGCACACTGTTTACACATGAATTTCATTTTACCAAGCTTCCCCTCGTACCATCGGCCCAAAGAAGATGCATTCTGGGAGCCGTAGGACTTACCGTAATGCAGCAGGTGAACGAACACATGACAGGGGAGGTGTGACCTTCTAATTAAGGCAGGACTGCAGACTGATTTAAAAACGGAGGCGTGGGACTGTTTCCAGTGTGGCGGCGGAATCTGAGGAAGACAATTCTGTCGAAATGCATTATGCCCAAATACGCTTTTCCAATTAAAGGCCTTCTCTTGTGAAAACCCTGTGTGGCCCCTTCCTTCTGCTTTACTGGAGGTTTCTGTGCATGTTTTCGCGTCAACAAGGGACGCGTTAAGGGGCCCCGTTCTACAAAGCTGGCTGGAGGTTTCAGTGGTGTCTGCACCAACAGTTTGGTTTTTTTGCCCGAGGTATCGGATTGCTCCAGCCCACCTCTTCAAGTAAGGGTCACTGTCAGCAGGCAGCTCATGACTTCACGAGGTAGCTGGGTTCTTTGAAGTCAGCCCTTGACCCGGCTGAGCTGTGCCACGGAGCTTGGGACGTTTGCGGGGACTCGAGGAGGCCGGAGGAAATTATTTACATAAGAGACAGCGCGCCTTGTTCTGCAGCACACTGTTTCCACATGGATTTCATTTTACCAAGCTTCCCCTCGTACCATCAGCCCAGGGAAGATGCATTCTGGGAGCTGTAGGAATCACTGTAATGCAGCAAGTGAACAAGCACACGACAGGGGAGGTGTGACCTTCTAATTAAGGGAGGACTACACACTGATTTAAAAACAGAGGCGTGGGGCTATTTCCAGTGTGGCAGCGGCATCTGAGTAAGACAATTCTGTCAAAATGCATTATGCCCTAATCTGCTTTTCCAATTAAAGGACTTCTCTTGTGAAAACCCCGAAGGATATCAAATCAACCCATAACTACAAGAACCACAATGCCTGGTGCGACATGCCCTGAGGGGCGGGACTACCGACCTTGAAAAACGAGCAAAAGATGCAAGGCAGCTGTTCCTTTTCCTTGTAGCCAGCCATTGAGAAAGGGAGATTGCCTCCAGAAACGCCTTTGCCGAAATTGTCGAGAAGAAACTTTGCGGGGACAAGCGCGCTGTGTCTCATTGCTGTGCTGTGAATAAATAAGGTGAAATCTACACATTGTGTGAGGCGCTTCAATTGAAAGAGCAACTTGTTTTGGATATTTGGTGGCCTGCTCCTGGTCACGAAGCCGCCCCACTGCCAAGCCAGCAGGTCCGGGTGCTCCAATTACAAACACTCACCAGGAACGATGTTGCCTGTTCACATGGGCACAAAAAAGCAGTGAGACGGGCACAATTAGAACACGCAACCCAATTGATTTTGAATTCAAATAGGAAATACAAAGACAGCTGTGGCTGGCTGTGGGTACTAAGGATATCAAATCGACCCATAACTACAAGAACCACAATGCCTGGTGCAACACGCCCTGAGGGGCGGGACTACCGACCTTGAAAAACGAGCAAAAGATGCAAGGCAGCTGTTCCTTTTCCTTGTAGCCAGCCATTGAGAAAGGGAGATTGCCTCCAGAAACGCGTTTGGTGAAATTGGCGAGAAGAAACTTTGCGGGGACAAGCGCGCTGTGTCTCATTGCTGCGCTGTGAATAAATAAGATGAAATCTACACATCGTGTGAGGCGCTTCAATTGAAAGAGCAACATGTTCTGGATATGTGTGTATATATATATATATATATATATATATATATATATATATATATATCCACTTATCCCTAAACCAAATAAGTCCAACTTCAAAACATTCCCCATTGAAGAAACCATACTCAGTGCCGTCTCTTCAATAGGGAATGCTTAGAGTGAATGACACTTATATACCATTTAATTACAAAACATATTAGTCTTTAATTTTAATAATACATTGGCATTTAAAACTAATTAAATTGCATGCTTAACTTATAACCAAGCTCGTAACAAATTAACTAAAATTAACAATGTTAGCCATTTGGGTGATTTTAATTTTGAAATATTTTTCCAAAAATAATATAAAAATATTAAAAAATCTGAATTAATTTACAATGTAATACAAAGTTGAATTTAGAAAGTAGTGTGTTATTATTTGTAAAGTAGTTTACATTTTTATTTTACATTAATGTCTTTAAAAAAAAAAAAAGTATTGTGTCTCCATATAGACCAGTGTGAGGATGTAATAAAGGGCCATGGATAATGACAATAGGTGAGTAACAACCAGATTAATTCCCTGATACACAATGTAGGGTCTAAAGCACAGGGGCTCTGTGTTTAGGTGGAACGGAACCACAGGAGGGCACAGAATAAAACCAGCTGGCACGAGGTTGGAATATTTAGTTCGACCAGGGAGTGTGTCCCAAAGTAAGCCTATGATCCTGGATAAGAAGGAATGGAGGAAATGTTTAATGGTTTTGAGCCTGGAGTAAATCGAATGCGTAGCAAAGAAACTCTCGAACTGCCAGAGGTAGACATTAACCATGCTGGAATTGTAGGTGTTTCATTTGTTGGATTTTTGTACAATTAGGTGATTACACATTTATGAAGTAATGCTTTGTTTCTGTAGTGCAGAGTGGGTGTGTTGTGCGCTCTTGCGTGTATGTCAATGAAATGTTTTCTTGAGCTGTACTACCACTATGTAGAGATAAGCCCTGCAATTTGTGGTAAAAATGTGTTAATACCTATGTGGCCATGCTCCTTGGTTGCAGTTACTCTGACATTTAAGAGAATTGGGATTGTCCACGGGCTTATTCAATAATACTCGATTTCCTGAAGAATACCAGTTATGGAGAAGAATACAACTAAACTACCTCAGGCACAAGAACTAAAAATTACGCAAGTTGATGACACCGGGGTCCAGGGAGACAAGACAACATGTCATAAACCCCGGCTTATTGGGCAAAAGCTCAGCTCTACAGCTAATAAATACTCCATGTCACAGAAAGCTGGAAATGTTTCTTCTGCAAAGCTGTACACAAAATGTTTCATGTGTTGTTATAAACCTGTATACAGATGAAATGTTCATAACTGTGAAAAATAGAAAATGAAGCAAATCAGCCCGTTGCTCTTTAACTGGTGAGTGACTGTACTGTGTGCAAAGCAATGGCGGTGTTTTTCTTCGAGTTTGGTTAGTGCTTCTTGCTTGTTGTATATTAAGACAGAACCATTCACTATGAAGCCACTGGGGCTTTGCATCATTGTTTTTGTGTCACACACTGTAGTCTGGGATTCAAAGTGTTGACTGTCCTACAGATTTACAAATGCATATAAAAGGATCATGCTTAATTATGCTGTGTGCATCTGCAAATTTAAGTACTTAAATGTGTATGATTTAAAACCAAGGATACATTTCTAGAGAAGTATTTGGTTTGGACAATAACCTGATTGATGAGAAGTTTCAAAAAAGTAAATAGAAAGTTTTTACCAATGGATTTACTTTGTTTAGATTCATGTGTTCTAATTCCGAATCACAAATTTGTGCAAACGTCGGGTTTGAGTATCTAAAGTCCATGTTAAATTAACACTTATAAAACAAATTTAATATCATAAAGTGGAGCACTTTCGTGTATGCCTTGATGTGAAATGAGACCTGCACTGTGAGCTGTGATGTTCTGTGTATATGTGTATGAGGCCTCTAGTCAGTGGCAGGCCCAGACTGGCCATAGCGGGCACCGGGCAATCCCCCGGTGCACCGCAAGGGTGGGGGCCGGTTTTGAGCCCCTGGGTGCCGAATTTGTTACAGGGCCGTTTTTGCAGCATAAATCGGCCCTGCAACAAAATCAGCCAAAAACAGTCCCTAACAAAGCGCTCGGCGGCACCTCCAACCACGCCCCCCCCCCCCCCCCCCCCCCCCCCCCCCCCCAGGGGCCGGTTTTGTTTCCCATTCCGGCCCTGGTCAGTAGAGGCTCCTGGAGGGAGTGCTACGGGGCGGTGAGGCGAAGGGGCAGGGTGGAGGGTAGTAAATTCCGGCATATGGCCGATTGGATTAGGTAAAGAAATACAGAAATAAAACAAATAAAATTTCGTAAGCTGCATCGCCTTTGGCGTTGCAGCGCACGCAATTTAATCCGCTTTATTTCTTTGCCTAACTCCGATCGGCCGTAAGCCGGGGTTTACTACACCCCGCCCTGCCTCACCGCCCCGCAGCACTCCCTCCAAGAGCCACTACTGCCTCTAGTGGACCTCAGCAGATTCCTTACAAGTATTAAGTAATCTGGGGTGGCGTGACTGGGTGTCGTCAATAAAGTTTGTGATGCAGTGCATTCAGTTAACAATTGCATGCTGAAGAATAAAGAAATGCAAACCAGAGCTCCATGTGTGGCATGGTCTGCTACATGCTCCCAGGCTGGGGAGGACACTACATCTGGCTACGACATATGGGATACTGTCATGTCCTTTAGGATGGTTCTGTCCTGTATACCCCCTTTTACATACATTGTCCCATCCACACGACAATAACAATTGTAAACAGGTGACCTTTTACCTAGTAGCTTGCTCCTGTCTCTTCGACACGAGGCTCTCAGTACTCTATCATAATCCCTGTACCTGACATACATAAACATGTCCTCTGGCACAGCAGAATTATTCTGTTTAAGGGTCACCACTTTTTTCGTCCTTGGCAACAGCCAGCTGTGCATGATCACACTTGTTTAGAAAAGTATTGGTGATTGCTTTCAAAACATTTATAATTGTTTTCAAAATATCCATGATTGTTTTAAAAACATGTTGATTCTAAAAAAAAACCTTGAGTTCCACTTTAGTATAAAAGACCCTCACTCCCACCTACAAATTAGAGGAGAATTCCTTCCAAGTTGAGATGGGGTCCTGCATGCTGAATCTTCGACAAGCAGTGGTCTGACATCCCTTGAGGGTTGTCATCCTCAACGCAAAGACAGGGTACTTCATTCTAAACCATTAGCTGAGGGGGCTGGGTCATCCCTAGGGGTTTCTTGGCTACAGATACACATAGCTATACACAAATACACCTACACATCCAGGTTAGACTAGGTACATTTAGGCAAATTACTTAGGGCGCCCTTTTCAAGAATATGTGAGTGCTACTGTTTTTATCTGAACTGCATATGTTCATCTTATTAGCACTATGGTAGAAATTTATCTACTATTTACTATATTGGCATTAGCAATCTCTTTCATATGCTTCTGTTGCCTGATTGTCGCAGCACATATGTTTTACACAAGGATGTCTCTGGACCAATAAATACTTACTGAAACATCCTAATCACCATCATGTGTATTTTCGGAGAGAAAGCAAGCACGAGAGTCTGATTAAAAAGTACTGTACTGTTTTCCACAATCCCTAAGGGATCTGGGTTGCCACGTTCAGTGGTTGCCAAAAACTACTAACACCCCTGTAGAATACAAGGGGGTGTTAGTGGCACTGTAGAGCTAGCTGGTCTAAAGGTGGATATATCCTGCAACGGTCTCTGGAAGCGGTAGGGTCATCCACAATGCGCTGGTCCTGGGGGACTCCTAGGAACTACACGACATGGCGCCACCAACGCTGGTTTGGTTCCTATATTAACAGTGAAAATCTGAGTAGTTCAGTCGTGCTTTCTCAGAAAACCCTAATCACACCTTTTCAGAGATGTCTGAAGTGGGAAGGGGAATGTGCCTCAGCTGACCAGATATACTCTGTGTATTGCCTAAAGGTTTAGAAAGCTTGTAAATATATAAGGTTCCCCACATTGTGCAACAACCCTACCTATTCACTTACTATTTTCTTCTAAAAATACTACTGACCCCGCTAGTAGCTTGGGGGAAGACAAATTGGCTAATGCTCTCAACATCACAGAGAACTGCAGACATACAGTAACTAGGAAATTGTTAGAACACAGCGTACCCTTAAAAGGTGGCTATTTTATCTTCTTGATAGAGGTGTTCGGATCAGATGTTTTCTATTCTTGGGTTCAGTTCCCACCTGCAGATCCGGTGACTAATTTGTTCCACACATACATTGTAGTTGAACCACCAGATGAATACATTCCATACAAAGACATTGAAGTCCCGTTAATATACCAGCAGCACAAAAACTGGTATAAATGCGCCCTCCCACACACAACATCTGTTGTGAGACTCAGTCCGCTCAGCATAGAATGAGCATCCTGGCCGGTGTTAGCGACATACACTCCACATCCCAAAATAGATATACTACCAGTCGAAAAAGTCTGTGCAATATACAAAGACATAGGCTATATAGACACACAGTCCAGTTCATCATGCTAACACTGACAGTCCAACCTGTGAGAAATGCTCCAGCTGGTACACATCAGACCACACCCGCCATTAACCCACAGACATTGAAATCAGTAAAAGAGACAATACCTTCCAAACGGGAGAAAATTCCAGTCTGGATAGCACAAAAAATGACACAACTAGATGCAGTATTTCCCCATACGGATCCACAGGAAAAACATAGAATGCTAAACACTTGCTTGCAATGGGGATGGTTCCCTCAATTGAGGATTGTACCACTTGGGGAACAATCTTTGCTGCAGTTTACATCAGAATACATGGTACCCCTTCCTTAGCAGTCGTTCCACATGTATTGAAACAGATACAGAACGAGTATGGGGCAGAACCTGCACTGGACTTGAGGATGAAACTGATGGGTAATTTTGCCCAAGTGTCTGCAATCATGCTGAGCAACATAAAGGGGGAAGCAGCAGCAGTGGCCATTCACAGCCGCCTAAGGGAAACAGCTCCTATCAATAGGGAGCGAGGGGGGCGTGGCTTGAATGCCGAGGAGATAGGCAGCGTGAGCCCGGAGCTCCGCGCCCGATCCCAGATATAATCCTGATAAACCGCGCAAATTCCAACGGAAATTGGAAAATGTATTGGCTGAAGGCGTCACAGAGGCATCGGCGTCCTGGGTTTGCAGTCTCCGACCGTTTGTCTTCCAGAAAATCGAACTTAACAAGTACCGACGGAACGGAAAGCTTCGATCTAAGATGGCGGCCCGAGGCCTGAGCTGGTGACGCAGAGGACAAAGGAGGCCTGCTGATCTGCACCTTTAGAGCTCCAGCACCAGCGGTGATTGCTAGATCGGAGGGCCGACCTCGGTCCTGTGAAGTGGCTCCAGTGGCCCTCCTTCCCGCCTTGGTGAAGTTTCGACGGTGGAGTGGGGAAGTTCATCGGGGCAGACCTAAAATGGCGGCAGCCCCGTGAATCGACCACTACAGTTTCTGTTCGCAGGCCGAGGTGACGGAGGCCCCATCGACAGCGCTTTGTCTGAAAGGGGACTGACCCACCCCGTAAGAGGGGCCTGCACAGTGATCGGTGCCCTAGGCGCGTTCCGAATCTCCAGCCTTTGCTGCCCTAGGGAACTATCCGGAGTGAAGGGTCCTGAACTACTGACGGGCTGACCGGATATTGGAAGTAGGCCGAATATTGTGGCCGATCGGGCGGCCGAGGCCTATGGCTGCTGGCGCCGATAGTTGGGATTCCTCTTGCCCCTGGCTCGATCACACCACAATGGGGAAGCCGAAGGGGAAGGGGGACGGAGCGGCTGGACCTGAAACGATGGACGGAGTGGACCAAGGCCACACTGATCTTCAACGCATGCAAGACCGCATTCTGGAGGCTATTTCAGCCACGAAGGACGCTCTGCAACAGGACATTGCCTACGTAGCGACAGGCCTGGGGCTCCTGAAAGCCGAGCATGATAAATTTAAGGAAAGGGTCAAGAGCACGGAGATAACCCTGCAAGAACTGGCTCCGGCGCACAATTCACTGGAAGGCCGGATGGAGGATGCTCTGGCCAGGATAAAGGCACTGGAGAGGCGAGCCGAGGACGCTGAAAACCGGAGTAGGCGCAACAACGTTCGCCTGGTAGGCCTTCCGGAAAAAACAGAGGGCGATGATATGGTAGGCTACCTCGATCAGTGGCTCCGTGCTGAAGTGGCACCGGAGGGGCTCTCTACCTTCTTTTCGCTGGAGCGAGCCCACAGAGTCCCGGCCCGACCGCCGGCCCCTGGCCTGCCCCCTCGCCCTGTTGTGATCAAACTTCTGCATTATAAAGACCGGGACTGGTTACTTCAGAGAGCCAGGGAGGTAGGCCCCTTCCAGGTTGGCAACAATAAGGTCACCCTGTTCCCGGATTATACATTCGAGACACAGAAACTCAGAGCTAGCTTCCTCTCGATTAAACGAGAACTCCGTGTGGAGGGTATTAAGTACTCCCTCCTCTTCCCAGCGAAGCTAAGAATTGTGGTGGATGATAAAACGCTCTTCTTCACCACGTCGGCAGACGCTTGGGCATGGTGGGACACTTATAAAGCCGGAACTGATGGGGCCAGATTCAGGGCGGAAGAAGCACAAAGGAAACAGCCGACCAGAAAGTCGCAACGGATTAGGAAAAACCGGCACAGGTCTGGAAAACCATCAGTGTCGCAGACGGAGGAGGAGCGAAGGGCCGCTCTGCAAGCGGTGGTGGATCTCTAAGGGACGGTACGGAGCCAGTCCCAAAAAGGCACAGATTCTGAGGAACAGGGTACGGGGTCGGAAACGGACCTTTCGGAACTGGGTGGCGCCAGAGGCCCTATTGTGATGCCACAGACATCAGGAGAAATCATTGAAGCCTGAGGGAAATGCTTTGGAGAACGGTTTGGTAGACTGGTACTGGGATGCCATGCCCGTAGATGCCATGGGCAGTTAGACAGAACTATGGAAACTCGTGAGTGATCATGGGGGGATTGCGGGGCGGGACACGCGGGGCCACTCTTGTGTGACGAACTCCTTCGGTATCGGACCGCGCCCTCCTGGCCCCTAAGGTCATCGCAGTGGAGACTGCGAATTATAGTGTGCTTATTTGAGGGAGGCTTGCCCAGTTGCAATAGTTTGGATGGGTTGTCATCTGGCAGAGACGGGGCCTGGCCTGAAGGGGTGGGAACCAAGAGTAGTTTGGGAGACTCAGGTTGGGGTTGGTGGGGTGTGGGGTTCAGTTGCTGGGAGAGGGTGGGGGGGTCAGAAGTATGTTGGCATAGGCGCATAACTGGAAACTATCGTTGTTGTGTTCGGGATGCAGGGAGCTATGGCTAATATGGGGGCTTTAAAATGGGTGACCTGGAACGTGCGGGTCTGCATACCATGGTGCGTAGACACAAGGTCCATGCCTACCTAACGCGCAGGGGGGTACACATAGCATTTCTTCAGGAAACACACCTCACGAAACAGGAGGGAGTGGCACTACAGAGAAGATGGAGGGGGCAGCTGTTCAATATAACGTACTCGGCCTTTGCAAGGGGCGCCATGATATCGATACGAGCTGGGGTTCCCTTTCAAGTCACCAAACAGGTGATAGATCCGGAAGGCAGATTCGTGGCTATAGAAGGGAGACTCAGGGGACGAGTTGTGTCGTTGTGTAGTGTGTATGCTCCTAATGTAGATTTACCCGCCTTTCTGACGACACTCTTGGGCAAGCTGGCGAGCTACTTGGCGGGCCCAATAATTATGGGAGGGGATTTTAATTCAGTAGTAGACACCACATTGGATAGGTCTCACCCTCCATTACACTCATCACCAGTACATAGACTAGCGAAGCGTAGATTGGATTGGCAGGAGAGTTGGGATCTGGGAGAGGCTTGGAGAACATTACACCCCAGGATGAGGGATTACTCATTTCATTCTAGCATACACGACCTACATGTCAGACTGGATGTGTTTTTGTGCTCTTCTCCCATACTCCCGGCAGTGGGAAGTGCGGAGTACCTGGCTCGCACATTGTCTGACCACAACCCTCTGTTGCTGTCCCTGAACTGGATGGTGGATGTTTCCTGTGTTCCAACTTGGCGATTGCGACCAGATACCCTAGATGATTTGTTATTTAGAGAGGCCCTGGGTGAGCGAGTGACTCATTACTTTGAGGAGAACAGTGGCACTACGTCCACCAGGGCAACGGAGTGGGATGCCTTTAAGGTGGTGGTCCGAGGGCATTGTATTGGGGCCACTGCGGGCGCTCGTAAAACATTGTTGGATGATCTTCATCGTGCAGAACGGGGGCTGTGGAAGTTAGAACAGGAGCGCCCGAATCATCCCGAGCTTCAGGACGAGGTTGGTAAAGCCAAGGAAGCAGTGGCAGTAGAGTTGGAGCGACTGCGTAGTTTCGATCACAAGGTTTACCTGACCAGGGCGCATGCGGAAGGTGATAGAGCGGGGACTATGCTGGCCTGGCTTGCCGCCCGCTTCGGCGCGGTAATCCAATTGTGTTCATCGAGGGGGAAGGGGGCGGGCTTTGCCACACCCAGGCCGGGATCATGGATAGGTTCAGGACGTACTACGAAGGACTTTATAAGAGCAGGCCTGTAGGGGGAGAGGAGGAGTTAGAAACCTTTCTTGGGGGGCTGCAGTTGCCACAGTTGGAACAAACAGAGGCAGAGGAGCTAGGCCGCAATATTACGATAGGAGAAATAGGGAGCGCGGTGAAGCAGATGGCTCGGAATAAAACCCCGGGACTAGATGGTCTGCCAATTGAGTTCAACAGTAAATATCTGGAGTTTTTGGCCCCGCAGTTGCAATCGGTTTATAATGAGGCGAAATTGAGAGGGAGACTACCTCACTCCATGTGTGAGGCTCTTATGGTCCCTTTGTTAAAACCTGGTAGAGCGAGCAGTGACCTCTCCTCGTATCGCCCACTGTCCATGTTAACAACAGATTATAAGATTCTGAGCAAAATCTTGGCTAATAGATTGCTAACCCACATGACGGGCCTGATTCATAAGGATCAATCGGGTTTCATCCCGACACGGAACACCACGAACAACATTCGCAGGCTAACTCGACTGCTGGGTGCTCGGTTGTCGGAGGAGACCTCACCCCTGGTGTTCTCCATAGATATTGAGAAAGCGTTCGACAGTCTGGAGTGGGACTATTTATATGGAGTGATGAGGCACTTTGGGTTGGGGGAAGGCTACATCGGCTGGACCAAAGTGTTGTACACGGCGGCCACGGCGAGAGTCCGAGTGGGTTCGCTTAACTCGGGACAATATCAGGTGCGCCGTGGCACCAGACAGGGATGTTCGCTGTCCCCCCTCCTATTCGCGTTGGCGATGGAACCGTTTGCGGCAGAAGCCAGATCAGGACGTTACTATAGGGGACTGATCTATAGGGCCAGACCGCATGCCATTTCACTGTACGCGGACGACCTTCTGATGTTTTTGGCTAACGCGGATGAGGAACTAGAGGGAGCGAGGAGACTCCTTGGACTTTTTGGGAGACTGTCGGGCCTACAGGTCAATTAGGCCAAATCCTGTTTATTCCTGTTGCGACGGGGAGAGCCGTGCCCTCTCACCACTCAGGAGCTCAGATGGGAGCCTCACTGCCTACACTATTTAGGTGTTTATGTGTATCACACGGCAGCAGATATGCTGGATGGCAATATCACCCGTTGCGTTAATGCCCTGAAGGGGAGCATGGTTTTCTGGGCCACTCTGCCACTCTCGATGATGGGTCGTGTCTCCTTGCTGAAGATGATAGCGCTTCCAAGGCTGTTGTATTACTTCCGCGCCCTGCCGGTTTGGATACCGGGTTCTGTCTTCCGCCGTTTAAGATCGTTAGTAATAGCGTTTCTTTGGGGTACGGGTAGGCGACGAATAGCGCTAGACACTCTTTTGCGGCCCAAAGATGAAGGAGGTATGGCAGTGCCTGATTTTGAGTGCTATTATTTGGCGGCACAGCTGCAATCCTTTACTCAAGAGATTGCGAGGGTCTATCGGGGACCGGAGCAAGGTAGAGACGAGGGCACCCCACGCCATGTGCTCGCCTACATTGCCCTTCACCAAAGACTTCTCGTCAGAGACCTCTCTGTGGAGGAGCAGACATTTAGACTTTGCTGGAACCGGGCGCTTAGACGAGCGGGAATTCGGCGAATGTATGCACCTGAGATTCCACTGGTAATGATCACGGCCCTACCTCATGGGGGGATTGGTCGAGACTGCAGGGTTGGGAGGATGTGGGGCTACAGATGCTGGGCGACCTCTATGAGGACGGGGTATTGATTCCGTTCCAGACTCTGCAGGACCGGTTCGATTTACCCAGGGGGGATGATCTATTGCATGCGGCAGTGATTGGAGCCATGCAGGAACACTGGGGCGAGGGGCTGCAGGAACCTGCCACTTCTATGGCCTGCCAATACACGATGATGGCGGTGGGAACTTTTAAGGCAGTGACCTGCCTGTATTCCCGAATGCTGCGAGAAACCCTGCAGCCGCTCACTGCCCTGAAAGCTAAATGGGAACTGGACCTCCAAATGGAGATTCCCGACACCACCTGGGGTCAGCTACTGGGGAGGGCGCGGAGGAGCACTAGAAACGCCAGATTCCAACTCATACACTTCTACGTTCTTCACAGCGCATACCTTACACCGGGGAAACTGAAGCAATACATTGGAGTAGAACAGGCGGCCTGCCCTAGATGTAATACACTGGAGGCGGATCTGGGACATATGTTGTGGGATTGCCCCCAATTGAGGGATTATTGACGAGAGATTGGGGAGGCACTGAACAACTCCACGGACAGAGAGCTACAATATACTAAAGCGGTGGGAGTGCTGCACTGGTTTCCTCACCAGGAATTGGAAATCTAAAAGGGGGCCCACGTATAAGCGTTGGTACAATGAATGCCTAAAGTGGGCGGCGAGCGAAAGCACCTTGCGATACCAATTAGCTTGAAGGGCTGCGGATGAGAAGGCCTTGGAAAGGGCGACAGCGTGGGAGACACTAGTGCAGGCACTCTGAGATGGCACTGGAGAGGGGGAGGGCAAAAACACGGACTCTGATATAGATGACCCCACTAGCACACCGGGAGCACACTCTTAGCGAATGTTACATTCCTCCTTGCACATACCGGAACTTACACTCTCTAATAATCTACTATAGCGCAGCCATGGGGAGGGGGGAGGGTTTGGGGGAGTTCGGGGGGGTTGTTGACAGGGGGAGGGGGCGGGGTGAAAATTCAAAAGCGGACCACGTTATCCTACGGTTTCAGCCAACGTGAATTGGGTGAAGATGCAGAAGATGGACATATTGCCGTCGCTGCCCGGCCTTCTGGATATGGGCATACAGGCTGTGTAGTAGTGTCTCTTGGACAAATATGCATCACAACACTGCATTGAATTAATGTTTATCATTGTAATGTATGCACAATGTTTTGGTACTGCAATAAAAATGATGTTACAAAAAAAAATCAATAGGGAGCGAGAATTACCCCAAATTATCGAAGAAACGCATGCTGCATTAGGTACTGATAATTTGGGAACCAATGCCGGGAAGCCACAAATGGCGTGTAGTCCCGAAAGAAACAACTCAAAGCAAGCACCCACTTCTTCTAAAAAGAAATGGGAACATACAAATTCTTAAAATAATAATTCAGAAAAGAATTGATTATCAAGGGGTGGGTGTCCCCTAAGGGAGTCCTCTGAAAAGAGGTACAACCTTAGGAATCGTGATAACATTAGGAAACCTGACAGGTATCAGTACACTGATACACATTCCTTTCCTTCCTTTTAGGGTTCATCAAAAAACTCAGAGAGGGACAGGTGATTAGAACAAAAGCGAGAAGATGGGCCAAAGACAAAAAGGGAAACACATCGAAATTCAGATGATATTATCACACAGGAAGAGCAACCTAAAACAAAACCTTAATTCAAAAAGAAGAAAATATCTGGCTTAAAAATTAGACATGCCCAGGTTACTGAGAACTCAGCTTCTGAATTTTGAATGGGCTCTGACGATGCTAGACAGCGCAGCAGAAGTAACAATAGTTTGCAAGAACCTGAAGGATTTTCTGGTGACAGCGATATTGAATGAGCACATCCCTGTGGAAACACCCAATACCAGAGTTAGTGTCCCGTATAGACTGTATTAAACTACACTCCAAATACAGAGGGACATCTCAAGAAAGGTTAAAGGGCTTGTTTGGGAGAATTTTACATTTGGATATGACATATTGCTAGCAGAAAAAGATTGGCCGCCTGAATTTGTGATGGATTGCTCAAAAGGGGAAAGGGTAATTTTGTCTGCTTTCTCCGACCTCGTTCCAGAATCTTTAAAACATTCATACGCGCAGGAGTAGGCGCTAGTGCTAGATCCGGCATTATACCGCAACCATGTAGGGTGAGACATGGAGTCTACTCATCACAAAATTCCATTGAAATCTACTCCAAATACACAGAGACAGTATCCTATATAAAAACTATGCAAAAAGAAAAGTCAAAGAAATTTTAGATCAACTTGAATACCAGGGTGCAAATGAGACTTGCACCTCCCCGATAAATAATCCTGGGTGTCCAGTAATGAAACTTGACAATACATATCGCCTAGTTTTAGATTACCGACATTTAAACACATGCACACAAACATTTGCAGTTCAAAGTGCACATAGTGCCGCATTAATGAATAACAATGTGTGGAAGAAATACAAAACGAAATTAGATATCTCAAATGGATTATTTTGCCAAAATATAGCTCCAGACAGCGGATATTTGACAGCATTTTCTGCCCTCAGCACACAGCATCACTTCCGCCGTTTGCCCCAAGGGTATCAGACCAGCCCGAGGCTATTCTCTGAAAGCGTGTCAGAAATATTACAAACATGCGATGAGGAGGCAGTGTCCTCTGTAGATGGCATCTATCTGACGGGCGATGAGTTACTTAAACACTTGAGCAGGGTGAATAACATAATTGTGGGATTCGCCAATTTGGGCTATAAATTTAATTTCAAGAAATCTAAACTTGCCCATCTTGATGTCCTGCTTTTGGGATATTAGCTGTCAAGTGAAGGCAAGAGCCTGGCAGCCAACTTTTTTGAAAAGTGTGCGCTGCTCCAACCCCCTAAGACTCTCAAAGGTTTGTAATCCATATTAGGATTTCTATATTTTGGTAGAACATACATTCTAGATTATGCAGAAAGAGTAAAGCCTTTCTACGACTTAATCAGACCCGATTTCAAATCACATCAGTGGACACAGAAACACACAGATACTCTCCATTTAGTTCAGGCTGACATGATAGCATTTCCCCGGTTTAGAAAGGCCCATTAAGATAGATGTAGAATATATCGGTAGTTCATATGCCTATCAAATCTCTCAGGAATACACTCCTTACTATCGGTATTAAGATATATAATTTTTCTTTTTTCCCAGATAACCATCCTTGAGATGTTCCATTTGATCTTCAAGGTTGTTATTTAGGTGTTTGATAGAGATTTACCCTGTTATTTGTCGGCCTACCCCCCGCCGCTACATGCATCCCGTTATGGCTTTAAATTTTAGAACATAACATGAGCATTGAAACCGATCTTATAATTCGGGAACTATCCCTTTATGTGAGCAAAATCTACGCTGTAAATTGCTGTTTTAGATTTTGACATACGCCCCACACATTCCTTCTCTCGTATTTTCAACTTTGGGACACTTTCCCTTTAAGCAGAGGCTCTGACGAACCGACCCGTCAGCACAGGTAATCCTGTCACGCGTATTTAGGAAGGGGCGGAGTAGCTGGCTAGGTTAATCACCTTTTCCAACGGCTGCGGGACGCCAACAGACACGTCGATTGTGGCGCCCGAAGGTTGATGTTAACGTTCGTCTTAAGACATTCTCGGTAAGCAAGCAGCACCCCCCTTGTAATTTGCCTTAGATTAGCGCATTTCAACCATATCATCCCGATATCTCTGAGTAACTGCAGGTCTGTTCTATTTTTGCCTGTAGTATCGAAGACATCGTTAAGGGACGCGAGCAGATATCCTGAATGCGGTTCCCCGTTACTATAGTATCAACCATCTGTCCAATTATATTTGGTAAGCCCTGCCGCTCCCATCTGCGAAATTGCATCAGCAATTCCCACTACTTTCGCATCCGCGATCAGGCGGCCCCCAAGCGCCCCCCCCCCCCTGCCCTACTCCCCCTCCTCTTGTACTTACCTCGTAACAGTGCAGTTACTATCAAATAACCCTGATAAGTGTAAGTAACTGCAGGTTTGTTCACTTCTCGCCTGCAGTATTGAAGACATTGTCAAGGGACGCGAGCGGATATTCTGAATGCGGCTCCCCCGTTTCTGTATTTACAATTATCCTGTTGCACATATTTGGTAAGTCTCGCTGCTTCCATCCAGCGACATCGCAGTGGCGATTTAAATTACCTCCGTACCCACTAATGATTATCGCCTGGCTTTTTATTTTTAGTACCGAAGACTACTGGAGGCTTCTTCGTGTACTCAGTTATACTTTCCTATTTTATTCTACACTAGGTAAGATTTTTTTATATCTGTAGCTCTTTACAGTTCTGCGAAATTGTTGCACTTGCACTTAGAAGAGCCTTGAATGTTCCAATTCATTTTTTTCGTTCAGTAATTCGGCTTGATGGTAGTCTACAATGATAAGCACCTGAGTCATTTTACCATTCCCAAGACTGAGAACGGGTCTTTTTCCGTGGTCCCTTTATCGTTTGGAATCACGTTTGCATCCATTTTCTTGGTAAGAAAACTATGCTCAACATTCATTAGAGCTTGACATGTATAGATACGAAGTAATCCCAGTTTCTAGGGTAAAGAATCACATATATAGAGGAACCCTCTAGATGTGGAGGCATTAAAGTAAATCAAATGTATATAGAAACTCTTGATAATTTGGAGGACCCTTCCGTTTTTTTCATTGCATACGTGTTGTTTATTTCCAATATTAGTTTTCTTACAACAATTGATATAATAAGTAATACCATACCTGCATACCTGCATTGAAAATCTTTAGTACCAACCCATAGATACAGTATCTGGAACTGCTATGTATCTCTAATAGCTATGTTCTTAC
Source organism: Lissotriton vulgaris (assembly GCF_964263255.1). Lineage (NCBI taxonomy): Eukaryota > Metazoa > Chordata > Amphibia > Caudata > Salamandridae > Lissotriton > Lissotriton vulgaris. The sequence goes on from NW_028249404.1 coordinate 288,308, forward strand.
CACCCTAGATCACAAGTTTCGTCTAGTGAGATGTGACTCCACCTAGACGATAGGAATTTAAAAAGACTATACTTCCATTCGGTCTTGAGACATATATATAAGGAATACAGAGTGAACGCTCATCCCGTGTTCCCGCTGGTCAGGTACGAATATAACAGAACAAACAAGCTCATAGTTTTTCAATCTCTCATTGTGAGTAATATGAGTCCATTGTATCAGGTTCACTTAATGGGGGGGCAATAATTCAGATGTTGAACTATCCTATCTGGACCTTCCCAATAAACACCATGCCACTGCTCAAATATAAAATTTATAGTTTGTACCTTGTGTAGCTATATTGTTTAGCTACATAAGTAGGGAGGTTTTGATATGTAAGCACAGTTATAAGCATAGTCATATGCATATGTATTGAGACATTTATAATAGGTGAGTGGAATACTCCTTTGTATGATTTTAATTTATTTTATATGTTTTCCAGATTTTTACGTGGCTCCTGAAGAAGGCGTTCTTGTTAAAACGCCGAAACGCGCGTCGATGACTATATTTGTCCGCCACTGTTTTATGAATTTTTATTTAATTGTGTTATAAATATTTTCATTTGTACTTCATTGATTGTCCATTTAAATTATTGGTGTTTATGTTTTTGAATTAAAATGTTTTTATCATGAGTATGTACACTTATAAATAAATACAATTTTGTGCTTTTTAATTGGTTGTTGTGCTTTCCATATGTTTTTCTCTCCCTGGTTATATTACATTTCGTGTTTTTCTTACATTGATGACAGCATCTAAGAACTTGCACATACGTGTAAATTCAATAAACTTGGCGATCCGGGTCATCCCCGGTTTATCAGGAGATATTTACCTTACTTTCAATGAAGGAGAGGCAGTTCCAGTTGCATACAAATCACATTTATACATAAATGCTGAAATGCAATTTGCGGCAACAGAAAAAATATTCACCGCAGTACAGACTGCTGTAGTGAGAGAAAGAGCACTAGCACAGGGGAAACGCATAATCGTTGTTAGCCTGTTACCAACTTTAGAAGCTATTACCAAAGCAAGCATTCCAAATACGAAAGCACTACATCCAAGATGGATACAATGGGCTAATCGTCTCACTACAACAGATGTAGATTACAGATAAGATTCTACATTAAAAAAAAAAGGCATTCCTGCAGTATGAACAAGAGTACCCTCTCCTGAATAAAATCTTGCCTCTACAAAAATAGGATTACATCATTTACACTGATGGATCTGCTCAGCCTGCCATAGGAAGTAAACAGCAATATAGCGTAGCATGTGTGACAGTGAAGGGGCGTACGTAGGATGGTAAGTTCCATCCCAGCAATATGACCAGTATGGCCAGAATGGGTTTAGAGATTCCAATGGTTGCACAATTATGGGAACAAGTGGCAAATCTGAAAGCATGCCTGCCACAGGCTGAAGTTATTCACACCTTAAGTCAACAGCATGTTGCCATACAGGTTGAAGTGGATTCACTGGCTGATGAAGTTTCCAAGGTGACAGTGTGAACTTCTGCCATTGCTGCAATCACTCGTTCTAGCACAAGGATAGACGGAGAGATACTGATAGCTGTTAACGCCTCAAAGAACGGCTCTGCCATTCCAAGGGGCTTTCCACTCAAATATTCCTAAAAATTAGATGTGCAAAACACATTGTATGCTCAAATTCCGGGAGTAGAGGATAGAGACTGCAGATTAGGTTTAATTCTAGCTGCACACGAGGGTCTGGGCTCTGCACACACAGGAGTCACCACTTCAGTTTTGTTACTGAAGCAGCGGTTCTGGTTGCCAAGTTTGTCTAAGCAAAGAAAGGCTTATGTCTGAAAGTGTGATGTCTGTCAGCAGAACAAAAGTTCCACCGTAGCACGGCCAACACAAACACCATTACTCATTTCAGACATACCTCATGCATGTGTCTATTTGGATGACTGCGGCCCCTTAAATTCCGACGTAGCTTACAAGTATATCTTGGCGGCAGTATATGCATGCTCTAAATTTCTATGGGTTTGGCCTCAGCGCTCGGCTGACGCCCAAACTTTTATAGAGGATTTACGAGTCTTTATCTGGGCGTACGCAATTGGCATGCTACATTCTGACCGTGGCCCTGTGTTTAGCTCTCGGGATTACAAGGAAGCCATGGAAAGTATAGTCATGGCCTTGCGGTACTCCTCCCCCTACCATCCCGAGGGAAATTCGGTGGTGGAGAGGAAAAGCCATAACAGCAAGGTCATTAGGTGCGAACAGTAGTTGGGTCAATCCCCTGTATGGGGTCCAGAGGGCACTGAATAATATGCCAAGAAAATCCTTGGGAGGACATACTCCCTGTGAAATCCTATTTGGGACAAGAATGTGAGTACCTGACCTTGATTGTGCCGGCACAGTGTTGGATCTAAAACCATTTGAATTGAATGATCGTTTGGCTGTTTTACAGGAACTCAATGAATTCCGGGCATTACAAAGCAACGTCCAAGTGAAACGCACCGCTACTGGGGAAGTGAAACCGGTTCTGGCAAGACCTGTCTGGGTCCCAAAGGTTGGGGGCCTAGTCAGAGAAAAGATAGAGGACAAGAAGGAGTTGGGCCATCCTATAGAACACCTGTACCTGCCCTGGCAGTTCAAGGAACAAGAACAGTACTTCTTCCGCCCCTTGCCGACAAAAAAGAAAAAAGATTTGTCTCCATTGATCTGATCAAACCACACTATATGACCGATTCTCAACAGCGGACCACATGGAATCCTGAGTACCCACCTATCTCCTCTCGCTACTAAACAGGAAGTTTAGATGGAAAGACTTATAACGTTCCAAGACTCCTTTGCGCAAGATGCCAGAGTGGTCAATAACGGAGTACGAATTACACCTGCTGAAATTGAACAACATCAAAATTAAAATGAAACGCAAATTGCAATTCGGCCCAATAAGGAACTTTAAATCAACGTGCCTTCACAAGAAGCACCATCCCGTTCTACAAACACTGCTGAGCTCCCAAAGATAGATCGAACTGTGTCCGGCTACTTTAGCAACTTCAATGACTTTACTTCAGATCCAAATGAACCTGAGCAAATGCCACACATCTCTAAATAGGAACCTCTTCAACAATTCTATCTCTGGCTTAAAAAGACTTACTTTGTGCCCCTTGGCTACATCTTTGGCTCGCACTAGGAATCCTGTTGCTGTTAATTTGGATTGGTATAGTAAAAAAAAAATCCTACTACTGAATGGACATTACCTCCCACAACGCTCTGCAGTACAACCTGTGAACTTGGTCTTGAAACCTCATACGTCATCAGACCGTGAACAAAGAGTATTGTCCCCAGTGAACATTTCAACAGTTCCAGTACCAAATGGTATAGTTTGGGCTAGAGATTCATATGATGTATATGGTCCTACTGAATATTAGAAAATTCCACACAGTTAAAATTTCAATTAATGATTTCATTACCCTGAGTACACTCTCTGATGATTGGGACATTGAGACTGTAAATACTATGCTTTCAGATTTAGAACAATCTGCTGCATTTTCTTACAGGGAATTGTATGAAGATATACCTGACTTCAACAGTATGTAGTGTTACCAGCATTTTTTGCACATAGCTAGTGTTCCACGCACTGTAAACACTTACCATCAATGGGAACATTGCTCAACCCCACCAAAAGGTAGTTCTGCCACATTCGCACAGAAATCTGCATACTTTTCAGGGTTCAATACATCAACCCCAATGTCATACTTCTATAAGCTAGTACAGACAAATGCAACTGCAAAGAAAGTGATGGTGACAAATACCAAGCTCATATATTCAGTACCTTTTATCTCCCAACTGTCTATACAAGGGTTCAACTATTGGAGGGACACAATAGATGCAAAATCAATCTGGGGGATGAAAGACTTGCAGGTTTAGGGAACAGAGGCTTTATTTAGAGCTTGCCTCATACTGTTACAGTCAATATTCCTGAACAGAACAGTGCAACAAACTACCTGCTACGGGTTTACAAAACTTAAGGACCTGAAAACACCACAAATCCCCTCGCCATACCTATTGAAGGTATATCAAATGACACACTGATTAGTGAGGAGGCATTGGGTATAATGATACAGAATGGTATAATTCTTCAGCTCCCGATTGTAAGGGATAGTTGGTTTGGCCTATCAACACAAATAGGTGTCAAGAAAGATTCAAGGGTACCATCAGAGGGTTTAGCATCAACAGGCCTGACCCGCGCTATGTACACACAGACGACCCAGGGTAGTGACTTGATATAGTGTTGGGAAGTTGTTCCTAGAATGGCTAAAAACCCCAACACTACAACAGGTGAAACAGCACTTATCCCTTCTAGCTGACAACATGGATCTCAGTGATTTCTTGTATGGTCCCAAGAAACCATGTAAGAAAACGCTTCTTGTTGCAATCTACAATGAACTGTTGAAAGTCTCCCAACAGTATGCTGCTGACAGATTACGTGAAATCAATAGGGTTAACCTAGAAAAGGCCCTGGCTGTGGTAGACAACGATATGACCACACTTTCTTCACAAATGTATTCATTGGGCAAGATTGTGTCCTAAGCAATCAACATAATGGAAGATTTGTTTATTCTACAACTTGGGCAATCTCAATTGCACTCCATTATGATTTTAAGCTGGACACTGCAATCATTGCGTTCAGGTCACATGCCATGGCGATATATTAACAGCACAAGTTTGTTCTCGGTTTACAGTCTGACCGGCAGACAGTTGACTATTAACCCCTTCCATGCTCATGACAAGCTCAGCTCGTCATGAGGCACAGTTGAGCTGTGCTGATGACGAGCTGAGCTCGTCATGAATAAAGCCAAATTGCAGTTTCCAGCACAGGGTACAAATAACCACAGCAGCGATGTGGTTAAATGCAGAGACGCAAAGTACACCATGCTGCTCAGTGAAATATCAGAGACGATACCTTTTACAGTAGCTGAGTCACTGTCTACTGACTGGTTAATTCACACTGCCAATCATGACATTTCAGTTCCAATACAGCCTTAGATACATCCAGGCAGGCAGGTATGAGGCGTTAGGTGAAGGGTACACACAGGAAACATGGGAGTTACCGTATAGATATAGGTGCAGGAATAAGGATACTGAGGTTTTCTTAAGTGGTACTGACTGTGGAAAGGCTTTAAGTGGGTCTTTAGTGTGCAGAGAAGTATCGCTTCATAGAACGTATAAAAGCAAACTTAGAAGTGTGGAGAAGTGTGGCTCACTGGTTAGAAGTGGCAGACCCGGAAGCAGAGGTCGGCCTGGGACCAGGGTTCAATCCCCGACGCGGCAGGGTCTTGGGTCAATGTCAGCGGACTCGATAATTCTCGCCTTGGTGCCTACTCTAACCATGGGTTCCACTCTGCAACTCTGAGCAATAGCTTGCTTAATCTCCACAACGGCCCCTTCAGCGCCAGGGATGCCTGGCTTCACCTTGGGGGTGCCCAGGAGGGACCATCTCACAGGGAAAGCCAGGACGGGTTCCCCAGCGGTATACAGCGCCAGGACACTCCGAGATGGAGTCACAGTGCGCTTTACAAGTATACACTTTTACATTTATATGGCTACTTGAAAGGCTCCCCAGCTGCCGTGATTTATCCTGTTTTTGAATTACTTTTGAATGAAAGTTATTTAGTACTAAATGGTTAGGGCTGTGGTAGAATGGCACCAGACATCGCATATCTAGTCACAGTAGACTTCAGGGTTGTTTGCTTTATGCAAGTATTGTTTCCCCCGGCTCGTACCATTAGGGAGGCACCACTGTGGCCTTCATTGACTGTTTCCAGTATACGGTTTGATTCGCTGAATAGACTGAAAGCTATGTTGTTTCAACAAAAGGTGGCCTTAACTTCAGCCCGAGAGACTACTGATTTCTAGATTGCACGGTCTTCAGCAGAGATAAAGGCCCTGGTCCGTACGAACTTCACGATCCATTTAGAAGAAATGGTTCATCATATCTTTAACATGTCTGATATGAGTGGGATCGTACACTTATTTAGGCGATTTGGATCAGGTCTCTTAACCTCCTTTCCGACCATCTTCAGAGTAATTCTAGCTTTCAAACACTCCGTACTTGGAAGCGTTTTGGAGGGCTTCGTTTGGTTCTACTTTCGGTAGTGGTCATACTCAGTTTAATATTCTTGATTCGCAAAGTACATTGCAATTCCTGAAGAAAAGGAGAGAACACTGCTGGAACTATTCCTGTCATGAGCGTATGGTGTTCTACCTGAATACGCCTTGGCTACGAGACCTGAGTAGCATTGGTTCCTGTCTTTCATATCGGTCTGGCTAGACTGTGTCCTGCCTATGTTCCGTTTCCTCTTCCGCGGATTTGGCTGCGTGCTGGACCTGTGTCTGAGACTTCAATCAGTTGCACTACTGGACATAGAAGCGCTACTGATGCCTTTGCAGGCCCACATGTTCAGTTGTCCCCAGCATATTCCAATGTTGATGACAGCATTCTTGGAGCCTCCACAGGATTCTTCCGCTCCTGTTGGAAGGGATAACAGCTCTGCTCCAGAAGTACAGGCATAGGCATCAGGCATGCAGGCATCTAATTCTTCCCCAGCGGCTACCGTGTGAACCAGAGATGAACATCTTTGCTCACTCAACATAATACTGGAAGTTCTGGAGGGACTGCCACCTGCGGTGTTCGGCGATGTTGAGTTTTCAGTGCAGTATTCTTAAAACATTTTGACCGCCGCTCCTGTGCTGGGAACAGTTTGGCAACTTTTTAAACATTTACTAAATTGAAGGTCAAAGCTGACTTTTTTTTTAATTTTTCCTTCTCTGCTCTAACTGAGCATAATGGATTTCAAGGTGCTCAGTGTAATATTACCAACAAATACAAGTTTAGTGGACCTTTTTGAATGCTTTCTAGGGAAAGAGTGACTTTACTTTTAGGAAAATATTTTCAGGCATTTAACGTGCTTTTAGTATGTTTTATTGTAAATTATTTTTATGCCTTTTTTAATAGTGTTAGCCTTATCATTACTTAGCTGACCTTGTTGACCTTTTGATGAGGAGTGGGTGTCATTTCCTTTAGGATGGTCCTGTCCTGTCTACCACATTTTACATACACACATTATCCCATCCACCACACAATAACAAATCTAGACAGGTGACCTTTTACCTAGTAGCTTGCTTCTGTCTCTTTGACAACAGCCTCTCAGTACTCTATCATAATCCCTGTACCTGACGTACATAAACATGTCCTCCGGCAATATTATTATTCTATATCAGGGTCACTACTTTTTCATCCTTGGCCAACAGCCAGCTGTGCATGATTGCATGTGTTTCGAAAAGCTTTGGTGATTGTTTTCAAACCATCCATGATCGTTTAAAAAAAAATTATCGATTCTAGAAAAAAATGCTGGAGTGACTATTTTAGTCTAAAAGATCCTCACTCCCCCCTAAAAATTAGAAGAGAATTCCTTCCAAGCTGAGACAGGTCCTGCATGCTGAATCTTCGACAAGCAGCAGTCTGACATCCCTTGTGGGTTGTCATCCTCAACGCAAACACGGGGTCCTTCATTCTAGAACATCAGGTGAGGGAGCTGGTTCATCCCTAGGGGTTTCTTGGCTAAAGATACACATAGCAAAACGCATATACACGTACACATACAGTTTAGGCAAGCTACGTTTAGGCAAATTACTTAGGGCGCACATATTAGGAATATGCAAGTGCTACTGTTTTTATCTGAACTCCTTATGTTCATCTTATTAGCACTATGGTAACAATGTGTCTACTATCTGCTATATTGGTACCAGCAATCTCTTTCGTTTGCTTCTGTCTCCTGATTGGCGCAGCACATATGTTTTACACAAGGCTGTCTCTGGACCAATAAATACTTATTGTTACGTCCTAATCGCCATCCTGTGAATTTTCTGAGAGACAGCAAGCACGAGTGTCTGAGCGAAAAGTACTGTACTGTTTTCCATGTTCCCAGAGGAATCAAGGTTGTCATGTTCAGTGGTTGCCAGAAACTATCTACACCACTGTAGAATACAGGGCGGTAGTAGTGACATGTAAAGGAGTAGACGTAGGGGGAGAGAAACACTTACTTTTCTTCGGTGATCAGCCCGATCCCGTCAGTGAAGAAAAGACAGACAGCCAAGAGTTAACATTTCCGACTCCCTCTGTCCCACAGGAAGTGACAGGAGAAAAGAGGAAGACTGACGAATGGAAAAGGGGGAAGAGAAAGGAAGAGACGGGACAGACGGCTTTTAGGAAACAGACTTGCAAGGAAGTGGCGGCTCAGAAGAGGAACCCGGAAGACGCCAGAGACCACTAGGAACGAGAGGTGCATCAGGAGAAGACAGAGGACGGCGCCCAAAGCGAAGGAGACGGGAAGGACATGGACCGTTGGTGCAAGGACTGGTGGACGCCCCCGGAGGTCGCTGGAAGGCCGCCGCAACTCAGGAGAGTTGCGGAAGATGCGGTGAGTGGGATGACAGGGGAGAGATTGGGACAAAGGGGGGGGGGCACTGACATCCCGTACACTGACATCCCGTAACTCCTAAACCACCCTGTTTTTTTCCCTTGAATACCGGTCGAGGACTGATGTATTCCTGTTACTTTCTTTCTCATTTTCCCAATACCCGAACCTACACCAACGAACCAGAGTGTGGGGTGTTTTGTAATTAGTTTATGCCCGCATTGTGCCCGCCTTGTGTCTGATCAAACTCGAGGGTGGAGAGTTTTATATTTATCTTACAACTGCAGTTTGGCTGCATTTTGTTTAAAGATTTGGACATAGGCATATACTCCTACAGCAGTAGCACATTATTTAGCTGCATTTCCCCAACAGGAGAAAACGTTCCTCCTGCATGGTTTTGTTATTAGAACACTCAGAGCCTGAGACCCACTAAAGGGAGCAGAGTCTCCTGACATAACTTCTTTTGCACAGGGCCTATTCGTTTATTTTGCTCAAAGGCCTACCCGCTATTCCTTTCCCTTTTTACACTTTGGGTGTGGTGACGGTAATTTGGATTGGATACAAAACCGAACAACCCACTGACCGCTCTTTCTTTTTCTTGGAGACCCTCCGGGAAGGCAATCCAGAACCAGAGCATTGGAAGAAGACGGGCAGAAGACCGGGAACGTTTTCGTACATCACCTACTGGACCAGTTCAACTATCCTCATATCGAACTCACCCTGACCACTTTGTTTTTCTAATAATAAAAACATTCAACATTCAACCACCAATCCGGCCTCTGAGTTTCTATTTTCGCCCATCCCTCCGACAAGGCACTGTAGAGCTAGGTGGTCTTACGGCTGACATATCAGTGGGGGTGTCCGGAAGCGGTAGGGACACCAAGTCCTCAGTTTAGGTCAAAACGCGCAGGCCACAGGGGACTCCTAGGAACTACATAACAATATATGACCCCGAGGATACAAAACTGCTCTCCCTGAGAGTTTGCCATGGTCCAGCAAACTGCTTGTGCATGCAATGTGCGTCTCAAGAAGCGTTCTACAGTTGGTGTATGTGGAGTCAAAGTGCAACTCCAGCTTTTGAGAGGCCCTCAAATAGGGTGAAGGCCCCACAGAAGAGTGAAGTCAGCAATCCCGCCAAAACTCTACTGGTAAGACAGAAAGAAGGGACACTGCGCTGCAGGATAACAGAACCAGCACCGATGCAAAGGAGAAATGCTAAAGGCAGTGACAACTAGGTACGAAGACGCGCTAAAGGCAGTAACAGTCAGTTGCTTGAAAGCGCTGCAGGCAAAGACGACCAGGAACAGAGAAACGCTAACAGCAGAGATAACCTGGTACAGAAAGTACAACTGTACTCAATGGCATGGAAGAGAAAAGTGCCACCAAACCTCTTGTCAAAACTAGGCCAGGGTCCGGTGCGCTCAAAGTAGCATGGGCCTCCACAACAACCCAAGCATGAGCACAGGGTTGTGCTTACAAAGCCTTGGGTCCCTGCAGAAGTGATCACAGTGGTAGCTAGTGGCATTCAGCACAACTCAAAAAGTCAAGCTTTGAAGCTCTCCAATGGCTGTTGAAAAGAGCACCAAATATGGCGCTGCGGTGTTCCTGAAACCAGTGCCTCCCTTCTAATGATACCACCAAAAAGAAGAATATTTGTGCCAGATGGACTGCTTGGATCAAAACATTTGATGAATTCATAGATTCTATAGAAGAAGCAGATGACAAAAAAAACATCAAATACTTAAAGATCCTCGGGGTGACGGAGTAAAAGAAGTGATAAAGAAGATATCACAAGCTGATGAAGTATCATACTGTCAAAATAAGAAGACGTTGGAGGCCAAGTACAAGCCAAAGCCAAATGTCGACTATAAAAGGTACACTTTCAACCAAGCAAGACAGCAACCTGGTGAGATGATTGATGAGTTTGTTGAGAGACTTCATATACTTATAAAGCACTGTAAGTTCAATTAATTCAATGATGAAGAAGCCTTGCGTCTAGAGTTATTGATGGTTGACTCTCCGATTCATTCCGACGGTGCATGCTGAGAACACTCACTTTGGAGAAAGTCCTCATGGCTGCAAAAGTGGAAGAACATGCGGATTGATAAACTGCTGATATGGAAGCTAGAACAAACCAAAATAAATCTGCGAGGAACATGAAAGGTAAGCAGAAACAAAATACAGAGGCCCACAGAGTAACATTTCTGAATAAAAATAATTTTTGTTTCCGCTGTGGATTCTCCATTCCACATGAAGGTAAGTGTCCCGCCATCAGACAAATATTCAAAGGCAGTGGGAAGGAAATCAATTTCAGAACAGTTTTCTAGCAAAAGAGAAACTAAATGTGTCATGAAGAAACAAGAAGATAGATGCCAATAAGTTCCAGAAGCACTCTTGCCACTCCCACAAGGCCAAATGCAACATCGACTAATGCAAGTGAAAATGAAACAAAGTAAATCGTCATCAAGTTCACCCTCCAAAGATTTGTTGACATCATCATTGAGTGACAGTGAGTAAGATGGATGTGCGATGGTGATGTCTGTCACAGACTGACATGCACATGTAGAATTTGCTGCTTACAAAGAACACAAATCCAAAAAGAATTGCCACACAAAACAAAAATGGTCGTTTGCACATTGTCCCAAAATCGCGCTCAAGGTGAATGGTTGCCCTACAACTTTTATTATATACAATGGTCTGTCATTAAACATCTTGACAGCAGAAATGTCCAAAGAACTGCCTCTGATACCATGTCTCACACCACCAAGAACAAAGGTGTACACCTGGGCAGTTTCTACACCCTTGCAGAGTAAAGGGTCCTTTGTAGCGACCATGCGGCACAAGAATATGACACTGCAAGTGCCAATTCATGTCCTCCCAGGTACTTCATTGAGTGAATGCTTATTAAGTTTCGATGCTTCTGCTGGCATGGGACTAATTTCTATTAACTACAACTTGAATGCCCATTCTGAAATAGTGAGTAAATTCCTGGCATTGTTTAATGGACTTGGGAAACTTAAGACAAAGAAGGTGAATCTTCACATTAATAAATATATTTGCTGGGTTACACAGTGACAGAGTCAAATTGCTTTTCATTTACAGAAAGCCATTGAGCAAGACCTAGAAACACTGTTAAAGCATGACATAATCAAACGTCTACTGGTACAACACCGTGGGTTTTACCCATTGTGATCTTGCTAAAAAAGAACAGTGGAGATAAAGTGCACATTTGTGTTGATATGCGACAGGCCAACAAAGCAATCAAAAAAGAAAGATATTCAGGCCCACACATTGCAGACATGTCACACAGCTGAATGATGCCAAAGTTTTTTCCTGCCTTGATTTGAACATAGGCTACCATCAACATGAACTGGAAGAAAACTATAGGTATATTCATACCTTTTAAAATGATGTTGGTTTGTTCAGGTATAAGAGACTTCGTTTTGGTGTATCGAAAGCTGCAGCAATCTTTCAAGATGTACTTTGTCAAATAATGCAGCCCGTCACACATGCTTTTAACCCCTTCAGTGCTCATGACAAGGTCAACTCGTCATGGGTTTTACCTGCCCTGTGCTTATGACGAGTTGACCTTGTCATGAACAATGGGGATCATGTATGCTCAGCACAGAACGGGAAAACCCCCTAGCAGCCAAGGTGTTAACTACAGTGATGAAATACAGGTGTTTGGGGCCACACAAAAGAAACATGATAAAGCACCCACACAAGTATGCTTGCTGATGCAGGTCTCACACTAAATGCAGAGAAGTGTGAGTTTCACAATAACAGACTTAACTTCCTTGGGTGTATTTTCTCCGAAAAGGGAATTACTCCTGACTCTGAGAAGGGACAAGCATTGTCATAGACTTGCCCTCCAGAATATGTGGCCATGCTGTGATGTTTTCTTGGCATGGCCAGCTACTCCCCTAGGTACATTTGTGATTTTGTTACTGTGGGTGCCCCTCTAAGAGAACAAACAAAGCAACATGTTCAGTTTGAATGGTCAATCAATTAATCAATCAATCAGTCACTTATAAAGCGCACTACTGGAAAGGGGCGACCACTCGGTCCCCCCGAACGTATGGTAGGGGGCCCGGATCCCCCCGGGAAACCATTTTGGGCGGGGGGCGTGTCTCGGCTGGTATGCCCGAAGCGGCGTAGCCGGGGGGCGCCTTTTTCCCGCCCAAGGAGGGTTGTCCTAGACACCTACACCATTGGCCACGCCCCGTAGGCGTACCAGAGGAGGGTACACGCCCTCCCGAAGAGGAATAAAAGGAGCAACAATCCAAAGAAGCATCCTCTTGTTCCTGTGCTTGGAAGCTGCACCGTCTCGTTGCACGTGAGCCCTCGACGGAACAAGGAGCAATTTTGAGAACTTGTAATTCTTGTGTTTCTCTTTCAGCGACTCCGTACCTTCGGATCCAGGACCTCGTACGCAACAAGGATCGAATATTCGACAACGATGCCTGGCAAGAAGCCCGGAAAGAAGGCAGGGACTGACCAGATGCTCCGCATGCTAATGAAGGAAATGGCGAGCATGAAAAAACAGATGGTGGTAATGAACAACTCGGGCAGACCGAAGAAGGTAATCGGCCCAGCATTGCCGGGAGTAGTCCCCGCTGGGAGAGGTAAAAGGGCCAGGAACAGGGCGGCAGGGGGGGAGGCCCCAGTTCCCGAGTCACCCCCGGCAAGCCCGGTTAGTCCAGTGGAGACCCCGGTTCCGATCCCCGACGCAGGCCAACCGATTCCGGTTGTAGTGACGCCCACTAACGAGGAGGATATGCCTCCGGAGCTGGCCGCCCAGTTAGCCGCATGGCTCGGCAAAAATACCGAAGGTGCTACGGCACCAGGAGACACGGCCGAAGAGGCCAGATTACTAATGAAGCAGTTGCGGCAATCGAGAGATGCTGCGAAGGCGAATCTCCCTGTTGTCCCCCCACAGGTTCCCTCGGAACGACCGGCGTCTGGCGTTGGAAAGACAGCGGGACCAGCTACGGATTCGGGTAAGCAGCCATTGCCAATGGCGAGGGAGGGAGCGATACCCTCAAGAAGGGAAAAGGTGGTCCAACATATTCCGCTGGCCACGAAAGAGTTGATTTGGGCTGATAAATATGTAAATATGTTTTCTCTGTTGACCGACCACCACGAGGTGGAGTATGTTAAAAGTCAGAAAGATTTGTGGCACCCGAATGTGTGGCGTGCAAAAATGGCGGGATTCAGGGTGGATGAGACGATCTCAAATTGGGCCAGGGCATTTGCGATGTTTACCGCTATCATGGGGGAACGTAGGCCCGAAGTGTTGACCGAATTGGCCTGCTATCAGACGCGTATAATAGATTTCTATGAATCATATGAAGACAATGAATGGTTGGGTTATGATAGTAAGTTTCGTAAGGCCAAGGAGCACGATTCATCTCTGACGTGGGATTGTCTCGACTCCATCTCTTGGCAGAAGCAGCTCCTGCCGGGCCCGACGAAGTCGTCTTCGCTTGGCGGGAATGGGTCGGCGCCCTCCCGCCATCATTCGGCGGCGCCCTTTCGAGCAGGCGCCAATGGTGACCACCAACCAAGGAGTGGTGGGAACGGAGGTAAAAAAGGGGTTTGTTGGAACTTTAACAGAGGCAAGTGCACGAGGCCACAAGGGACATGTAAGTTCAGGCATGAGTGTGCAGGGTGCGGACACTCTTCGCACCCTGAGAGTTCGTGCAGAGCCAAGAATGGTGATACAGGGGGTAGAGGAGGGACCAAACAGGTCTAATGTCGACCATGGGGTACCGCTACCTACCCCCGTAGATGTCATGGCAATGATCCCCTGGCTAAATGAATACCCTGATCATGTCTCCGCTGGGGTGTTGCGGGATGGCTTCTCGTATGGTTTCCACATCCCGGTGGGGGATTTTCGGGGGGAATCACTGTGTAAAAACCAACTGTTGGTGCAGCAGAATACGGCGGTGGTGGAAAGTAAGATTGCAAAAGAGGTTGCCCGGGGCCGGGTTGCTGGCCCATATAGGCACCCGCCAGTCCCTAATTTCGTTTGTTCACCGTTGGGAGTAGTCCCCAAGAAGGACCCAGGTGAGTTTAGGCTAATTCATAATTTGTCGGCCCCAAGGGGTCTTTCGGTGAACGATGCGATTGATCCAGGAATTTGTTCGGTGCGGTATGCATCCTTCGATGAGGCCGTCGCCATGTTGAATCGCCTGGGGCCCGGAGCGCTGATGGCTAAATCGGATATTGAGTCAGCGTTCCGGTTGCTCCCGGTACACCCTCAGGATCAGCGGATAGCCGGTCAACTATCCGGCCTGTGGCGGTAAGGTCATGATCGGTGAGCAGTAATTTCAAGGTCCCTAGAGGGGGGCGCCACCCATTATCGATGGGAGCGCCCGGGGGGAGGCGGCCATTGGCCCCTCACACGGGGAGGCGGCACCCACTAAGTATGGGGTCGCCGAAGGGAAGGCGGTCATAGGCCCCTCCCAGGGGAGGAGGCGGCTAGATGCCCCTCCTACGAATTTCCCGGGGCCAGGATATCCGCGACGGCGGATGTGAGAAACAGTGTGGGGTGGGAGGGGGGTCCACGCTACCTTCTAGACACCTCACACGAGTCCTCGGACGACCATTAAGATGGCGTCGAGTTAAATAAGGGGCCCCCGCTAAGACAAGGGAAATTGGAAGTTGGCACAGAGGTACAGTCCTCTGTGCGCCCGCCCCTCACACCGTGAGGGGGGAATTTTGGTAGTGGGGACCTGACACCGGTTACGACCTTGCCGTTGGCCCGTAATGTTAGGATGTACAATTTAATTTAGAAAGTATGCATTTGCAGGATGCTTAGACTCGGCTAGGAGAACCTTTGTATTAGAGATTTGTTAAGGTTAGCCAATAAACATGTCTGCATCGTAATGTCATAAATAAAAATTGTACATGATATGAAACTGTTATTTTAATGTTTTTAATTTTGTTTCATATTTTAATAAATACGGCTGGGAGGGTAACTCCCTCCCGCCTTCCAAAAGTTCAGAACTGAATCCGTCTTCCCATCCTTGGGGATTGTGTTGGGAGGGGGTGACAGGCATCCCGGCCATATGGAAAGGGGCGACCACTCGGTCCCCCCGAACGTATGGTAGGGGGCCCGGATCCCCCCGGGAAACCATTTTGGGCGGGGGGCGTGTCTCGGCTGGTATGCCCGATGCGGCGTAGCCGGGGCGCGCCTTTTTCCCGCCCAAGGAGGGTTGTCCTAGACACCTACACCGTTGGCCACGCCCCGTAGGCGTACCAGAGGAGGGTACACGCCCTCCCGAAGAGGAATAAAAGGAGCAACAATCCAAAGAAGCATCCTCTTGTTCCTGTGCTTGGAAGCTGCACCGTCTCGTTGCACGTGAGCCCTCGACGGAACAAGGAGCAATTTTGACCCACCCACCAGCCCCTTATGGCAACGTTAGTATTGCAATAAAATTGGTTTTGGCTTTGATAATATCCTTTTCTCCTGATTTAGGGGTTAATAAAGATGTCGATGTCTGTACTGCAATAAAATGATTGGCTGCATAACATTTTCCTTCCCCAGTGAAGCAGAGTATCACAGTCTAATTGAAAGATGTGTTGAATGTTTAAGTTAAGACGATAAATATTGCAACGTAAAATTTAATTTTCTTTCTTCAATAGGTAGATAAAACGTCGTATTTATTTTTTGGTCGGGCGGTAAGGTCATGATCGGTGAGCAGTAATTTCAAGGTCCCTAGAGGGGGGCGCCACCCATTATGGATGGGAGCGCCCGGGGGGAGGCGGCCATTGGCCCCTCACACGGGGAGGCGGCACCCACTAAGTATGGGGTCGCCGAAGGGAAGGCGGTCATAGGCCCCTCCCAGGGGAGGAGGCGGCTAGATGCCCCTCCTACGAATTTCCCGGGGCCAGGATATCCGCGACGGCGGATGTGAGAAACAGTGTGGGGTGGGAGGGGGGTCCACGCTACCTTCTAGACACCTCACACGAGTCCTCGGACGACCATTAAGATGGCGTCGAGTTAAATACGGGGCCCCCGCTAAGACAAGGGAAATTGGAAGTTGGCACAGAGGTACAGTCCTCTGTGCGCCCGCCCCTCACACCGTGAGGGGGGAATTTTGGTAGTGGGGACCTGACACCGGTTACGACCTTGCCGTTGGCCCGTAATGTTAGGATGTACAATTTTATTTAGAAAGTATGCATTTGCAGGATGCTTAGACTCGGCTAGGAGAACCTTTGTATTAGAGATTTGTTAAGGTTAGCCAATAAACATGTCTGCATCGTAATGTCATAAATAAAAATTGTACATGATATGAAACTGTTATTTTAATGATTTTTATTTTGTTTCATATTTTAATAAATACGGCCGGGAGGGTAACTCCCTCCCGCCTTTCAAAAGTTCAGAACTGCGTCCGTCTTCCCATCCTTGGGGATTGTGTTGGGAGGGGGTGACAGGCATCCCGGCCATATTACCCGTGAGGGTCTCAAGGCGCTGAGGGGAGGGTGTGCTGCTACTGCTCAAAGAGCCAGGTCTTGAGGAGTTTTCTGAAGGTGAACAGGTCTTGGGTCTGTCGCAGGTGGGTAGGGAGGGTGTTCCAGGTCTTGGCAGCGAGGAAGGAGAAGGATCTGCTGCCGGTGGTTGTTAGCTGGATGCGGGGGACGGCTGCGAGGGCGAGGCTGGCGGAGCGGAGCTGGCAGGTTGGGGTGTAGAAGCGGAGTCTGCTGTTCAGGTAGGCTGGTCCGGTGTTGTGGAGTGCTTTGTGTGCGTGGGTGAGGAGCTTGAAGGTGATCCTCTTGTTGACGGGGAGCCAGTGCAGGTGTCGCAGGTGGGGGGTGATGTGGCTGCGACGAGGGATGTTGAGGATCAGTCGGCCGAGGCGTTTTGGATGCATTGTAGTCGTCGTAGGTGTTTGGCAGGGATTCCTACGTAGAGTGTGTTGCCATAGTCCAATCTGCTGCTGACGAGGGCTTGGGTCACCGTTCTTCTGGTTTCGGTCAGGATCCATTTGTAGATCCTGCAGAGCAAGCTGAGGGTGCTGTAGCAGGCAGAGGAGATGGCGTTGACCTGCTTCGACATGGAGAGGGAGGAGTCGAGGATGAATTATAGGTTGCGTGCGTGGTCCGTGGGTGTCGGTGCTGTTCCCAGTGTGGTCGACCACCAGGAGTCATCCCAGGCAGAGGGGGTGGGGCTGAGGATGAGGACCTCTGTCTTGTCCGAGTTCAGTTTCAGACGGCTGCTCCTCATCCACTTGGCGACGGCCTTCATTCCCTCGTGGAGGTTGGTTTTGACGGTGTGCGGGTCCTTGGTGAGGGAGAGGATGAGCTGAGTCGTCGGCATAGGAGATGATTTTGAGGTTGTGCTGGCGGGCCACTTGTGTGAAGGGGACCATGTAGATGTTGAACAGGGTCGGGCTGAGGGATGAGCTCTGGGGTACGCCACAGATTATGTCGGTGGCTTCAGATCGTAAGGGTGGGAGGCTGACTCTCTGGGTTCTGCCGGAGAGGAAGGACGTGGTGCAGTCCAGGGCCTTTCCTCGGATTCCGGCTTCTTGGAGGTGTGTCTTTAGTGTGTGGTGGCAGACCGTGTCGAAGGCGGCTGACAGGTCCAGGAGGATGAGGGCTGATGTCTCGCCGTTGTTAAGTTGGCGCCTGATATCGTCTGTGGCAGCGATGAGGGCTGTCTCCGTGCTGTGGTTTCATCTGAATCCAGACTGGTACAGGTCTAGGATGTTGTTGTCCTCGAGGTGGCGGGTCAGTTGCATGTTGGCGATTTTCTCGATGACCTTCATCGGGAAGGGAGCAGGGAGATGGGCCGGAAGTTCTTGAGGTCCTTGGGGTCTGCCTTGGGTTTCTTGAGGAGGGCGTTGATTTCGGCGTGCTTCCAGCTTCCGGGAATGTTGCTGTTTCGAAGAAGATGTTGATGACCTTCCGTAGTTGGGGTGCGATGGTTGCGTCTGCTTTGTTGAATATGAGGTGTGGGCAGGGGTCCGATGGTGATCCTGTGGGGATGGAGTTCATGGCCGTGCGTGTGTCGTCGTCGTTGACGTTGGACCAGAAGGCCAGGTGGTTGGTGCTGGTGGTGTTCAAGGGGGTTTTGGAGTCTGGCGTTGTCGGGCGGTTGTGGTGTTGAAGCTGTCGCGGATGTCGGCTATCTTGTGGTGGAAGAAGGTGGCAAGTGAGTCGCACAGATCTTGTGAGGACGGGATGTTGTTGGTGTTGGCGCTGAGGTTGGAGAGTTCATTCACTATGTTGAATAGCTCTTTGCTGTTGTGTGCGTTGTTGTCCAGGCGGGCTTTAAATAAGGATCTCTTGGCTGTTCTTATGAGGTGGTGATGTCTGCGGATGGCGTCCTTGTGGGCTGCGTGGCTGTCCGGTGTGCGTTCATGGAGCCATTTCTTCCCCAGTTTCCAGCATGTGCGTTTGGAGATCTGGAGCTCCTCAGTGAACCGTGTCGCTTTCTTGCTGGTGTGGTTGTTGGAGGGTTTCTTGAGCGGGGCAAGATTGTTGGCGCAGTCGTCGATCCACTGTCTGAGGTTGCTGGGCCAGCATCTGGGTTGGTGGGGGGGGGTTCGGGTGGAGGTCAGCTGGTCTTCGGTGACTTTGCTCCAGCAGCGGCGGGGCAGCTGTTAGGTGCGGTAGTGCGTGGTTGGTTTCTGAAAGGTGAAATGGATGTAGCGGTGGTCGGTCCAGTGGAGTTCGGTGGTGTGGTTGAAGGCGACGTAGGTGCTTGTGGCGAAGACGGGGTCAAGCGCGTGGCCAGCGGCGTGGGTCATCTAAATATGACCGAAGCTTCAAGAAAATAAAACACACAATTGAAATTGCAACAAACATGTTTTTATTTGAACTGAAATTTTATACAGAGATTGTGGTGGATGCAAGCCCAATAGGGTTGGGCGCGATCCTTGCTCAATACAATGGACAACCAGATGCTCAGAGACACATTTTGGCCTATGCCAGCCAGAGCCTATCTTAGACTGAACGGGCTTATTCTCATCCAGAGAAAGAAAGCTTACCTGTAGTATGAGTGTGTGAACACTTCAATGTGTTTCGGAACGGAAAGCATTTCAAACTTGTCATAGATCATCAGGCGCTGCTCACCATTTTTGGAAATCCGAATGCCAAGAGGTTCCCTCGCATTGAGAGATGGGATTAGGTCTACAGCAGTACGGTTAAACTGTCGTGCACAAACCAAGAAAGGATCAAAACCCAGCAGACTACTTTTCAAAAAAGCCACCACAGCATCATAGTACAACATCTAAAGTGGCCAAGGCCTACAGCAATTTTGTGGTAAAGTCAAGTGCGCGCAGTTCTTTCTATTGAACATTGAGATAATGGAAGGCACCAATACTGGCAAAGACATGCTTAAGCTCAAAGAAATTATTATAACACAATAATTGAGGAAATATACGTGACCTCTTATAGATGATTTTGAGTACCAGAAATTCAAAAATGTTTGGAAAGAACTTTCTGGTACACATGATGGTGTCATACTAATACGGGCAAGAATAGGTATCCCTGAAACCCTGAGCCAACAAGTTATTGAACTGACACATGAAGGACATCGTGCCACTGCTGCAACTAAACAAGCCCTCAGGGAATAAGTGTGGTTCCGACGCCTTGATAAATGAGTTGAAAGGGAACTTAAAGCTTGTCAACTGTCTATCTACCAAATGACTCAGCATCTGCTGAACATCTGATCTTCCTAAGCAAGCCTAGGAGAGGATTGCAGTTGACCTCTATGGGCCCCTCAATAATGGACATCATCTGTTGGTAGCTGTGGATGAGTATTCATGTTTTCCTCTAGTGGAAGACTTATCTTCAACCACACATGACAGAGTCATTGAAAGGCTTGATGACATTTTATCAACCTGGGGTGTTCTCTTATATCTCAAATAATACAACGGTCTACCCTTCACTAGCAGAGAGCTCAAAGTCTTTCTTAATCATTTGAACATCAAACATTAGACAAATACACCTCTGTTACCACATACAAAGGGCATTATTGAATGATTTATGAGTACTCTGAAAAGGGTGCATTGACCTCAACGCACCTTTACACCCAGGTATCCATGCCTACTATTCCACGAGAGAAAGTATCGTCACATTGCTGTTCGAGAGAGCTCTTGAAACAAAGATACCACAGAGGACAACCAGTCGGTCAATAGACCCTGATGAGATTCAGGTCGCTGATACCTCCCACAAATGCAAAATGAAGGCTTACGCCAATAAGCGCTGACAGGCTCGAAACATGGTTTTTGAGAAAGCAGACCGAGTTCTTCTCAACCAAAGCAGACACACAAGATTGATGCGCTGTTTGATGCTGAACCGCTAAGAGTTGTGGTGAGGAAAGCACATATAGTAACTGCCCAACAACCTGGAAAATACATTACCACAGACTTGTCACACTTTAAGCCTTTGCCTTGGTGTTTGTCAGCTCCAGACCTCAGGAGTGAAACAAGTCCACCTGAGTACCCAAGTCAAGCATCAGACTCTTTTTCTGAGATGCCAGATGAAGGTGTTCCTCCTCAGTCTCATAAAAAAAGATATGGAAGACTGGTGTAAGCACCTTGATGACTCATCGTAGAGTTAAAATGTGTATATATATTTGTTTGTACTTTTAATTTAACAGAGGGGGAGTTGTTGTGTCCCATGTTTATTTGTTTGAGGCCTCTAGAGGCCCTCTGCAGACTCCTTGCAAGTTTTATGTAATCCAGTGGGTGTGACTGGGTGTGGGTAAAAAAGTTTGTGATGCCGTGTGTTCAGTTAACGGTTGCAAGCTGAAGAATAAAGACATGCAAACAAGAGCTCCTTGAGTGGCATGATCTGTTATCTGCTCCTGGGCTGGGGAGGATGCTACATCAGCTTCAGATGTGTACAGACTAAGGGATAGCGCTGCTGTTGGTGGACTAAGTCCTGGAGGATCGGTTTATTCCAAAGACTTCTCTTGCAGGAATCATATTCCTCCCTAGGGAACACCCTTCAATTGCTTCACCAACAATACACTAGGACTATCCTGTCGCCTTTTCCAGATGTTAACCTGCTGCTTCCCACCCCCTCCCTTCAGTTAAAAACATTTTTTGCATGGTTCAAAATACCAAACTATTGCCTTTATCAGTGTTTGGTCTTAGCGGCAGCCTTTCAGAATTCTAAACAAATGCAGTTAAAGTATAAAGCTCTAACTCTCTCTCTGCAGGCATGCGTAGAGCCATTAGTGTCAGACTGGCCGCATTTGGCAGTGGGTGTTTTCTTTGTGCAGGATAGAAGCCGGTTTTAGTCTTGGTAGGACTGCAACACTCACTGCAGACAGTGGGGGCTCATTTTGTTGGCACTTACAGAAAATGACTCTGTGTGTCATGGTACCTGTCAAACTTTTCTGCCTCCTCTGCACTGGCCCCAAGCACTACCACTTGACCTCCTTCAGAAAGACACGTATTCACTTGCAAGCTGGCCTGCAGAGCGGCTTCATATTAATGAACACCAAAGGCAGGCAGTAAATAGATGGAGTGTTCTGTTGTGTAGGACCCAGACAGTAACAGCACTTTAAAACAAGAAGTAAAGTCTTTGTTTTAAAGAGCGGTCAATGTGTGCCATGCCGGTCAGTAATGCCCGTCATCTCCTTCACCGTTGCTTGAAGGGCACATTTGGTGCCCACCTTGCATACTCCCGTTCGAACCAGCTCAGGGAGCCGTTGGTTCCCGCTCTGCTATTAAACTGGACAAAGGACATAGGAGTATCCTACCCAATGCCCAGCCCCTCCTCTGGGAGGGACCCCTGAATGAATCCAAATCCTTTCCCAAGGGTACTTATGGGCTTACCTGATGGTGGGACGTTAGATATGTCGTGGGATTTATTTTGATTCAACTCTGGATCATCTTCAACTGTCTGGACACTCTGACCAAGTCGTACTGACCACATGGGACTTCGCTTTGAGAACTGGGAAGACTCAGACTGCTCAAGGTCTCATCGTCCCGCATGTCTGCTGCACCGTCAGTGTACGTGCTCCATATAGGTTGCTCACTGGGCCTCTGGACAACCAAGACACCCAAAGGAATCTCACTTGGAGTGAAGGAGTCACTTCCCTGCATCTGCAGGCACCGCAAATTTACCGACCGGTTTGCTGATCCTTGGCTCCTACAACAGGCTCGGTAACACAGGTGGCAGTTCTACTACTCCCTCGAGGCCTGCACTGTCTTCAGACTGAGTCTGTGACCAGGTTCCCTCATCGTCACTGCTAGAACTGAGCCCCTGTGCAGCACGTCGGCTGGCCGTTGCTAAGGCTGGGCTACTCTTGTCTCCAGAGATCTTCAGGTCCTGTTAAGGGACTTCTCTGATTTCAGTGAGCTCCCCTGCCTGCTCTGACTTACCTAGTCATGGTGAGTCACCTGGACCTTGCTGGATCTGACACTGCACCTTCTTAGATTTCTATGCATGTTGCTGCTGCCAAGGATTGTTGGTGCCTCTGCCGAAAACTGAACCCTGGGTTTTGACATCCGACGTGGGACAGCTCATGAACGGCTCCTGGTCTTCCACAGTTTCACCTGGTCCGCACAGCTTCAATTTCAACGGCACTGTCAACCATCCTGCATCTATCGACATTGGTGGGCATTCGTTTGCCATTCCTCCTGGGCCCTCCTGAGTGGCAGAGACTCTGTCCCCTCTACTTGCACGTTCTTTTCTTCCTGAATCCACCTTTGCGTTCCACCGGATTCCTTCTTCTTCTCCAGCGGCCTCTTTCCTGAAGTCCTCCATTATGATCTCAGGCGGTTTACAACATCACTTTACACCTTGGTGTAGGTATTCTGGTTCCTCAGGTATCCATGGGTGGGGTGACTCTCCAACCTTCCATCTTCCAGGAGGGTTCTTCAGGGTCAGCCTTTAAAATTGCAACTGCAACGTACCCATTGACTTGTGTTGATCACGCAGCCGAGTTCACACTCTGCACACGGTCTCCGTGGGTTTCCTGGGTACTTGCCTTGGGTGGTTCCTTGGGTCCCCAACACTTCTACGTCTTCTGGGTCCAGTCTTGACGTGGGTTGTGATTCACATGCCACTATTTTAGTACATGGTTTGGTCTCCCCCAAGAGACCACTGTGTATTCATGGTACTTACGCGCTCTATTTCCTAAATATTGTATGTATTATGTTTCTATCTCTGGGTAGGAGATAGTAACATTGTGTTAGTGAGTGTTTCTAATAAAATACCTATTTTTTACAACTACACTGTGTGATTCTTTATTACTTAACCTATACCTTAAGATTACGCTGGTAAAACAAGCTGCTTTACACTCCTTCTGGACTAAGCCTGGAGGCTGCTCTACCCCACTATCACTTAGAGAGCTTTCTAAGGTTGTCTAAGACCACTAACATCACCATAAGGGTTGCTTGGATTAGTGCAGGGCGCTACACTTACATAAGTGAGCACCATATACTAAGCCAGCTTCTCACATTGGTGACAGCAGTCGGATTCAAGCCTGCACTGCATTGTTTTACCATCTAATCTAGGTGTGGATTAATTGAAAATCATCACTAGCATTAGGCAAATATAATATTTAGATAGACTAAGTAAGTGCTACTAAACATATACGTTGGTTGTTAAGGGTCTACACAACCCTTTCTACAATCTTAGGAAGTTTAGTTTACACTGGGGTAGGTAGGTGCAATACCACACTACACCTAGTGACCATGCCTTTAGTTGGGGTAACTAGTGTACCCCAGTCTGCGAGAAACAGTGGTCTTAAGTTCCAGAAACAAAGGGCCCTGGGTACTTCTAGGAAGTTAAATACAGGTAGAAATCCAACCACCAAGCATCTCTTAGAGCTGCTTATCCTAGATGATTTCCTAAACCCTGACAGGTCAGGAAATCAGGACAAAGTGGGTGGGGATGCTCCAGAAGATGGAGTAGGAGGGGTAACCCCCAGTGGCCCTAATTCTGAGTAAGCTCAGGAGGAGTGTGAGGACTCCACCTTGATGAACCCTGATCCAGGGAAAGGTGCAGATGGCACAGAGTGTGTTCCTAGAAGTAGATCCCACTTTATTCCTCCTCTAAGGCTTCAGAGCAGACAGAGGAGATCTAGGTCTCCCTCTGCCGAGTCCAATGCTTCAGGACATTCCATAGGGACCTCAATCTCTAGTCAGAGAGAGGACTCCTTGGAGAGGGAATACCACCTGCTCAAACTTGAGAGGTAAACTCAAGCTCGGGCGAGATCAGTTGGCCCTTGACAAGGAGGCCCTGGAAGTCCAAGAAGTTAGGAAAATTCATCTGGTATTAGATTCCCATGGTGGCAGCACTAGTGTCCCTAGAGTCAGGGAAAACTCCTTTGATAGTAGGAACCCGAGCAGGGAAGTCACTCCTTACCAGAAGGTGGATAATATCCAGAAATGGATCACTGCGTTAGAGAGGGCCTGTAAAGTTCAGAGGGTGCCTCAAGGGCAGTGGGCAGCTATCCTGTGGCTCTCCTTTGCTAACAAAAGTAGAGACAAGCTCCTCACTGTTAGAGAACAGGATGCTGACAATTATTCAGTCCTTAAGAGAGCACTCATTGATAAGTTTGGCTTACCCACTGAACTGCATAGGATTAACATTCAGAAACACCCAGAAAGCACACACCCAGGACTGGGTAGATTTCATTTATAGTTCTATTACGGCTCCGGAAGGCTAGCTTCATGGAAGCAAGATACAGGACTATGAAGGATTGTATAATTTGATAATGAAGGAGCACAGCTTTAATAACTGTCAGAACCAACTCACCTTTTGCACAAGTGCCTGGTGGACTCTGGCCTGACCTTTCCACAAGAATTGGGAAAGTAGGCAGACAAATGGGTCCGCACCAGGGTCGAACAAAAAAATCATGGTAATAGAGGTAACCAGAAGAAGCAAGATTCTTCTAAATCCCAGGATAAAGGTGGGGACAAGGGTAAAGATAAAAAGGAGTCTTTTCAAGGTCCACAAAAACCTGCCTCTGGGGGGGGGAGGGGAGTCCCACAATGCCAAGAAAGACAAGAAGAAACCTTGGTGTTATTTATGTAAAGTAAAGACCCTTTGGACAAGAGATGCTGATTGTCCAAAGGCCAAGGAACCTACGACCCCTGTCCCTAAGGCAGCTGCGCCCCCTGGCACCTTACAAGTGGTAGAACAGTAACCAAGGGATTAGGTGTGTTAACTTGGGTTATGAGGTGGGTTCTGGCCTAGTCAGAACTCCATCTCAGATTGTTAGAGTCTGTGATGGTGGCGTTGATCCTGCCACCTTACTAGTAAGTCCCACTAACTTGCACAAGTCCAGGTAATGGCCTTTGATAAATAGGAAGGAAGCAATAGCTTTTGGGGACACAGGGGCCAATGTCACCATGGTAACAGAGAAACCGGTGTCCCCTAAACAAGTCATACTTGGACAAATGTGCCAAGTAATCAATGCTACCAATGTCAGGACTGATCGTTCCTTGGCAGTTTGTAACGACCGGATTCTCAAACTAGATGGGATCAGCTCCTTAGAGCACCTCCAACCCAGTCGGAACGTAATCACCTCCCTCCTTAGAACGTATTTACAATAGGTATATGTATATATATGTACATCTCGTACCTAAGGATGGGGAAATAGCAATACACACGCATAGGTTTTCTACAATATCCCACTCATACCAGCTAGTCTCACGGCAACTTAGGCCCAGACTAATCTACCCTGGGGCAGTTCTGATTATTTACCATTACACACTGATCACCATCAGTGCTCACTCGGCACGCAATCCGGCGTGCCTTACACACTAGGCTGCAGCCCTAGTGCTCGCTTCCTTCCAATCCGGTCCACAATCCGGCAGACCTAGACACTGGTATCCCCCCCAGTGTTCTCTCACTCACAGCCCGATCCGCAATCCTGCGGATCTACACACCGGTGTCCCACCTGGTGTTCTCATTAACGCCGCTTACCAACGACGATCACTCTCCTATGAATACCTTTGGAAGGAATCTCTCATTGGCTACTCGGGGTGATACTACAATAACAGGAATTAGCACAACTTGCCAAATTGAATCATGTACCTTCTGCTCTCAGCATCGAATGGTCCCTCTCTCCCTCATTATTCAGTCACCTCTTACCTGACCGGGATTTACATCCGTTCATGAAAACGATGTCTGACTAGAAGACCAGGTTACCCTGATTGAACAAGAATACAAGGCACATGTTGGTTCACTAAGAACTGGGGTATTTTATTACAATGATTATAAACACAGCACTATACTATAACATATATCCTGCAAAGAAAAGTAAAAGGTTAGAATGTGCACACTATGGGGAAAAAGGTCGACGTCACCTTAGTAATGTGAAGTCTGGATTCAGCAGTCATCTAGGTTCCCTTCTCGTCAGTGCCTTGGCTCGTCTCGGAATCACACCTCAGCAGTCACGAGTACACGTCTGCACCGCTATGCTCTGTCTTCTCTACTTTCCTCCAAGTCACTTGGAACCTTCCTCTTTATTAGCTGCTGTCTCTCTCTGTCTCTGATCGTTCTGCGCTACTTCTCCCTCTTCTTCAATCTTTCTCAGAGAGTATCAGCTTCATGATCTTTCTCGGACTTCAAAATGGCGACTGTCTGCCTGGAAATAATTAATATTTACAAAAAGGGGTGGTGAGGGACAGAGTCTCTGAATTAAGCAGAAAACTCTCACCCAGTCAAGAGATCAGGGCTAGATCCAACACCGTTTTTTAGCTCACTGCACCATCCAGTTTCAGAACCTGGCTGTATGCAAATTAGTCTGTTCCTGTCCCAGTGCATGATGGGAACAGGGCAAACCAAACTACAAAAGCCAATTCTTACACTGGGAAGGAAACAAGCTCCCGGGGACCGGTTTCTGGCATTACAGCCGTCTTCGGCCCGGTTTGCTTGAATCCTGATGGTGCAATGAGCAAGGGACTCATGTCTGAGTATACCCTTCCACGCTTAGGGTGGACAAAAATATTTACAAAAAGGAGTGGTGAGGGACAGAGTTGGCGTTTGTAGTTTGGTTTGCCCTGTTCCCATCATGCACTGGGACAGGAACAGACTCATTTGCAAACAGCCAGGTTCTGAAACTGGGATGGTGCAGTGAGCTAAAAAACGGTGTTGGATCTAGCCCTGATCTCTTGACTGGGTGAGAGTATTCTGCTTAATTCAGAGACTCTGTCCCTCACCACCCCTTGTTGTAAATATTTTTGTCCACCCTAAGCGTGGAAGGGTATACTCAGATGTGAGTCCCTTGCTCATTGCACCATCAGGATTCAAGCAAGCCGGGCCGAAGACGGCTGAAATGCCAGAAACCGGTCCCCGGTAGCTTGTTTCCTTCCCAGTGTAAGAATTGGCTTTTGTAGTTTGGTTTGCCCTGTTCCCATCATGCACTGGGACAGGAACAGACTAATTTGCATACAGCCAGGTTCTGAAACTGGGATGGTGCAGTGAGCTAAAAAACGGTGTTGGATCTAGCCCTGATCTCTTGACTGGGTGAGAGTATTCTGTTTAATTCAGAGACTCTGTCCCTCACCACCCCTTGTTGTAAATATTTTTGTCCACCCTAAGCGTGGAAGGGTATACTCAGATGTGAGTCCCTTGCTCATTGCACCATCAGGATTCAAGCAAGCCGGGCCGAAGACGGCTGAAATGCCAGAAACCGGTCCCCGGTAGCTTGTTTCCTTCCCAGTGTAAGAATTGGCTTTTGTAGTTTGGTTTGCCCTGTTCCCATCATGCACTGGGACAGGAACAGACTTATTTGCATACAGCCAGGTTCTGAAACTGGGATGGTGCAGTGAGCTAAAAAACGGTGTTGGATCTAGCCCTGATCTCTTGACTGGGTGAGAGTATTCTGTTTAATTCAGAGACTCTGTCCCTCACCACCCCTTGTTGTAAATATTTTTGTCCACCCTAAGCGTGGAAGGGTATACTCAGATGTGAGTCCCTTGCTCATTGCACCATCAGGATTCAAGCAAGCCGGGCCGAAGACGGCTGAAATGCCAGAAACCGGTCCCCGGTAGCTTGTTTCCTTCCCAGTGTAAGAATTGGCTTTTGTAGTTTGGTTTGCCCTGTTCCCATCATGCACTGGGACAGGAACAGACTAATTTGCATACAGCCAGGTTCTGAAACTGGGATGGTGCAGTGAGCTAAAAAAACGGTGTTGGATCTAGCCCTGATCTCTTGACTGGGTGAGAGTATTCTGTTTAATTCAGAGACTCTGTCCCTCACCACCCCTTGTTGTAAATATATGGAAATAATTAATGGCATTGATGCTAACGGCTAGCTGCCGCCTACAGACTGACTGACTCACCGCCTAACACTTTCGCTAATATGGAAGCTTGTCCTTTCATGGAAAGTTACGGCCAGTAACCTGCCGTCCACCAAATTCTTGTACCTCCCCATACCAAGGACACATTCCCAGCTGGCCAGCCTGATGTTGTGTCTTCGGAATGGAGAAAAATACAGTCTTTCGATAAGGGCCAGCCTGAGCCGGTTCTCTCCAAGCGAACAACACTTCGAAACTAAAACATTACACTTGACCTAGAAGCATCTCAAGCTGCCGGGGCAGAAAGCAAGATGGAGTCTCTCCTGTTTGAGGCCTACAAGGCCCGAAATAAGCATAACTCCATAGAAGGTATACTAACACTCTTGCAAAAGGACGGATTATCACTAATACTAATGAATCTATCCCCTAGCTTAAGTTTATAAGCCCTGATCTAAGGAAAAGGGTACGAACATGCATTACTGTGCCTTATGAATAGGCCCTGTTTATAGTTCTAATCCCTGCACTAGAATGATAAATAGGCTGAAGTCACCTCCATTCATCCCTCCCCAAAGGAGGTCCGAAAAAGTCGGTCAGAACACTTCACCCTTGACTCCAGTCTATTAATCATTCTCTATATGGAACTAACATCTGTGGAAGAATAATAGGAAACAAAACTAACTGATCTATTCCTCCTACCAAATCTACAGTATTGGAGTAGAGAAGGAATGCACTGAATAAAGCAGCAAATAGCTACTAAAATACTAATAGAAATCATAATACCCCCTAATATATGTCGTAGGGAATGTAAGTCAGGTAACCAATTGAAGAGCCAGTCAAACCAACCCTGATCAATGTGTTTTCTAACCTCTGCACTCAAATCATGGAGTTTGTCAATATGGGCCTGAATTGATTTCGTGTGGTCAGACAAATTGAATCAGCAAAGACCCTCAAAGTCAGAACAGTCGTGTCCATGCTTTAACAAAAGATAGTCGATGGCTGCACGGTTTTGGAGAATTGCTCTGCGTTCACCCTGGGCATCTAATAGCATATCAGATAAAATGGTAGAAGTTTGATTAATTGATTTGACCATCCAACAGGCCATTTTCCCGATGGATTTGGCGTTGTAAACAGCCAATGCCGGGACACCAATAATGGAAATAGCTAAACTAAGATATTCTGATTTAGAATAAAGATGTAGAGAAGAGTCACAGTCCTCATGTAACATCATAGCATCACGAACTACACGGGAATAGGTATTAGGATGTGAAGAAAACATTAATAAACTTAATCTAGTGATGGCACATGGGCCTCCGGAAATATTTGCAGGAATATAGGGCCAAGAGGTGTTGCCCCATGAAAACAGCCAACCAGAGGGTAACAACATTGTACGGTAATGACTAGGAGCAACTACTATACTTTTACAGGTCATGTTATTTTTAACAGAAGCACATGATTTTGGGGGTCTTCGTGAGCACAGCAATCGTTCATGAGTCGAAAAAGAAGTGGCGGCTTTAAGTTTAAGTTTCACACATTCAGTAATTGCATTAGGATCACAAGTCAAGAAAAAACACAAGTCACCCTGCGTGATATTATGGGCCCGATGTAGGTAAATCTATTTTTACCACTTCATAAATACCGATTCATACCGATTCGGTATTTATGAAGTGGTAAATTAGAGGGGGGGAGATGTAGGTATTTCAGATTCGGTAAATACCGAATCTGTAAGATTCGGTATTTACCGATTCTGTAAATACCGATTCGGTATCCCCCATTGATTCCTATGGGCCTTGAAGCCCATAGGAATCAATGGGCATTACCAATTCGGTATTTACCGAATCGGTAAATACCGATTCCAGCAAGGGTGCAGGGGGTGTCACTTTGACACCCTCTAGCACCCCCAATACTGGCTTGTGTGCCATGTGGCACACAGACATGCCCTAAGGGCATGTCTGTCTGTCACATGGCATAGGTGTGCATGCACACATGTGCATGCACACCTGGATTCGGTATTTTAACACCCAATTGGATTGGGTGTTAAAATACCGAATCTGAAAGGCCTGTGGGACTCAGAAGAGTCCCACCTACATCTGGAAGATACCGAATCGGTAAAAATACCGATTCGGTATTTTACAGAGTCTGTAAATTTACCGATTCGGTAAATATACGGAATAGGTAAATACTGGCCCCCTACATCTCAAAGTGCCAAATACCGGTCGGAAACTGTCGATTTCGGCCGTTTCCGACCGGAATTTGCCACCTACATCGGGCCCCTATATGTAGTAATCTGAGAATGAATTGGGGGAATAGAATCCGAGAGAATAGTACATAAGGGACAATATTCATGGGCAGCGAAATCGCCCAGAATTACATTGGGTCGGGCATTTGATATATTGAAAATATGCTTCAAAGTTTCAATTGAGGCAGGGACAGCAACCAAACAGGTCGCTAAAATATCAGTTACTGAGCGCATGGGTGTCAGGCAAAAATGCAGAGAATTAGTAACTCGTTTAGCCAGAGTTGTCCAAAAGTTCGATGATGAATCCCACGCAGCGAAGGAACGCGGTACTCGGGTTCTCGAATCAACCAAAGTCTGTGGGTTCCCTCCTCTCCCGACGTAGCAGACCAAAAGGAGTCCAACGCCGGCACATCCTGCAGCAGCAGTCCAGAGAATGATCTGAAGGAAAATCAAATACAGGCATTATTCATTCTCGCAGGTAACATTTGTCAGCCGGGACAGCTTCCCAGCTATCTTTCCCTGGTCTCATCACCAAAATGGTGTTGTCATGACCGGTTGCAATAATTTCAGCTTGTTCAGGGGGATTTTTAGGCGATTGCACCCATATTCTCGCTCCAGGGTTATCGGTAGAGCCAAAGCCTTTTTGGCCTCGCACAGTTAGTAAAGTTGGGGCAGTGCCTTTCTGAATCTCACCACTGAAAACAGGCGTAATTAGCAATTGGGCAACTCGGTCAGTCTTTTGAATCGATAAATCAACCTCACTGCTATTCAGCAGGAGGACCTTAATCTCTCCCTGATAATCACTGTCAATCACTCCTCCAAGTACTTGAACACCTTTTAAGGCAAGGCCCGATCTAGGGGCAATCAGTCCAAAACTTCCAGCCGGTATACAGACACCAACGCCTGTCTCAACAATGATTCGATCCTTACTCTTAAGTACAGTGTCATTCATGGCATGCAGGTCCAAGTTTGCGGAACCTGGGGTTGCTTTGCAAGGAGCCAGGGCTCCGGGGGAAATTTCCCAGTACATTACAGTATTGCCAATGGTGTTGGGTTTCGCATCAACATTTGGAGGAAACAAACGCATCAAAGGAGATTCAGCATTTAAAAAGGGACGATTATTCAGAATTAACAATGCTTGAAACAAATAATCTCTCCAATTTTTATACTTATTGTCAGTTAACTTTCGCAACTGTTCTTTAAGTAAACCATTCATTCTTTCAATAAGGCCTGACGCCTGTGGATAATAAGGAATGTGAAACACCCATTCTATATTGTTTTCCGCACAAAATTCCTGTACCAATCTTCCACGAAACTGGGATGCATTGTCAGATTGAATTTGAAATGGAATGCCATAATATAATATGATTAATTCCAATGTTTTAATGGTATTTACTTGGGTAGCTTGTTTGCAGGGAAAGGACACCAAAAGGCCACTGTAAGTGTCGACAATTGTACAAACATATTGACAATTCTTGCTCATAGGGAGCGGGCCAATATAATCAATCTGCCAAATTTGAGCGGGCAATTTTCCTCGATGTAAATGACCTTTAACAATTTGTGGTACTTTTCGTTGTCTGGAATGTTGACAGATGGGACAATGCAGAATAGTATCTTTAATGTAATTTAAAGGAATATAAATTCCTCGATCGACGGCCCACCTGCTAGTGGCTCTCTCTCCAAAATGTCCTGCTTTCTGATGGGCCCATTTCGCCAATCCCGCCAAATCAGAATCTTGCATGTCCACCACTACCTCAGCAATTTTAGATTTCTCATCTGCAATGTTATGAAAGAATTTGTCAAGGGAGTCTATTGGTGTATGAGCATCCACATGAAAGATTGTCACAGTACTCTATGGGAGCATTTCCCAAATCTCTTGCCATAATTCTTTTCCCCACAGTTCTTTTGAATGCAATTCCCAATTATGAGAATGCCAAGTTGGTAACCAAACCGCCAGTCCATTAGCTGTGGACCAGGAATCAGTGAAAATATGACATGTGCCAGGTAATTCCTGTTTCAAAACTTGGTAAACTGCATATAATTCAGCAAATTGACTGCTCTTTCCTTCACCAGTCGTACTCAGCAATTTTTTTGTGATAGGATTATAGGACACTGCCTTCCAATGCCGCTTCTCTCCAATGAACCTCGCTGAACCATCCGTAAACCACACATGTTTTCTGTCCTCCGCGGACAAATCATCAAATGGCTTACCCCACTTGACAGGAGATTCCTGCACTACAGGTACGGAGCAATTACTTCCAGTCTCATTCGATGGCGCCTGCGCCACTTGCTCATGTAATGCTGCCACACCTTTTGGACCCACACGGGCCCTGTCCTGAATGTACCATTTCCACTTAATCACACTCGCCTCTAGAGCATGTCCAATTCGATGAGTTTTCGGCGAACTCAAAACCCACTGCATGATAGGAATTTCAGGTCTCAAAATCACATCATGACCTAAAGTCAATTGCTCGGTATCCACCAGAGCCCAATAACACGCAAGTAACTGTTTCTCAAAAGGTGTATAACGCTCACCAGCCTCGGGTAACTTTTTAGTCCAAAAACCTAATGGCACTTTTTGTCTGCCATGCTTTTGCCACAGACTCCAATTTGCATACAGACCTTGTATGGACACATTCAAATCCACATCACCCTCGCCCACAGGCCACAGATCCAAAGCGTACTGAATCGCTTCTTTTGCCAAATTAAATGCATTCTGTTGTGGTTCACCCCATTCAAACGCATTCTTTTTGCGAGTGACTCGATATAAAGGAGCCAATATCTGACTCAAATGGGGAATATGTTGACGCCAAAAACCAAACAAGCCAATGAAGCTCTGAGCTTCTTTCCTATTCCTCGGAACTGCAAAATCTAAAACTTTTTGTTTAACCTGTGGGATCACCTCTCTGTGACCTTCATGCCAATTGATACCTAAAAACTTGACATTTTGGGATGGACCTTGTAGCTTATCGGGATTAATTTCCCAACCTTTTTCACGTAAGCAGTCAAGGATTTGATCTAATTGGGTCTGAACTTGATCTTGTGTTTTGCCTTGAATTAAAATGTTGTCAATATAATGATACACTTGAATTTGCGGGTGTACAGTTACTTCGGACAAATGCTCCGCCACCAGCCGGTGACAGATCGTAGGACTATGTACATAACCTTGAGGAAGACTTCTAAACATCATTTGACGCCCATTCCAGGTAAAACTGAATTGTTCCTGACACTCGGGGGCAATCGGGATTGAAAAGAAAGCATTAGCAATATCAATGGACGCATACCATGTACCTGGATGCTTTTGGATTCTTTCAATTAAAGTAATAATGTCTGGTACTGCAACAGTCAAAGGGGGTGTGTGTTTGTTCAGTTCTCGATAATCAACGGTCATGCGCCAAGAATTATCGCTCTTGCGCACGGGCCAAACGGGATTATTCCAAGCAGAAGTAACCGGAGTTATAACTCCTGCGTCAACCAAATCCTGAATAGTGGCACTGATCTCTTCATGGCCACCTGGAATACAATATTGTTTCTGAGAAACAACTTTTGTAGCTTGGGGAATTTTTATGGGGGGCATTCGTAAACGGCCAACCCGTACGGGTCTGGACGATATGTAGTGTTTAGTTCCAAATTGATAACAACCGTCATCCAAATGCAAAGTCATTCCTTTTAAAATGTCAATTCCAATTATATATTCCAAGAGTGGTACAACTAATACAGAATATTCTCTTCGGGGAATTCTACCTATTCTCATTTCAAGTGTAGTTTGCACTGCGGGAGTCTCCTTTCCACCTAAACTAGTAATTGTGAAAAATTGGCCTTTGAATTTCTTTGATTTACCATGAATTAGAGTGGCCTCCGCTCCTGTATCTACCAATGCTCAGGCCCTTTGGATATTACGATGTTTCCAAAAAATTTCAATATCTACATAGGGTCTATTGTCTTTGTGAGCCCACCTGCGTACTGGAGCTTGACCTATTTCCTAGTCATTTTTACTGCGTTCTGTCAACCAGGACAAATCAGGGTAAATGCTCTCATGTTTCTTGGGTATCAAAACATCCTGTTCATATCCATCTCCATTACGAAATGGATTTTTGTCATCTGCATAGTACTGTGAATTACGATCAGAAAGCCTGTGTCGATCCTCCCTTCTCCTCAACTCAGGGGACTGATCCCTTTCATCTCTATATCTGTTGTAGACACGATCATCTCTCCCCCTTTCTTTTTCCCCCTCTCTCCCCCTTACTTTTTCGCGACGAGGGGACACATCACGCTCATAGCGCCGTTCATCACGTCGATCAGAATCCACACGACGCCTGTCGTCACCACTGTCATCAGAATATTCACGATCACAATCATTCTTACGCACACGATGGGCACCCTCCTTCCGATCTAAACCACGCTTACGAAACATGTCCCATAAACGATTATTAGGTTCACCGTCAATGTCCTCCTTTTTCACACCATCAGCCAACAGAGCAAGAAACATATCACGTCTAGAGAATTTATAATCTCCAGCAGTACGACCCTCCGGTCGAGATTGTCTCTCAGGTTTAAACCAGTCACCCAACTCACCAAGCTGACGGACAGATTCAACCACCATAGACAAAGGATTGCCAGTTTGATTAATTAACAAAGTCATCATAACCTGCTTATAAGCAACAGGGGAAGAATGGATAATGCGATTCCGCACAGAAGATGTCAATAAGCCATCCAACAACCTGTCAGCAGTACTGAGAAAAATCGCAGTTTTCATCACCTCCTCTTTCAATCGCTGCGACGCATCGCACAAAGTATACCACGGCTTGTCATTGACAGGCCAATCAGACTCAGTAGGGTATTTGTGATTACAGCCATCAGTCGCTACCTGGAGTAGACTAATTTGGCCGACACCATTAAAATTACGAAAATGATCCTGTACAGTAGAATCAGAACTCAAAGACCAAAAACGCAAAGCATCACCTGCATCCACCTGCAGCACCTAATTCATAAAGGCGCACCATCCACGTAAGCAAAGCCTCCCCAGGCCGTTGTCGAAATCGTTGCAAAATGTCACTAACTTCCTGTTGAGTAAAATCTTCAATACTATCCAAATGAACACCATTCGGATTACCAGGAGCCTGTTGTAATTTGCGTCGAAAAACCGGATGCGCAGAAACCTCCGGACGAGCCTCAGAAGAAGCCCGGTCCATAGATTTAGAGGAACAATCAGGATGAGATACGTCATCAGAACGGGAAGAGCGACTACGGTCGCCAGAGTCATCATTTTTATCACAAGAAGTAGATTTACAATCACGTCCGGAGCGAGAAGACTCGCGTCTGTCAGTCTCCTCAGCCGAGGAGCCAGAATCATTCGAGTCCCAGATATTACCATCCCACTCGTCGGGGTTCCAATCCAGTCCGGCTTTCGCCACGACCAGACGCGCTTTTCGTTTAGAAACACGACCGCGACGGTTTCTATATTTGTATTTCACAATTCGAACAGCAGCCCTTTCGGCTATAGTCTGATAAGTCTCAAGTTTGTCGGCAAGCAATTTATTTTGACATCGCAAAAGAGTATGCGCATTCTGCACTTCAACAAACTTTTCCTCCATATCCACAAATCGCTTCTGTAATTTTACAAATTTCTCATGAAGCATTCTGTATGCAGTCAACACAATCCAACCTCTGCGTCCTAAAATAGGAAGCTCATCACCCTTTACTACTGGAGCCTTTTGCATGCAAGAAACCACATCAGCAGGCTCCGCCTGCTCCAAACAAGAAGTCCAATTCTCACTCAAACCAGTAGAATCGGCCCACTCACGGGCTAAGGCCTCGTAAGGCGTTGATTACCAGCCGGGAATTTCAACAGGCAATTTGAAAGTAGATTTCGACTTACGCGAAAACATTTTGACACACTAAAAATATATACACAATTATCAACAAAGAAAATACGTACGAGCCGAACGCAAACCAACAAGATCAAAACAATACAGCGCACACAGGCTTCGTAAACAGTTCGTGACGCCAGATGTAACGACCGGATTCTCAAACTAGATGGGATCAGCTCCTTAGAGCACCTCCAACCCAGTCGGAACGTAATCACCTCCCTCCTTAGAACGTATTTACAATAGGTATATGTATATATATGTACATCTCGTACCTAAGGATGGGGAAATAGCAATACACACGCATAGGTTTTCTACAATATCCCACTCATACCAGCTAGTCTCACGGCAACTTAGGCCCAGACTAATCTACCCTGGGGCAGTTCTGATTATTTACCATTACACACTGATCACCATCAGTGCTCACTCGGCACGCAATCCGGCGTGCCTTACACACTAGGCTGCAGCCCTAGTGCTCTCTTCCTTCCAATCCGGTCCACAATCCGGCAGACCTAGACACTGGTATCCCCCCCAGTGTTCTCTCACTCACAGCCCAATCCGCAATCCGGCGGATCTACACACCAGCGTCCCACCTGGTGTTCTCATTAAAGCCGCTTACCAACGACGATCACTCTCCTATGAATACCTTTGGAAGGAATCTCTCATTGGCTACTCGGGGTGATACTACAATAACAGGAATTAGCACAACTTGCCAAATTGAATCATGTACCTTCTGCTCTCAGCATCGAATGGTCCCTCTCTCCCTCATTATTCAGTCACCTCTTACCTGACCGGGATTTACATCCGTTCATGAAAACGATGTCTGACTAGAAGACCAGGTTACCCTGATTGAACAAGAATACAAGGCACATGTTGGTTCACTAAGAACTGGGGTATTTTATTACAATGATTATAAACACAGCACTATACTATAACATATATCCTGCAAAGAAAAGTAAAAGGTTAGAATGTGCACACTATGGGGAAAAAGGTCGACGTCACCTTAGTAATGTGAAGTCTGGATTCAGCAGTCATCTAGGTTCCCTTCTCGTCTGTGCCTTGGCTCGTCTCGGAATCACACCTCAGCAGTCACGAGTTCACGTCTGCACCGCTATGCTCTGTCTTCTCTACTTTCCTCCAAGTCACTTGGAACCTTCCTCTTTATTAGCTGCTGTCTCTCTCTGTCTCTGATCGTTCTGCGCTACTTCTCCCTCTTCTTCAATCTTTCTCAGACAGTATCAGCTTCATGATCTTTCTCGGACTTCAAAATGGCGACTGTCTGCCTGGAAATAATTAATGGCATTGATGCTAACGGCTAGCTGCCGCCTACAGACTGACTGACTCACCGCCTAACACTTTCGCTAATATGGAAGCTTGTCCTTTCATGGAAAGTTACGGCCAGTAACCTGCCGCCCACCAAATTCTTGTACCTCCCCGTACCAAGGACACGTTCCCAGCTGGCCAGCCTGATGTTGTGTCTTCGGAATGGAGAAAAATACAGTCTTTCGATAAGGGCCAGCCTGAGCCGGTTCTCTCCAAGCGAACAACACTTCGAAACTAAAACATTACACTTGACCTAGAAGCATCTCAAGCTGCCGGGGCAGAAAGCAAGATGGAGTCTCTCCCGTTTGAGGCCTACAAGGCCCGAAATAAGCATAACTCCATAGAAGGTATACTAACACTCTTGCAAAAGGACGGATTATCACTAATACTAATGAATCTATCCCCTAGCTTAAGTTTATAAGCCCTGATCTAAGGAAAAGGGTACGAAAGTGCATTACTGTGCCTTATGAATAGGCCCTGTTTATAGTTCTAATCCCTGCACTAGAATGATAAATAGGCTGAAGTCACCTCCATTCATCCCTCCCCAAAGGAGGGCCGAAAAAGTCGGTCAGAACACAGTTTCAAACCTCAGTTGAGATGGGGTAATTGGACCTAAAAGAGTTGTGGTATCTCCAGACCCACCTGAAGATTGCTTGTTGGGCAATTTATTTTATTTATTTATTTAAGCTTTTACCGCGCACAGCTACCCACAGTGGGTTTCCCGGCGCCAGGGACAGACTATAGAAGAAAGGACAATGCAGCACCTGACTTGAGGCCACAACCAACTATTGACTGCGCTTGGTGAACAGAAGAGTCTTCAGAGCCCTACGGAAGCGGAGTAGGTTGGTCTCTGACTTTAATGCTAGTGGGAGGGAGTTCCAATATTTCGGGCCCAGAATAGAAAAGGAGCGGCCTCCCATTCTTTCCAGCTTACATCTTGGCACTGTGAAATTGCCAGTGTCCGATGATCTTAGTGAGCGCACGGGTGTGTAAGGTGTTACCAACCCTTGGATATAAGTTGGAGCGCTGCCCTGCTTGGCCTTGAACATGTAACAGAGTGCCTTGAATTTAACACGTTCAGGAACGCTCAGCCAATGAAGGTCACGCATCGCGGCGGCAGCTGAAGTGCGTCTAGGGACGTTCTTTAGCAGGCGCGCAGCCGCATTTTGTACAACCTGAAGCACATGTATGGTGGCTTTATCTGCGCCCAGGTAGAGAATATTGCCATAGTCCAGGCGTGATGTTACAAGTGCCTGGACTACGGTCCTGCGAGAGGAGATTGGGAGCATCCACAAAATCTTGTGAAGCCACCGCAGCGTTGAGAAGCAAATGGCTGCAACCTTAGTAGCCTGTTGCTTCATAGTTAGCCTGTGGTCAATAATGACGCCCAGGTTACGAACTGCAGTGGATGGCGTAGGCGCATTGCCCAGTTCAATGGGCCAATGACGGGGGCCCCAAAGATGTTTGTTCCGACCCAGAATGACCACCTCGGTCTTCTCCCCATTCAGCTTGAGACAATTTCTCCGCATCCAGTCGGCCACAAGAATGAGGCCAGACTTGAGTGCAGAGGTGTTGTTCTCGTCTCTCCCTGATAGGGAGAAGACAATCTGGGTGTCATCTGCATAGGAGAACAAGGTTAGCCCAGCCTGTTCAACTATGGTCGCCAAGGGTTTAACA
The DNA here is from genome assembly GCF_964263255.1 of Lissotriton vulgaris. Lineage (NCBI taxonomy): Eukaryota > Metazoa > Chordata > Amphibia > Caudata > Salamandridae > Lissotriton > Lissotriton vulgaris. Next base: position 328,108 of record NW_028249404.1, read on the forward strand.
TAAATATTAAATAATAAAGGGCTAAGGATTGAACCTTGGGGAACGCCACGGTAGATGGACAAATGGTGGAAGCTGCTTTAGGGGAAAACACTTGAAAGGTTCGGTCGCTAAGGAACAACACTACCCAGGCCAGGGCCTGGCCTGCCACACCTAGGGATTTCAGAGAGTCGATAAGGATGGAATGCGACACGGTGTCGAAGGCTGCGCTTAAGTCCAGCAGGATGAGCGCCATGGTGTTACCCTGATCGACACCGTGCCTAAGACTCTCTGTTACCCCCAGGAGGGCTGTCTCAGTTGAGTGTCGTGGCCGAAAGCCCGACTGCGAGGGATGGAGAAAGGCAGTGTTTTTGACTAGTTTGGAAAGCTGGGAATTAATATGTCTCTCCAATATCTTCGAAAAGATAGGCAACAGTGATATAGGGCGGAAATTGGCAGAGTTGGAGGAATCTGCACCCAATTTTTTCAATAAAGGTACGACCATGGCGTGTTTCCAAGGTTGGGGGACATGGGCCTCGCTCAGAGAAGCGTTTAGTAGTTTAATGATGATGGGGTGTGTGAGGGGATCTAATGACATAGAAACTTCAGCCTTGTGTGAAGTAGAGTTTGGGGCTCATGCAGAAATTATGGGCATTTATACCGGTGTCTTTGCTGTAACCAGGGCTAAGTCCAAAAAGCTCAGCACAGAAGGAGCACTGGTTCCTGGAACAATGGACCAGATTGCTCCTAAGAGAAGGAGCAGGAAGAGTAAGGAGTTATCCTCCTTCCAAACTCCCAGTGAGGATCAGTCTCCTGAGGCGGATGATCTCAATTACTGTGAAGGAACAGTCCCAGAGAAACTTGGGCCTGACCAGGCAGAGTTCTTGGGGACAGGGGGGCTTGAAGGGCAGACTTGAGTTTGGATCAGCAATCCTGCCTCTCTCTTGAACAGCTCAGACTGCAAGCTGCTGCTGAGGAAGGAGGAAATGTCATTGGGTCCCATAGGATTTATTGGGAAGATGGGCTTCTATACTCTGAAGGTAGAGACCCCAACCCTGGTGCCACTAGAAGATTGGTTATACCTCAGAAGTTCAGGGGTTTTCTTCTCTCCCTGGCACCTGACATTCACATTGCAGGACACATTGGGCAAAGTAAGACTTAGGATATGCTTGCCCCTCACTTTCCCAGGCCCCATATGTGTGAAGACACCATGGAGTTTTATCGGTCCTGTGTCACTTGCCAATCCAGTGGTTAATCAGGTGGGACCACAAAGGCCCCCTTAATTCCTCTTCCAGTGGTTAGGGTCCCCTTTGAGAGGGTAGGGATTGACATTGTTGTTCCCTTGAGCCATCCAACGGCATCTGAACACAGTTACATCCTAGTGGTGGAGGGCCATGCCACCAGGGATCTAGAAGCAATTCCCCTTAGAACCTATACAGCTCCTGTAGTGGCCAAGGCCCTCTTGGGAATCTTTTCCAGAGCATGCTTCCATAAGGAGTTCTTAACAGACAGGGGTACCAACTTCATGTCTAGTTACATAACTGCAATGTGGAAAGAATGTGGAGTAAACCATAAGTTTACCCAACCCTATCATCCACAGTGCAATGGGTTTGTTGAAAGATTCAACAAGACTCTCAAGGGTATGATCATGGGCTCCGAGAATATCTTAGGCGAAAATGGGATGCCTTACTACCCTGCCTTCTCTTAAGCTACAGAGAGGTTCCTTAGAAGGGGGTTGGCTACAGCCAGTTTGAGTTTCTGTTTGGCCATTCAGTTAGGAGTCCATTGTGTTTAATTAAGGAGGGCTGGGAGCAACCTCCAAACCTCCTAAACAGGATATTGTGACTATGTCCTTGGCCTGCGTTCTCGTATGGCTGAGTACATGAAGAAGGCCAGTAAAAACCTTGAGGCCAGCCAAGAGCTTCAAAAAGCCTGGTATGACCAAAAAGCTGTCCTGACTGTGTACCAGCCAGGCCAGAAGGTGTGGGCGATGAAGCCTGTGGCCCCAGCAAATGGAGAGGACCCCAAACAATCCTTAAAAAGAAAGGTGAGGTTGCCTACTTTGTGGGCCTGGGCACTCCAATAAGTCCCCACAGGGTATGTAATATGAACCGCCTGAAACCCGTTATAGACAGGGATGACATGAGCGTGGCAACTGATGAGACAGGAGGAAGAGAGTGACCCTCTCCCTGATCTCCTCTCTCAGAACCCTGTGTATGGGCCAGTTGATGGAGTAGCCTTGGCAGGCAGCCTCACTGACCAACAACACATTGATTGCAGGAAGGTCCTCAATCAGTTTAAACATATGTTTTCTCAGACACCAAGTCAAACCACCTGGCGTACCCATGAAGTGGAGACAGGTGACAGTCTGCCAGTAAAGAACAAGATTTACAGGCAGCCTGGCCATGCCAGGGATTGCATCAGGACAGAGGTCCAAAAGATGTTTGAATTAGGGGTCATTGAGCCTTCAGACAGCCCAAGGGTTAGCCCAGTAGTTCTGGTACCACAACCTCTCACCAAGGGGTGAAAAAGAGAGAACGTTTTGTGTGGACTACAGAGGCCTCAGAGCAGTCACTAGGACTGATGACCAGCCTATTCCAAGGGAATATGAGCTCATAGATACTTTGGCCTCAGCCAAGCTTCTGAGTACATGTGACCTGACTGCTGGCAAATCAGAGTAGCTAAGGATGCCAAGTCAAAGACAGCATTTTCAATCCCCAGTGGGAATAATCAATTAATTGTGATGCCCTTTGGTCTGAAGAATGCACCAGCCACATTTTCAGCGACTGGTGAACAAAGTCCGAACAGGTCTGGAAACCTGTAGTGCAGCCTATCTAGATGATATTGCTGTATTTAGCTCCACCTGGGAGGATCACCTGGTCCATCTCAGAAATGTTCTGGAGGCCCTGCAAAAGGCAGGCCTCACTATCAAGGACACCAAGTGCCAGATGAGCCAGAGCTAGGTTGTATACTTGGGCAACCTTGTAGGTGGAGGCCAGGTTCAACCACTGCAGAGCAAAATCCAGACCATCATGGACTGGGTTACTCCTACTACTCAGATCAGGTCAGAGCTTCAGGTCAGAGCTTTCCTATGCCTGACTGGGTACTACACGAGATTAGTTATGGGATATGGATCGGTTGTGACTCCCCTTAAAGATCTCACCTCCAAGAGTATGCCATAGAAGGCTCAGTGGACAGTTAGCAGTAAAAAGGCATTTGATGACCTGAAGCAGGCCATGTGTACTACTCCCATTCTGCAAAGTCCTGACTATTCAAATACCTTCATTGTCCAGACAGATGCATCTGAGATAGGGGTAGGAGCTGTTTTGTCACAAATAAATGCACAGGGCCAGGACCAACAAGCAGCTTTTATAAGCAGAAGGTTGACCCCCAGAAAGAAACGTTGGTTAGCTTTAGAGAGAGAGGCCTTTGCTGTGGTATGGGCCCTGGAGAAGTTGAGACCATACCTGTTTCGTACTTACTTCATTGTTCAGACAGACCATGAGTCCCTCTTATGGCTTGAACAGATGAAGGGTGAAAATCCCAAACTTTTCAGGTGGTCCATTTCCCTACGGGGGATAGACTATTCAGTGGAACACAGGCTGGGGAGTAACCATGCCAACACAGATGGACTCTCCAGATATTTCCACTTAGAAAATGTAGACTCAACTGAGCAAGGTTAGTCTCATCTCCTTACCTTGGGGGGGTGGGGGGGGGGGGGTTGTGTAGGAAAGTAGGACCTGTTTTCATGGTCACCCCCACGTTTTGCTGGTGGCATTATGTTTTCCTGAATAGTCTGACTGGGATCCTGTTAACCAGGACCCCAGTCTGTGTACTTCCTCCCTAAATTGGACATGGTGAGTACTTAGGTACAAAAGAAAAACAATTGACAGTGTACCCTGTAAAGCCCTAGCACCTGAGCCTCTATCCCTAGTTATTATATATCAAATGTGGATCTATATTGCAACATGTGGGCACACAGTAATGCACCCACTGCCAAATTGCAATCCCATACATGATTATGATAATTTCAAACAAAATGCAAAGGTGCACCACTTGACAACAAGACGAGAAATCACTGGTCCATGTCCATAGTGTTTTTATTAAAGTTTCTTCTTTTATTAATATTATTCTTTTTGTAAAAAAAATACAACACAGCCAACGCTTTTCGTCCAATGATGGACTTCTTCAGGGCATAAAACCGAGGAGCTGGAAACTCCTCAAACATATCAATGATGGATTATCCACAGTAGGTAAACTTCACAAGTCGTGTTTATGAAAAGCTCGTATCAGCAGGAGTGCATGTAACGAAGATAAACACTTCTCATGAGGAGAGAAGGATAGTCCAAGGTGTAATAGCACCTTCCTTAGCTAGATCTGAGACCTCATCAGGATACGTTGGGCCATTAGTAATGAGACGATCCCACAATATAGCCTCTCATAAATGTTTTAAAGTGTATTCATTGCAGAGTTGCGCTCTCTGTGCAGGGCCTTAATTTAATGCGGTTTCGGCTGGTCTCTGTCCTCCATTTCGGGGCTCCTCCAGTACCTTCAGATCAGGTCCCAGCCCCACCCTGCGGCCCCAACAGTACTTAAGTACACTCCAGATTACCTACTGGTGTACCCTTATATGTCCCTAGTATGTGGCACTAAGGTACCCAAGACATAGGTACACCAGGTGTCTCCCATGGACTGCAGCATGCATTATGACCCTCATGAGAGACCACTCAAATTGTGACAACAGGCCTGCCATTGCAGCCCATGTGAGATAGTGCTAGCATCACTTACTTAATACGGCTTAATTGAACACAGGTGTTTAGAATCATCCATAAATTGTAGCCGCATCCGGTATAAAAGGTGAAGGCTCAGTGTAGTACTTTAACTGACATGGGCACGGGGGAGACCGGACAGGCGGAGCGTTCGTTTCCACGAGAGGTAAGAGGAATTCTAATTAAAATAACCAAAGGGGGTCTACCTATTGATACAGCCCCTTCTCCCTAACCGCTCGTTAACATGTTTTTAAGTAACCAACTCCGCATTTGTGCGTCCAAAGTACTTTCTTTAAACATAGTGAATTGACTTCAATACTTAAAAACGATCGCTGTCAATCCACAGAATCGATTCAAAAATGCAAACTCTATTGAAAACCAGAAGGGTTTTACCCATTTCTGGATTATAATTCACACTATATGTAATATCAGGAAGGAGCAGGGAATTTAACTGCCCATTTCTCACTCGAGAATTATAAGTATTTGTGAAATATGTAATATTCACAAAACTAATCACGAGTCTATGTGTATATATTAATTTAGGAACTGTATAATACCTATAATATATATACTGTTTATCTAGACGCTGCTGATCACCTCAATTAAAAAAGAGGAAAGATCTATGCGTGACTCCGTGAAGAACATAGGACCACGTTTGGCCAGATTAAGAAACGGAAGAAACATAACTAAAAGTTTGAAAGAGTCCAGCCAATGCCACGGACGGTTTCTACGCAAATTATAAGTAAGCGGCAATGTAAACTGTCCGGTTCACTAAACATTTAATTCTACATTTGTCTACTGAATTTTAAAACGATGTCACTTTATGTACAGATTCTCTGACGATATAGCAGGGAGGAGGAGTCACTATATTCACTACAACTCCTGGATCAATTCTGGTACCACAAAATAAAATTGCCTTAAATGTAAGATACTGTTAAGTCTTTTTCTCCAACAGCTTAAAAGTAAAAACCTCCCCATACATTGTAAAACTAACAAATGTTATGTATCTACTTTTAGAAAGAAGATGTTTTAAAATAGTCCTGAGGAAGGTGTTACAAACAACGAAGCACCGATACGCGTCGACAAACTTTTTAATTGTATTATTTGATTGTTTTTTTTATTATGTATTGTATTGAGTTATGATAAATTTAGCGAATGCATGTAAAATGTTGTTTTGAAAAAATCTGTATGATTTTGTTTTAAATAAATTGTGTATACTGAGTATATGAAAAAAACGTTTTTAAGAAATAATAAAAAAATATTTAGATACATCAAATGTTATGTTTTGAGTTAAATGCAATGTATGGTGGGCTGTTGATATAATTGACCAAAGCAAATGTTATTGTTCACTCAAAATTTAAATACACAGAAAGGAATTTTCTTTTTGGTTGCTAGCATCACTTACGACAGATATAGGTTCCCCTATATCCGAGGTCCTTGCACTTAAAACCTATAAGTTACCCCTAAGACAGACCTTTCCCTCCTGAAGGCAAGGTGCTGGGTCCTAAGTGTGAGGTTCCCCTGCGAGAGTAGGGCATCCTGACAACCTTTGGAGTCCATTCTCCCAGGTTGTAAGTGAATCAGCCATAGCGACATATGGCGTGGCCATGCGTCATTACGCGATGACTATCTCTAAACTGGCTTTAATGAACCCTGTCAACTTTGGAATCAAACATGTTGGAATCATACCCCCACACCGTAGACAGTGTGGAAGGTATGATTTCATTCACTGTAAAACTCCTCCGGGAGGCCCTCAATGCTCCTGGTACCAGTTTTCCAGAACCGGACAACAAGCTAGGGCTAATTCCAGCCAGAGACACATTTCTGCCCTCCTGATGCTGAGCCAAGACTGAGCAGGGGAAGCCAGAACAATAGGTATCCTGTCAGAGGGAGGTGTGACCACCTCCCAGACAAGGTTTAGTGTATTGGGACAGGGTGCGTGCGCTTTCCAGCCCCACTGAGACTACTTGAAGGGCACATTTGGTGCCCTCCTTGCATATTCCGGTTTATACCAGCCCAGGGAGCCATTAGCTCTCACCTTGGCGCAAAACTGGACAAATTACATGGGAGTATCCTCTCCACTGTCCCGCCCCTCTTCTGGGAGGGGCCCCTGAATGAATCCTAACCCTTTCCTGAGGGCACTTAAGGGCGTACCTGAGGGTGGAACCTTAGATTTGTTGTGAGATTCAATTTCGATTCAACTCCACTTCATCTTCAACTGTATGGACACGCTGACCGCGTCTGACTGACCACATTGAACTTCGCTTTGGGAACAGAGACTGCAACTGGGAAGACTCCAACTGCTCCAGGTCCCTTCGTACCGCAAGTCTGCTGCACCGTCAGTGTCTGTGCTCCATACAGGTTTCGCACATGGCCTGTGGACATCCAATATACCCAAAGGAATCTACCTTGGAGTGAAGGAGTATGTCCCCTGCATCTGCAGACACCGCAGTATAACTGACCTGTTTGCTGATCTTGGGCTCCTACGGACTCCTACAAACATACAAACAACTGCTGATAGTTCAGTTATTGGTGTCTAATCACCATACAGCTACTGAGTATAAAGGGTACATACTAATGTAGCTAAGCCAAGAGCACACGTGTATGTCGGTGAGACTCACAAAAGAGATAGTAATGGATTCCCATCAAATGTCTTGCGATGATCTATATTCTCATCTGGTCATCCAGAAACAATGGGGTGGTGTGTCCCTCGATCATTGGGACAATTTTCACACCCAGTTGCCAAAAAGTCTCAGTGAGTCAAACCCACGCACACTGTGCTGACCATGAGATAAATGACTCCGACAGGCTCAGTAACAAAGGTGGCAGTTCTACTACTCCCTCAGGCCTGCACTGTCTTCAGACTGAGTCTGTGCCCAGTTTACCTTGTCAGCACGGCTGGAACCAAGCCACTGTGCACCGCGTTGGCTGGTCGTTGCTAAGGCTGCACAACTCTTGTATCCAGAGATCTTTGGGTCCTGCTAAGGGACTTACCTAGATGTGGTGAGTCATCTGGACCTTGCTGGTCCTGACACTGCACCTTCTTTGAATTCTACGCCTGTTGCCACTGCCAAGGTGTGTTGGTGGCTCTGCCAGACACTGACCCCCTGGCTCTTGACATCCAACGAGGGTCAGCTCATGAACAGCTCCTGTTCTTCCACAGTGTTGCATGGTCCGCACAACTTCAACTTCAAGGGCATGGTCAACCATCCTACATCTATCAACATCGTTGGGCATTCGTCTTCTGTGCCTCCTGATCACTCCTGAGTGGCATAGAATACGTCCCCTCTGCTTGCAAGTTCTTCTCCTCCTGAATCCACCTTAGGGTTTCACTGGTCTCCTTTGTCTTCTTCTCCAGCAGTCTCTTTCCTGTGGTCCAATGTGGTTTCCGAGGTCAATTGACATCTATGCACCTGGCTTCCCTGGAGTAGGTATCCTGGTTCCTGGGATATCCACAGGTGGGGTGACTCTCCAACGTTCAATCTTCCACAGGGTTTCTTCAGGGTCTGCTGGGAAGGGCCCTTTTCCTTTAAAATTGCAACCACGACTTACCCATTGACTTGTGTTCATCACGCGGTCGTGTTTACACTTTCCACATGGCCTCCGTGGGGTTCCTGGATACTTGCCTTGGGTGGTTCCTTTGGTTCCCAACACTTCTACGTCTTCTGGGTCCAGTCTTGACGTGAATCATGGTTCACATACCACTATTTTAGTATATAGTTTGGTCTCCCCCTGGAGACCACTGTGTATTTGTGCTACTTATGTGCTCTATTTCCTAAATATTGTGTGTATGGTGTTTCTATCTCCAGGTAAGAGATAGTACCATTGTGTTAGTGAGTGTTTGTAATAAACTACCAATTTTTATAACTACACTGTGTGATTCTTTTTCACTTAAGCTATGCCATAAAATTATGTTCTGGTAAAACAAGCTGCTTTACACTCCTTCTAGACTAAGCCTGAATGCTGAGCTCCATAGCTACCACTTAGCGAGCTTTCTAAGGTTGTCTAAGACCACTAAAATCACGATGAGGATCGCCTGGATCAGTTCAGGGTGCTACACTCACATAAGTGAGCACCATATAGTAAGCCAGCCTCTCACAGAATTTTTGACAATCTCCCTTTCAGAGCTACACTGACAGGCCTGCTAGTGTTAACCCCGGCTCAGCAGACAAAGCCAGTGTTTCATTAGCCTGACTGAGCCAGACTCATGTTAAGAACCCCTTAATTTACATCACAAAATCTCCTTTAGCTGTGTCAAAGTGTACAGTAGGCTGCCATGGGTCCAGTGATGTGCAAGTGGTTAGTACTGAGAGATAGCACGACCATATACCCAGCAACTGTTTCCTGCCCTATTGTCCTGGTGTGTGGTTGATTTTGAACTATCCTTGCAGCCAGCACTGCTTTAAAGTAGTGCTATGCTACCTTGGCAGACGGGGGGCGGGAGGGGGGTTGGATGAGGGTGAGCCACCCTGTTGACCAGTTAGTTAACAATCTTGCCAGGCACCCATGGCTGCTGCTGCAGTGGCGCATAGTTGTTCATTGATCACAGGGTAATGGAAAAGGTATCAGTCGACTTCACACAGCTACATGCCATGCTCTGTGCCAACACCCTGCAGGGGTAGCTCAGAGCGCGGAGGCCAGTGAAGAGTGGGGGGGTCAGAGTGTTTGGAAGTGGAACAGAGCCGGAGGCCACCAAATCCCTGCCTGGGGCCGCCACGTAAATATGTATTCATCCTCAGAGGATTATTATATTAAGGATATATATTGGCGTGGTGGCCCCGAGGGTTTGGTGGCCCTGTGCAGGTGCACAGCTTGCACATGCCTAAGGCTGCCCCTGCACCCTGCTTGCGAAAACTGAACACGACATCCTGCACCACAGCCACCTGTTAGTAATTTGTCGGAAGAAGAGCAGACGGCTACTTAAAATGTTCAGCTGCTATATATCCAAAAGGATTATTTAATAAATACCCATCTTCCCACATGACACCAAATAATAATAATAATGAACTCTTTAGGGTCGGACAAGGAAGACCAGTAACTAAACATATGACAAACCAGGACACTTGATTCTAACAGCTATGACAGCAAAATAGAAAGTGAGCATTTCACCTGATGCACTTATTTGTTGGAAGACAGGCCCTGACCGAATTGGAAAACTTGATAAGCACGAATGTGTGCATCACTGTCAACTCATTTAGCCTTCTACAAAGCACTAACATTACATATCAGTCAGAAACAAAACCGATTAAGCACAAACCGGTCAGAACCAACACTGATGAATCATGTCTAATTATTAAATAGCTATATGTATATCTAATTATTATAATAAAGGAGAACAATTAGCTGGAATGACATTTCACTTAATATAAATTGGAGGAAGGCTCCGGAAGAGGATGATTGGGAGAAAGGCATGGGAGTGGCATGATACAGGCGATGTGTGGAAGCACCAATGTGAGTGAATGATGGCTTTTCATTATCCCAGGACATCTATGTAAGGCAGCTCATAAAGGTATTCAGTACGTTAGCACAGAGGGTCTTGCGCCTGCTGTAGAGATCAGTGAACAAGCAGCAGGAGGCAGGTTGGAACATGGACAGGCTGGCACAATGTTTCATCTATACAAGCTAACTGAAATGAGTATCAAATGCTCGGTTAACAGCAAGGCCTATTTTTAAAAAGGCAATAGACAATCCAATTCGTGATTATGTTAAGCAAATATGCAGTGAAATAAATAAAAATAGTGGTGCACTGAATATGAAGGGTGTGGTGGGGGTGTAATGGAAAGGTGAAGTGGTATGTAATGCAATGGTATGTGGTATACTGGTGTGTTTAAGGGAAGTGCTCTGCAGGCGAGATCTTTGTGTACAATGCAGTGTTCTTTATATAGAATTGTTCAAAGTAGAATGTAAATGTAGTATACTTGTAAAGCGCACAGCTGCCCCAGCAACAGGGCGTCCCGGCGCTGTATAACGCTGTGGATCCCTTCCTGGCTCTCCCTGTGAGATGCCCCTCCTGGGCACCCCCAAGGTGAAGCCAGGCATCCCAGTGTTGTTGGGGCCGTTGTGGAGATTAAGCAAGCTATTGCCCAGAGTTGCAGCGTGGGACCCATGATTAGAGTAGGTGCTGAGGCAAGAAATATCAAGTCCGCGGACATTGAGCCCAAGACCCTGCCAGGACTTGAACCCTGGTCCGGGGCCTGATCTCTGCTTCAGAGTCTGCCGCTCTAACCAGTGAGCCACACTTCTCCAGCTTATAGGTTTTGGTATTTGCAGTGGCTTCTTCCTCAAAGTGTCTCAAGTATATCCAAAATGAAGCTAAGCTTTTGTTTCCACTTTTATTACCCCGGCACACCCATTATATTCACTCAATGTTAGAAATGAACACCCTTTTTCACGCCACATCTCCTCCATCTATATATTACACCACATCTGTTTCCTCTTGAGCATCCTCTTTTCACTCTCTCCTGAATGCACTTCCTCGCATCTCCTTCACTTCACCCCACCCCTAAAAACACAACACACCCACTCACCTGTAAACACTGCATTATCTTTTACTTTCCCCTTGTCAATATTTTGACAATTGTGTACCTGTTTCACAAACATTTGCACAGACCCAAAATTTCATCTGGAATATGTGAACCTTTGTGCTGTGTGCTCTGCAGAGAGGCCAAGGTTTGGATGACCATCTATTCTGAATTCCTTTCTGACCCACTGACTGATACTGTGTGAAAATTTCAGAAACACGTCATTGTGGAAACAGCAAACACTTATATGGAGTGCAAGATTAAGGTCGAGCTCAAATAAAACATGTTGATGTGGATTACCTTAACGTTCTTACATCAATTATTCAGAATTCACTGAGTCACTTTGTCTCTAAAGCTCAGGACATAAGTATAAGACCCGATAGGGACCTGTTAAAATGTCAGTTTTTAATTGCTACTAGGTCTGAGACCCAGACGGACCTGGCCCACTTAAATCCCTCAATGCGCAATGGGATAGCAGTTGCACACCTATTGTTTGTCAAATTTTTCTCCATGTTTTTCAATGATATCCTGTTTGGGTGCAGACTGGGGCCGTGCCTCGCCTCATAGCACGTATGTAAACTAAAGCAACAATAGCAGCAACTCGGTACTGTGTGAACCATTCGCACAGCTTCAAAGAAGTAACTTGCAAAACGTTTTGTATTCCAGATTCAATGATTTATTCCATAGTTATCAAAGTTCATCCAACTTGACTTTTTCATTCACAATAAAACTGTCCAAAAGTCCATTTGCTTCCCATGAGGCAGTTGTGCCAATCCAGGCCTCTTACCACGTCACGTAGGAACATTTAATTCATGTTTCACAGCTAAAAACGTAATCACAATGCATTTCGGGCCTATTGGTATGCCCTTCGTTAGGGGAAGCTGTTTAGGTTTAAAAATGAAATAAAACCCATGTTAGTCTTCCATCAACAAACACTATAATGTTTTACAACAATACATTCTGTGGTGATCCAATCAGTATTTTAAAAGTGACTCCTTACAACCTAAATGGTTATCAACACAACATTCCCTCAGTGCTTTCATGATGTTCTAACCTCATCAAGAGTTTACTGCACGCAGCGAACCTCCCCCACTCCATCCTCGATGTTAAACCTGCCATTTTACCCGCGTTATTCAGTAAACACTCAACATGCCCAGTATTCTTTTCATTAACTTCGTGATAAACATCCCTGTAACCCCTACGGTACAATATATATTGATTGCCAAAACCCTGTACATTAACAGCTTGACTATATAACCTCCCTCGGCCCCGTTTTCTTTAAATCACTGACCTGCTTGTGTTCCAAAGTTATTCATAACCATTCTGTGCCCTCCTCTCTTTCGTGACTGCCATTTGGACCAGAACCTCGAGCAACCCTGTACTCACAATTTAAACAGTTCATCTGAATCAGATTCCTCCAATCCCAGCATGTTTAATCAACTACAACTCTGTCCAGTTAGAAACTGCGAATTCATTCACCCTTCAGCAAATCCCAGCCCCTCCCTCATATCCTCAACGACTACAAGTCCCATAAACCCTTGACATGGAACGGACCTTAACATTAAGACTATATCATGAAAACTGACCCCCGCATTTTGTTATATATGAAAAACTGTTGTGGTTCAAACCAAATCATGAAGTGCAATCACTTATAAAAATTAATCAGTTGGTGCCATGTCAGTCCTCATTTTAACAAAAAAACTACTATATTCCATATGATGTGTGCGTTTAACTCCACTGTTTCAATGTGGTTCCAAAAAGACAGTCCACAAGTCCTTTTATTTCTCCATGAACTGAGACAGCATAATTCGTGAAGATGTTACATAATAACTTCAGTGATAATCTCATTAGTAGTTTATAGCGTCGGGTGCAACACTGCTAGAGAGGCAAGAATTCATTGATCAATGCACAATGGGATAGCAGTTGCACACCTATTGTTTGTCAAATTTTTGTCCATGTTTTTCAATTTAATCCTGTTAGCGTGCAGACTGGGGCCGTGCCTCGCCTCTTTAGCACGTATGTAAACTGAAACAACAATAGCAGCAACTCGGTACTGCGTGAACCAGTTGCACAGCTTCAAAGAAGTAACTTGCAAAACGTTTTGTATTCCAGATTCAATGATTTATTCCATAGTTATCAAAGTTCATCCAACTTGACTTTTTCATTCACAATAAAACTGTCCGAAAGCCCATTTGTTTCACATGAGGCAGTTGTGCCATTCCAGGCCTCTTGACACGTCAGGTAGGGACATTTAATTCATGTTTTACAGCTAAAAACTTAATCCGAATGCATTTCGGGTTTATTTGTATACCCTTCGTCAGGGGAAGCTGTTTACATTTAAAAATGAAATAAAACCCATGTTTTTCAAGTTACTTCTTTGAAGCTGTGTGACTGGTTCATGCAGTACCGAGTTGCTGCTATTGCCACTTAAATCCCTGCCAGAAGCACATTGACCTGCCACTTCACCTCATTCCTAACCTCTAGCAGTAGTTTCAGGGCAACAACTTAATTCGGTCGTGGGATTTGAGAAATATAGTAAGGTGGGTACTGCCAGCATAGCACTAGACGAACGTCCCTTCTGCTCACAATATCTTGTACTTTGGTTACATTCCTGGTATCTTTCTCATCATTGTCCAGTAGGATAAATGCCTTCTCCCTGGTATGCCTACCATTGCCAGATATTCTGGTATACTGAAATGTATTTTAGTATGGTTCAAAAGTTATGACATTTCAGTACGTGATGGAAAAAGTGTGGGGAAATGCTTGATTTTCCCATTTTTTATTTTTTATTTAAACTGCATGAGGCTAGAAACAAAGATTCATTTGCAGTGATCGGACATGTGGCGACTCGCACTGTTCAGCATTGGGGCTGGGAGGACATTTACCAGGGATGCTTTTAGTTCCCAGTGCTGCCCTGAAGCCAAGCACGGCTGCTGGCTGTTGGCAAGGAAGCAGTGAGGTCACTGCAAGTGGAGTAGCGTAATTTAGACTCTAACCTTAGATGTCACAGAAATGCCCTTATGTACCTACATTTGGCACTACATTTACTGTGTGCCATAACTTTATTAACATGTGTGAACATTTAAATGCATTAATCAAATATATTTACTGTAGAAACTAGAGCTTTATAAACGTGTGCACTGAGGTTTAGTTTGCCATGAAGACATGTATTTTGTATTCACATTGGCATTTATACTTGTGGTACTGTAATTCCGGACCCTGCTGTTCCACCGGTTCCGGGGTCCAACACTCGTGTCACAAAATATCGTCGTACCATGACGATATTGGTATCAACGGACCGGTAATGATTAGGACCTTATCCCTATGTATTTGCGTCATAATTGAGTGATGCTAACACCCTTAAATCATGGTTTCCGTCCCGAACCCTCAGACTCCATTTTGTAAACGGCATCCATCTTATGACTTGCCCTCATATATAGTCAATTGATTAAGACCGAGTTTGATCTGAAAGGACACGTCCACCGTAGCTGGCTTCCCCATGACCTGGCCGAGCTGACTCCACTGCCTCCAGCCAAGCCTGTTCGGGCAGCTCCTCGCCCAGTGGCCGAGTAAGATATCATCAAGGCACAACATGCCATAAACCATTCACTACATACAGACCATGTTTTCCATACACATACACCTGTCCATGATTCTTGTTTATGACCAGTTTTACGATGGGAGGGTGCCCGACCTTATTGGTGTTTCATCGATATCTGATGGGAATTCTGGGCCTGGCTGGGTAATCCATCACAGACTGGACATCCAAAATATGTGCTGACCAGCATGACTTCGCTCTTTGTATTGTTGTAGAAATATGTGTATAACCATATCATAAACCCAAGAATTCTTGCCCGCAGCTATTATTTATGTATATAAGGAGAAGGCTGGTTCTGTAAAAACGAACAGTCTCCTGAGAACTTACAGCCCGTGCCGTTGTAATTCTAGGACACATGTTACTTGGTTGCAACCAATAAAACTCGATCTCTGACTTCACCTAGAAGACTCTGTGTTTCTGTGGTCCGGAACAGGGAGAACTCAGAGGTCCCCGGGTGTTACCCCTGGCACCACGGGTCCCTAAAAACCCGGCACCTCAGTTGGCGCCCAACTCGTGGCGGTATCAAGCAGTGACGGTCCAAGCCAGATGTTCGTGAGGAGCTTCGTGTGAAAATTCCGGAGGACGGCCAGCCACTTCAGCGACCCCTGCATGTCGACGTGGTTCCAAAGGTCTTTGCTGCGAGGTTCCCCGCGTCCCGACGGCTACGAAGGACTGCTGCCCTGACTATCGCACTGTTTTGGACCCAGTGATCCTTGGTAGAGCGAAACGATAGACGAGTCTTCTAGTGACGTCACCGATCTTCAATATTCAGTTAAGTATAAGTGGAGCGTCTCCCAGTCCTTAGTTTGGTTCTTAGTTTTGGTATCCCAGAGATACGGTTTGTATTGGTTCTTGCAAGCACCAAAACCGAGGGATTCGTGTATTCACGACAATATCGTAAGTAGATAATCCCTTGAAGTTTGAAGCTAGACTAGTGAGCGAAGATGCCTGGTCTTAGCAGACTTGGAAACTTGTTTTGTCTTGGTTGTAGTAAGGACTCCCGATTAGAGGATTCGTGTCCGGTTCCTCCGATTGGAACTCCAACATATGAGTTATATATAAAACATGGAGTAGGTCCTATCATGTATAATGAAGTGTGGATAAAATACACCCGCAAGGATGGTGTTTTAAAATGGACCCAATATGGTAGTTTTGACTCAGAAGTATTAGACAACCTCGAGGTCAAATTGTTCAAAAAGAAAGCCCGGCCGGCGATGTTTGACTCTTTTCGCTTATGGCGCAAAGAAGCCAAACAGAAAGAAATGAAATTAGCAAAGAAAAATAAAAGAGGTATGTCGATGGTGCAGGCTGCCATTGCATACAGGGATAATGAGGAAGAGCAGGAAAATGAACAAATGCTCAGAAGCAAGAAACTAGCAATAGATAAATGCTACCCGATGTTGCCCCATGAAGGACAAGATTCAAAGGGAGCATCCGAGAAAGATCCATTAATGTCCCATTTATTGAATTCACCACCCCCGTATACATCGAGTATTGTTGGACCTCCAAGGCGTATTGTTATACCGCGCCCCGGCGCACGAAAAGCAGCTCTTGCACAAACACCAGCTCCTCGTCAGCTGGTTCCTACTTCTCCGGCGCAGCCTTCTCAAGGGCCGCCGCCTTTACTACATACTCCATCTACTTCTACTACTTTGCCTACCGCTCCAACTGTTTATCATGATACCACTTCTGCTACTGCTTCAACTTCCTCTGCTATTGCCTCGACTTCCTCTTTACACCAGCCTGTCTTTTCTGGCGCATCTGCCTCGCCGCAAACTTCTCCTTCTGTCAGACAGAGAGTGGCAAGTACTGTCACTGGTCTATTCTCGCCCTTCTTTGGGTCGCCTAAAACGACCCCTAAAATGGGACGTAGACAGTTGCGTAGTCAACTACCCGACTACGAGGAAAGAGAGGTGCTAAATGAGTTAGCACGTAAATGGGTTCCTGACACTGCTAAATATGATGTTCAGTCCGTTATGGAAGTTTTCCGTCAGTGGGATGCACCCACTCAGAGATACGTATTTGAAGAGATGTGTGTATATTTGTGCGAAGATTTGGAGACAAACGATCCCAAGCGCAAGATGCAGGAATTATTCCGCATGCGTTTCAAATTCTACGAAGGTATGATTGTAGGTGCTGATGTTGAAAAAGCGATAGATCTATTACTGTCCTATAGGAGTAAGGGAAATGTCTCTAGATCATTGTATGAAGATGATGTGTCAGATAGGAAAAAGGCGCGACAATACCCCATGAGAGAAGTTCCTCCAGTCTGGAGGGAAGGTGATGCGAATGCACAACCGCCTGTTCCACCGCATTTCCAGCGTGTATGGGTTCATGTCCCCTGGAAAAGATCTGAAGTTCTAGCACTCAAGCAGACACTACCTGATCCACGTAAAAACCCAGCTGGATATTACAAGGAATTATCACAGACTGCCAGCTCATGTATAATGAATTTAGCAGATGTAGACATGTTGTTTGGGAATGTTGTTCCGCATCCTCTATGGAGTAAAATTCATAATGCAGATCATGATCAAGAACTAGGTGACTCATGGGCTAATATTACTGCTACTGATGCTAGACAAGTTGGTGGTTCTAAACCTGAGCCTTTAATAGCTGAACTTCCCGGTAGGATTATCACATACATGAAAACATTGATGCCTGAATTGCGCGTAAATTGGGACAAGCTGTCTGCATGCAAGCAGAAGAAAGACGAGAATGTGTCTGACTTTTTCACGAGATTTGAAGAGACCTTCGTCGACCATAGTGGTCAGGATATGGCTACCGAGGGTGGCCAAAGATTGTTTGTAGACAAATTTGTACATAATCTGCTTCCTGAATTGTGCAATAAATTGAAAGATTCAGAGAGTGCTTGGGCTGTTTCCACGTCAGCTCAGATTTTAGCCACAGCCCAATACTACGAAAATAGATGCAAAGATGAGCTAGATAAGGCAGACAAAAAGACTGAAGAGTTAAAAACTAAAGTTCTTCTCCAGCAAGCCTATCCGCCTCGCACTCCTAGTCAGCCCAATTATCAGCAGCCACAGCAATATTCGAGAAACGCGCAAGGAAACGAGTTTTCCCATCAGCGTTCTCCGTATGGCCCGAATCAATGTGCATATTGCAAAGAAGAGAGTCATTTCAAAAGCAATTGTCAAGCTCTTGCGCGACGCTTAAACTGTGTTTCCGGTACGAGAGGTAGAGGTGTTCAACAGGCTCCTAGAGGTAGGGGCTGTGGAAATTTCCCCCAGAATACCACTTCTTTTCCTTCCTCAGAATTCCATGAATAGCTTTGACCAACAGAACAATGCGTCTTCCAGGACGGCTCAGTACTATGCAGATGACTATTTCACAGAAAACGAGAATGAGGGTAATATTTGCTAGGACAGCCATGGACAAAGAGAGGGAGTTGTTTCAGTTCCAGTAGATCAGAATGGACCTTATGTCGAGGTGATTACATCCGGAGTGTCGGAACCATTTCTGCTGGATACTGGTGCTACAAAAAGTTCTATTATGCACTCAAAACTTCCTGGCGCACCTTTGTCCGGCGAAATGAATGTTTCAGTAGGTTTTTCTGGCGCCCCGGTTAGAAACCCGATCTCTAGTAATATGCCCCTTTCTGTTGGCCCATACGATTTAGAAGCAACCCTCATTCTTACAACAGGTTGTGGCGAAAATTTGTTAGCCTTGGATTTGTTAAAGAGATTATATGCAACTTTGTACTGCTCCCCTTCGGGAGTACACCTTACAGTAGGAAGGAAAGTTATTTCCCCAATGTATTTGGTAAAGGAGAATATTCCAACCGAATTGTCATCTCTTCCGGATGTACTTTGGGCGAATGGTTCTAATGATGTAGGTTGCTTAGAAATAGCGCCATATGTCATAACATTGAAAACTAATGTTAGTTTGCCACGTATTCCCCAATATAGAATATCAAACGAATGTGAAAAGGCTTTGTTAGCGATCGTCTACGATCTGATTGAGAAAGATGTCATCGAAGAGACTACAGGCAACATTTGTAACAGTCCTGTTTTGCCTGTTTTAAAGCGTACCGATCCTTCACAGCCCCCTTTGTACCGATTTGTGATCGATCTAAGGGAAGTGAATAAGATCGTTGTACAACAGTTTCCAGTCGTCCCCGACATTACTGCCTTATTGACAATGGTTCCAGCCTCAGCAAATTGGTTTTCAGTGATTGACCTGAAGAATGCCTTCTTCAGCATCCCGATTGCCGAGGAGAGCAGAGATATCTTTGGCTTCAATTTAGGAGGACGAAGCTTCCGCTTTAAACGCGCTCCTCAGGGCTACTGTGAGAGTCCTTCAATATTCAGTCAGGCTCTGAAAACACAACTCGATACGATTGTTCTACCTGGTGGCGCGACTCTGATTCAGTATGTAGACGATTTACTAATCGCTGCAGATACTGAGGAGATTTGCAAGCGAGCCACATTGTCATTGTTGCGTCATTTATGCGACATGAAACACAAAGTCTCTCTTTCAAAACTGCAATTTTGCCGACAAGAAGTAACCTACTTAGGTCACATCTTGTCGAAGGAGGGAAGGAGACTGACCCCAGAAAGAATACAGGCAATTGCAGAATTGAGTGTCCCAAGGACACAAAGAGAAGTGCGTGCTTTCTTGGGCATTACATCGTACTGTAGACAATGGATACCGAACTTCTCACTGTTGGCCAGACCTTTGCTGGCATTAATGCGTAAAGACACACCCAATCCTTTGCCTTGGTCTGAAGATTGTCAGGCGAGTTTCCATTAGTTGCGTGAGGCATTATGTTCGGCTCCTGTGTTGGGAAACCCCGACTACAGCAAGCCTTTTACATTATATGTCCATGAGAAATAAGGTTGCGCATTATCAGTCTTGACGCAACACTTTGGGGACAAACAACGCCCATGTGCATATTTCTCTGCGACTCTAGATCCTGTAGCTAAGGCATTACCAAGTTGCTTGAGGGCCACTGCCGCAGCAGCCGTCTGTATTCGACAGTCTGCTGGGTTAGTCATGAATAATACCCTGATTGTTATGGTCCCACATGCAGTAGATATCCTACTAAACAGGACGAAAACACAACATCTAACTAGCGCTTGACGGTCCAGCTATGAACTGACACTGTTAGCAAGTCACATTCACATAAAGAGGTGTGATACACTCAACCCTGCTACGTTATTACCCATTCCAGCAGAGACAGATAAGGTCGAAAGACATGATTGCTGCTTTAGGACAGAGGAAGAGACAAAAGGGAGAGTAGACTTGCAGGACACTCCCCTCCCTGAATGTAATGATAATCTATGGGTTGATGGTTCATGTTTCAAGTTGCCGAATGGTGATACGACTGCAGCATATGCCGTGACAACACTACACACGATTGTAGAGACAGCTCACATCCCCCACATTTCCGCACAAGCAGCAGAGTTAGTCGCACTCACAAGAGCGTGTGTGTTGGCGAAAGGAAAACGAGTGAATGTGTATACTGATAGTCAGTACGCCCTTGGCGTAGCCCACAGTTTTGGAAGATTATGGCGTGAACGTGGGTTCCTGACGTCACATGGTGCAAAAATTCAACACGGACAGCTGGTACACGACCTCCTCGAGTCACTGACCTTGCCCCTACAAGTTTTGATTGTGAAATGCAGTGCACACAGGAAGATAACGGATGATGTTGGTCGAGGGAATGCATTTGCCGATGAGGTCGCGAAAGAGACCGCAAGGAACACAATGAGTCGGATGTATGTTGTAGGTCCTGCTAGATGGACCCCTGATGTGGGTATGTGTGAGGACACCATCGAAAGTGTGAAATATATACAAGCTGATGCGACCGAGAAAGAGGTGAATGAATGGAGAGAAAGCAAGGGTAGATTAGATGCGAATGGTTGTTGGGTCGAACTGTCAGAACATCAGCGATGGTTGTTACCTAACGCCTATGTGCTCGCAGTGGTGACAATGGCCCATGGAATGGCGCACATCAGTGTGAAAGGAATATGTAAGCTGTTGGCCCCAGTATGGCAGAATAGTGGTATCCCAAAATGTGCAGAGAATCTGGTCAGAAATTGTATGGTGTGTTTGAAGCACAATCCCGGTAGGGGGACCCCAACCCCAGTTGGTCATTTTGCGCCTCCGACGTACCCATTCGAGGTCTTGCAGCTCGATTTCATTCACATGGAGAGGTGCAATAATCTGAAATATGTCCTTGTTGTCGTTTGCGCTTTCTCCAGGTGGGTAGAAGCGTACCCCCTTAAGGACAACACTGCATTGTCAACTGCCAAAGCCCTTGTCAAAGAATTCTTCACTCGATTTGGCATGCCTAGAATTGTCTGGAGTGATAACGGAAGTGAATTCGTGGGACGAGTGATGAAGAGAGTGTGTGAATGTCTAGGCATCCACCAGAAATTCCATGCTGCAAATCATCCCCAATCGGCAGGATTGGTAGAGTGCTATAATGGCACGTTAAAATTGAAACTGGCCAAGATCCAAGCCAGCACAGGTCTCAAGTGGCCAGACGCCCTGCCTTTAGCACTCCTGTCTACCAGGATGATTGTCCATTCTAGACTGGGACTCAGCCCACACGAGATCGTGTTCGGGCGCCCAGCAAACATATGGGGAGTACCGAGGCCTAGAAAGCTCAGTGAGATAGAGTACCCTGCACTGTTTGACTATTTACACGAATTGACAACTAAACTGCATGCTTTACATCAACAGGTCCACAGCTCCTCTCCACCGGCGTCTGACGATCCAGGCCACGCCATCGAACCTGGCTCTTGGGTCCTAGTTCGGAACTTCAGGCGAACAAAGAACGAGGAGCCTCGCTGGACCGGACCTTTCCAGGTCTTACTGTCTACCCGCTCTGCAGTACGTGTCCACGGAAAAGAAACACTGGGTGCACGGCGCCCATTGCAAAAGGGTCCCGCTGCCCCTTCCATATGACCGGTGGGTCCAGCAAGGAGCCGCTGACTCCGAAACAGAGTTCATACCTCGTTTTGTCCCCTTCAGCGATGCACGATTAAAAGGAACTGATACCGACAAAGAGAGCGATTGCATTTCGAAAGGAACTGTGCCACCGGTAATGCAGTTGGACACTACAGAACCTGAAACATTGTTTGAAGATCACACCGTACCCGGGAAAGAACGATATAATCTGAGGTCAAGACCAAGGAACTGATATAATCGAACTAGTGCGGTTTTCCCTTTTTCCAATGAACCATTTTTGATTTCACAGCTCTCTCGCCCAGGGAACTAGCTCATTTTTGATTTTCGAACCGCCATCCGGTTCTGCTGCTAAGGCCGCGGTTGAAGTCTGAGGAGTGCAGCCGGGGATGCCTAGGTCAACGGTTCTGGTCAGTCTGAGGGAATTACCCCGGACTGGACAGAGCGCACATCTTGGCAGAAGCAACCTCCCACCGCGGGCAGCAACCAGAGGATGGAGTTTCCGAGGGTAGAGAGACCTGCTAGACACATGAACTTTAAAACGAAAATATGCACTGTGATGGCCAGGAAGAAATTCCTGACAATATGTATTTTGATGATATGTAGCATAATGATGTTCTTGATTGGTTATACCTTATCCACGTTTCAAATCACCTTTGTAAACAACACTCAGCCCACACCTCCTCCAACTGTTTCTTCACACTCCTTTCACCCTCTTCCTGAACACGAGTCTGCCAGAAGACTAGAGTTTGTAAATAACTCCTTCATCCAGCTCCTACACCAGCACCAGTCCATAATGAACACATCGAATTGTTGGATCTGTGGACTCATGCCACACACTACAGATAAGGGCATCCCATACTTCATCCTGCCATTCAGTCATTATGGTTCTCTGTGGGCTTTCCAGACCATGTTCCTGTTCGCCCTAGAACCATACCCGCCCCGTTCCACGGAGAGCGATTCCAGCAACAAGGCACTAGTGGTAGGAATAAGAAATATGAGTAGGGATGTTGACACGTATCAAACGATTCCTAAAGATGAACTCACTCCCTACAGTCGTTGGAATATAACTAAATATGGGATCTCTTTGAATAAAGGCCAGAAAATAAAGAAATCCTACCCAGTCTGGATAGTGCCCCACGAGGTCACTTGTGTCTGCAAGGTATTGGCAGGGATCCCAAAGCACAGTTGGGGAAGAGCGTATGCGCGGAAACATATGTGTTTGCTTCCCAAACTTCCCCTCCATTCTTGGCGGCTAAAGGCACCTATTTCGTCTGCCATGACAAAGCCTATACATGGTTGCCCCCTGACTTCTCGGGCACATGCTTTATCGCGTTTCTGCTGCCACCCACCTACACGGCCGGGGCAGATTACCATCGGACAAGGACAGTTAGGGGTGTCGTGAGTCAAGACGACACTGCGGGTCAAGAGTTTGGAGACTTCGCAAAGGGTTTTCTGCCATTTTGGGGGCCTATGGTGAACAGCAGGAACATTCGACAATTGACGAGGATAGTTGAGTCGGCCGTGACTGAAACGGCCGGTGCCCTTAGCAACTTGACAGCTGAGCTTCAGTCGGATCGACTTATGACCCTTCAGAACAGGGTTGCCCTAGATGTCATACTTGCAGACCGTGGTGGTGTATGTAGAGTGATCCAATCTAGTTGCTGCATTTTTATCCCCGAAAATGCTCCGACAGTGTACCAGGCCATCTCCAAATTACACAAAATCTCTGATTCCCTTCACGTGGAGAAAGGGGATTGGTCCTTGCTAGGGTGGCTGTGGGAACTGATCTCTGCCTGGGGATGGAAAACTCTGATCTTCATTGGGATGATCTTAGCCATTCTGTTTATGTTCTGCCTGTTCGTACAGTGCGCTCCTGCGATATGTGGCCTCTGCACTACCTCATGTGTGAGGAAGCCTGTATCAAGGGACGAATTGAGCAACAGAATGATGCTACAGCAGCATCTCCATGAATTCATCAACACAGATTTGGACTCAGATTAGCATGAGTTATTGCCTAATATGAGGGCAAAAGGAGGGTCTGTGGTACTGTTATTCCGGACCCTGCTGTTCCACCGGTTCCGGGGTCCAACACTCGTGTCACAAAATATCGTCGTACCATGATGATATTGGTATCAACGGACCGGTAATGATTAGGACCTTATCCCTATGTATTTGCGTCATAATTGAGTGATGCTAACACCCTTAAATCATGGTTTCCGTCCCGAACCCTCAGACTCCATTTTGTAAACGGCATCCATCTTATGACTTGCCCTCATATATAGTCAATTGATTAAGACCGAGTTTGATCTGAAAGGACACGTCCACCGTAGCTGGCTTCCCCATGACCTGGCCGAGCTGACTCCACTGCCTCCAGCCAAGCCTGTTCGGGCAGCTCCTCGCCCAGTGGCCGAGTAAGATATCATCAAGGCACAACATGCCATAAACCATTCACTACATACAGACCATGTTTTCCATACACATACACCTGTCCATGATTCTTGTTTATGACCAGTTTTACGATGGGAGGGTGCCCGACCTTATTGGTGTTTCATCGATATCTGATGGGAATTCTGGGCCTGGCTGGGTAATCCACCACAGACTGGACATCCAAAATATGTGCTGACCAGCATGACTTCGCTCTTTGTATTGTTGTAGAAATATGTGTATAACCATATCATAAACCCAAGAATTCTTGCCCGCAGCTATTATTCATGTATATAAGGAGAAGGCTGGTTCTGTAAAAACGAACAGTCTCCTGAGAACTTACAGCCCGTGCCGTTGTAATTCTAGGACACATGTTACTTGGTTGCAACCAATAAAACTCGATCTCTGACTTCACCTAGAAGACTCTGTGTTTCTGTGGTCCGGAACAGGGAGAACTCAGAGGTCCCCGGGTGTTACCCCTGGCACCACCGGGTCCCTAAAAACCCGGCACCTCATACTTTAACTCACATTTAGATATATTCTGAAAGTTACCTTTAAAAGTGTAATCATGTATGGTTTAACTGACATTTGCATTTGTTTTTGAGTTTCAAGTGCACAAGTATAATCATGTATTTGAAGTGCATGTTTAAATGTTTAGTTAAAGTTAGCCTGTTTAAAGCCTTGATTATGTAATGCATTTTGCTTGGTCAGCATGTCCTTTTCCTTTGCAGGTGTATTCTCAAGGCTTCATTGGCTAGAGGAAAGGAGAATTGTTGTCTGTACTAATTTTTTGATAGTAAGGCCTGAGAAGAGAAATTCTAGCAAGAAACGTGAAGACCTAAAGAGCAATGAAGCCTCCTATTCATCACATATCAGAAATGGAGAATGTGCAAGGTTGCAGTAACTGCCCAAGTGCTGTGGGATGGGAAAGTCTGGTAATGTTGCAAATGAACAACATGAGAAGCACTTCAGTTTTGTTGGTGTTAAACTGGAGGCAGTTTTTTGCCATCCGATTTGCCACACTGGTCATGTATTGTTTGAAGTTTGTCTTGGTCGTGCCATGTTGTCTGAGAGGTAAAAAATGAGCTGGCTGTCATCAGCACAGGAGATGATTTTGATTCCATGGGATCTGATGATGTTTGCCAGAGGCATCATGTTTATGATGAAAAGTGTGAGGCTGCGTGATGATCCCTGTGGGATGCCGCAAATTAGGCCCTTGGGTTCTGATGTGAACGGCGAGTACCTGACTCATTGTGTTCTTCCAGGGAGAAAGGAAGCTATCAATTTCAGTGCTGGCCCTTGTATTCCCACTGTGTGTAGTCTGGCGATGAGAGTATGAGTTGTCCATGGTCGAAGATGGTGCCAATTTCATATGTGGGAGCAATGAGGTCTGTTTCAGTATTGTGGTTGTATTGGAATCCTCATTGCAAATCACCCAGGAGTTTGTGGCATTCTAGGTGGTCAGTTTGTGGCATTCTAAGTGGTCTGTTGATGATCCTCTCGATTACTTTGGCTGGGAAGGGGAGCAGCGAGATGGGTCTCTACTTGCTGAGTACTTTGCGATTAGTTGAGGGTTTTTTGATGAGGGTGGTGGGTGACTTTAGCATGTTTCTAGCTATCTGGGAACGTGGCTGTTTTGAGGGAGGTGTTATTGGTGGAAGTGAATGCAGCACTGATCATGGCTCTTCCCAGGTTGTAGATATGTTGGCGGCAGGGGTCTGTGGGAGGCTATGAGTGGACTGTCTATTATTTCTGCAGTGTCCTTGATGGCTAGATAGTTTCATGCTGTCAGTTGGTAGTCTTTGGTTGATGAGGTTAGCAGTCGAGGAAGGTCGCTGGAGGTGGCTGAGACTCATAGTTGCTGTAGAAAGGTGGATGGCAGATTTACAACTGGCAAACTTGTGGTTGGAGAGTAAGGGATGAATAGCTTTACTGGTAGCCAAGTCAAGGCTATGTATGAATGGTGCAGAGGGTTCTGAAACTTGATCTTTTAAAAAAGAGAACCATCAGGAGACTTTAATGCTTGTGTAACGTGGCCATGGTATTTCAGGCCAAACAAGAGGCAAGTGGCCCTATTTTAGAAACAGGATCACAAGTGATTTGAGCCAGAGAGAACATGACTGCAGCATGGTATTTTTTTCAGAGAAAGTTGGATCAGTGTTAAGGTCCCCACTGGGAAAGCCCTTTATCTTTAGCTGATTAATAAACCACATTTATTTACAGGTTGCGCATGTTGTCAGAAAATCACAGTGTTTACTAACTTTATTCACAGTGACATCAGGAGTGACCAGTTACTCAGGTCATGAAAAGGCAGTGGAGCTGCGTTGACAATGCTCAAGAGTAAAATTTCAGTTTGTTTTTTTACGTTTGAGCGGAGACTTCTTTTTACATTATTTATTTACGCATCCAGTGATGCACCATGAAAGTGACATTGGGCAGGTTCCTTGCATCTTTCAGCTTTACTTGAAACTAGCACTGTTTGCAGCGTTGTGGCACGCACTCTTGAGGGTGTCTCAAATGATGTTAAGAAGTACAATGGGACATTAGAAAGAACTGGTGAAAAGTCCACGTCTTACAGAACACCTTGTGCAATGTTAGTAGTTCAAGAGAGGACCAGTCCCAGTTTAGTACGTAAATCACGAAAATGCTGTTTCCGTAATGGTGACTTGAAATCTCTGGCTTGTCCCTCCTACCCATTCAGGAGCTCTCAGGCCAGGGGCATCAATCCGTGCAAAGTGCCGGAGGGGGCGCTCTGAAGCTTGGACCCCCCACCCCTCCCCCGCCACCGCAGTGCAGCGGGAGCTAATGTTACTCCACTGCAGCATGCAGAATATGATTTTTCAATAGCAATGGAGGTTACATACACCTAGAGTGACCAGACGTCCCCGTTTTTAGGTTTCGCTGGGGGACGGAGCCGTTAGGCTCCGCCTCCAGAGAAATCTGTAGTTTCTAGTATGGGTGACTTGAACACGCCCCTCTGCTTCATTGGCTAGCTCCATAAATGGAGGCTAGCCATTGGAACAGAGAGGCGTCCGTCAATGCCGGACCAGACACGGGGGCGTTCCCGAGATTCTTTGGCTTTTGCCGACGTCACGCGACGCCGGGAACGCCCCTGAATCTGGTCCGGCATTGCCGGCACCCACCTTCCTGCTCCGGCCGTCGTCAGCGTCTCTCCTCCCCCTTTCCCGCCCCCTCCCGCTTGTTTCCTGATGCCTGCCTTCCTGCTCCGGCCTCTCCTCCCCCTTTCCCGCCCCCTCCCGTTTCCTGGTGCCCGTCTTCTGCTCCGGCCGGCCGTCGTCAGCTCTCTCCTCCCCCTTTCCCGCCCCCTCCCGCTTCTCTCTGATGCCCGCCTTCCTGCTCCGGCCTCTCCTTTCCCGCCCCCTCCCGCGTATTGCGTAATGCGTATTCCTGGAGATGAGTATGTCATTCCACTGGATCCATTTTAGAACCAAAAAAAAGGCAGAATAACGGGCTCGGGGAGGCTCTTTCAATCCTGAAAATAATCCCCTCCTTTCTCAGAGGACTGGGCGTAATTAATTTAAAGCAGAAAGCGAAACGCCAGTGCAATGATTGTTTTCTGTCAGCAGCAAGCATTGCATTTCGTCACAGGGCCTGAGCAGCACGAGCCCCGGCAGCTATCGGGTGTCAGCCTGGCCGCGCGTGCCGCAGCAGTGCAAACCCGGCCGGCCGCTCTCCTAGGACAGAAATAGTTAATCTCGGCGAGCAGCGCCGCGGAGGGGGAGTTGCCTGGCCTAGGCAGAAGCAAAAACACGAGCGCGCATTCCTGCTTCTCCTTCAGCTGCCAACATCTGATTAGAAGCGGCGGCGGCAGCACAGTCCGCCCGGCTCTGAGTGGCTGCTCCGGGCTGTCGGGGAGGAGACTGCGGACAGGGAGCCGGGTAGGAGGTACGAGAGCGGCGCAGACTGCCGGACGGTGGCTGCAGGCCCTTGGCAGCGGGAGGAGCCGGCGGACACCCCAGCCCCGGGGGACGTGCGGAGAGCCTGAGGCGTCAAGGACCTGCCTGCTGCCGTAAGTAACCGAGGATGCTCGGTGGCTCGTGCGCTGCCGTGGGGTGTCAGATGGCAGGGTCTCCCGAGGGGGGCCGGGGCAGGCAGCATGTCACAGCGTGGGGCGGTCATTGGGATGCCCGGCAGGCCCTGGGGGTGAGCCGCATTCTGCAGCACATTCACCGCTCTCCAATGCCTCCCTCTGCAGCCGGTCGCCGGCCCGCAGCTGTGACACCCGCATTTCTTCCGCTTTGTCCCTGCCATGTTTATTGTATCACGATCTATTTCTAGGGGGTGGCGGCGTGTGCCGCTGGCTGCACACAGCATCACCCTCATTTGTACTCCGCCTTGGTACTGATTTGATTAAAAGCCCGTGTGTTGTGGCAATACATGAATACCTTCGCGTGTTCTGTTAAGAGCACCTATCGGCGACCTTCCATGCTCGCTTCAGGTGGTGGGGTGTATATGCAGTGAATTGAAATGGCCCCAAGTAAGCCAGCGATGATGGAATTCAATGACAATTCTCCAGTTGACCAAACTTTGTAGTACTGAGCTTTTCATTTAGCAAATGTTTTATGAATTATCACGACCGAGAGCTCTCAAAACTGTTAGACTCCAACATTAACAAACTGGGCACTGCCCTTTGAGCTGAGGGCCCGTGTCTTAAATGCACTCATTCGTTAGAATCACGTGGATTCTTCCATCACCTCCATCGCCTTTCAGGTCTCCGCTAGGGGAGGGCGGGTGCGAGGAAGGGTGACCACCCTCTGGTGTTAATTGTTTTTAGAGAGGTCAGATTTTAAGTTTATTTATCTTTGAGCCTTGTACTCAAGCTGCCTACCCATGCCAGCTGATACAGTTCACATTCCTTTGGGTTTGGCAAACCTGCCACGATCACACATTGAAATGAGCTGTATGTAAGTGTGTGTCTCAACTGTTTGAGATAGATCGGGCATTGGCTTCATGTAAAAGATGCAATGGGGTACGAGAGCGGCGCAGACTGCCGGACGGTGGCTGCAGGCCCTTGGCAGCGGGAGGAGCCGGCGGACACCCCAGCCCCGGGGGACGTGCGGAGAGCCTGAGGCGTCAAGGACCTGCCTGCTGCCGTAAGTAACCGAGGATGCTCGGTGGCTCGTGCGCTGCCGTGGGGTGTCAGATGGCAGGGTCTCCCGAGGGGGGCCGGGGCAGGCAGCATGTCACAGCGTGGGGCGGTCATTGGGATGCCCGGCAGGCCCTGGGGGTGAGCCGCATTCTGCAGCACATTCACCGCTCTCCAATGCCTCCCTCTGCAGCCGGTCGCCGGCCCGCAGCTGTGACACCCGCATTTCTTCCGCTTTGTCCTTGCCATGTTTATTGTATCACGATCTATTTCTAGGGGGTGGCGGCGTGTGCCGCTGGCTGCACACAGCATCACCCTCATTTGTACTCCGCCTTGGTACTGATTTGATGAAAAGCCCGTGTGTTGTGGCAATGCATGAATACCTTCGCGTGTTCTGTTAAGAGCACCTATCGGCGACCTTCCATGCTCGCTTCAGGTGGTGGGGTGTATATGCAGTGAATTGAAATGGCCCCAAGTAAGATGTGCACGTCTAAGTAAACTGTGGTGTCTCACTGGCCCTTGGCATTGTCTGCTTTCTC
Organism: Lissotriton vulgaris; assembly: GCF_964263255.1. Classification (NCBI taxonomy): domain Eukaryota; kingdom Metazoa; phylum Chordata; class Amphibia; order Caudata; family Salamandridae; genus Lissotriton; species Lissotriton vulgaris. The sequence goes on from NW_028249404.1 coordinate 357,978, forward strand.
AACACTAGAATGCACAGGTGTGCATGTAACAAAAGGTACATTTGACACGTGCTGGATGTATCCAGTGAGCGCATAGACTTATTTTGTTTCTTTCTGTTTATTGCGCATTTTCTAGTATTTTTCTTGCATTTGTTTTACGAAGCCTTGGAGTTGTCACTGGTGTACTGTGGACGATGTTAAATGATATCATTTTTGTTTCTATTTCACTGTTGGTTAAATTTCTTTTTGTGTAATTAATGTTTGTAAGCGAAGGAGGCAAAAGACCATGCAGAATATTGTACCTCTACCTTTAAAAAAAATGTTTCATGCTGCCTGGTGAAGAGATACAGTGGAAGATATGGAAGAATGTATTTGTGCACTATGCGCCTGTGTGTGGTACTGCTCTTTCTGTTGAACAGAAGAATTCCCTTCTTTTACATTGGCTAGGCCCAGAAGGGCAAGAGATCTTTTAATACTTGCCTACCCTGACAGCGGATCAAGCAGGGGAGTTGAATGATTTTGAGATATGTTTTAAAAAACATGATCTGCATTCTTTGCCCAAGACTTCAACGTTTCTCGAAAGATATTATTTTGGCGGGAGCATGCAGAGAAAAAGGGGAGAATGTTGAAGAGTAGATAACTGTTTTGAGAAAACTTGCTTCTATGTGTAATTTGGAGTGGAATTGAGATGAGCATTTGTGAGAGCTGTGTGGGCTGTGAGAGCTGTGTGGGCTGTGTGGGCTGTGTGGGCTGTGAGAGCTGTGTGGGCTGTGAGGGCTGTGTGGGCTGTGAGGGATGTGAGAGCTGTGTGGGATGTGAGAGCTGTGTGGGATGTGAGAGCTGTGTGGGCTGTGAGAGCTGTGTGGGATGTGAGAGCTGTGTGGGCTGTGAGAGCTGTGTGGGCTGTGAGAGCTGTGAGAGCTGTGTGGGCTGTGAGAGCTGTGAGAGCTGTGTGGGCTGTGAGAGCTGTGTGGGCTGTGAGAGCTGTGTGGGCTGTGAGAGCTGTGTGGGCTGTGTGGGCTGTGAGAGCTGTGTGGGCTGTGAGGGCTGTGAGGGCTGTGAGAGCTGTGTGGGCTGTGAGAGCTGTGTGGGCTGTGAGAGCTGTGTGGGCTGTGTGGGCTGTGTGGGCTGTGAGAGCTGTGTGGGTTGTGAGAGCTGTGTGGGCTGTGTGGGCTGTGTGGGCTGTGTGGCCTGTGTGGCCTGTGTGGGCTGTGAGAGCTGTGTGGGCTGTGAGAACTGTGTGGGCTGAGAGGGCTGTGTGGGCTGAGAGAGCTGTGTGGGCTGTGAGGGCTGTGAGAGCTGTGTGGGCTGTGAGAGCTGTGTGGGCTGTGAGAGCTGTGTGGGCTGTGAGAGCTGTGTGAGCTGTGTGGGCTGTGAGAGCTGTGAGAGCTGTGAGAGCTGTGTGGGTTGTGAGAGCTGGTTGGGCTGTGTGGGCGGTGTGGGCTGTGTGGCCTGTGTGGGCTGTGAGAGCTGTGTGGGCTGTGAGAATTGTGTGGGCTGAGAGGGCTGTGTGGGCTGAGAGAGCTGTGTGGGCTGAGAGAGCTGTGTGGGCTGTGAGAGCTGTTGGCAATGTAAATAACAATGCCATTTATTTATAAGTTAAAAAAAAAAAAAAGAAATGTCATGAGCAATGCCAATAACTCTAACTTTTCCAAAGGCGAAACCAGTGCATTGTAAATGCTTGTTGGAGAAGTGTCCCCGTGACACTTTTCTCCAAGTGACTCAAATGTCCCTGTTTTCAAACAGTGTCCGGGTTAAACACAGAAATGTCCCAGTTTTTCATTGTTTCGGATGAGCATGCACGCGCATGCTCTCTCTGCACTGTTTATGGCGTGTCACGTCACTGAAGTGAGTGCTGTAGCAGGAAGGGAAATCCTTTGAAGATAGATGTTTTCTCTCGGAATTTCCCTTCTCTTTTTACATGCAGCGCCACCTACGTCATCGTGCCAGCCATATTTGAACAATTGCACATCATCAAAACTGAATCTTCGCTAGAGGAGGAAATAGTGATATTAAGGAGCAACCCCAGTTTATGAACTTTCTGAAGTTCTGTGATCTGTAGAGGCTGTGTGTTTGTTGCTCCCCCAGATGTCCCACCTAGAAGTACACGAAACAGAAACTTTATAATATTTCTGAATGTTAGGATGAGTGTCCGATAACACATGTGGTGATGACGTCCCCAACTTCCTTCTCAAGCTCCAACCATTCATTTCGACCAGTTCCAAGATCAGAACAGAAATCCAATGAAAAGTCCACGTCTTACAGAACACCTTGTGCAATATTAGTAGTTCAAGAGAGGACCAGTCCCGGTTTAGTACGTAAACCACGAAAATGCTGTTTCAGTAACGGTGACTTGAAATCTCTGGCTTGTCCCTCTGACCCAGTCAGGAGCTCTCAGGCCAGGGGCTCTCATCCGTGCACAGTGCCGGAGGGGGCGCCCTGAAGCTTGGACCCCCACCCCTCCCCCGCCACCGCGGTGCAGTGGGAGCTAATGTTACTTTACTGCAGCATACAGAATATAATTTTTCAACAGCAACGGGGGTTACATATACACCCCAAAGTAAAACTGCGAGCAGAAGTGAACGCTGACACGGATTTCGAGCGTGTGGCTGTGACTAGAGGACTGCAGTAGAATTAACAGCCTATATTTTTTATTCATACTGTAGTGAGCAGTGTGGGAACAATTTGCAGACTGTTAACAGGAACCGTTAAAGATCCAACATGCGAGTCTAGGGCCTAAATTAATCCCATAACGACTGTAACACGTATGAAAGTGGTTTGTTCAAGGTTTTTATTCCCTACAGAAGCAGTATGAAATAAAATAAAAACTCTTTTTGGGGTTATGAAACTGCATTAGGTCAAACATCACAGAACAATGTATTTCATATAAAAGCTTGTTACTGCATTTTAAAACAAGGAGAGGTGCATCGAAAACATTCACACTAGATTAATGGTAAGAAGAATTAATTACTGTCCGCAACGAAATCTAAATACACTTTCTCATATGCAACTGACTTTGGTTATGTCTCAGAATTATAATTAATGATTGACGATGAGATTCCAGAATTCCAGTTATCCTGAATGAATGAATGAATACGATTCTTCATTGTATAAGTTTCGATAACCATGTATAACACAATAAATAAACCACTAACAACAAAACAAGCAACAAGAGACAGAGCTCCACAATCGAAAGACTGCTTTTGAAACTATGGTTTCTCTGTCAATTTAGTTTCTGATAACTTAGATGCCACATAGAAGATTTGCCTAGTTTAATATATTTTTCTAAGATATTGCTTCTATGATATTGTTGTTATCCCTTCAGTCTTAAAGATTGTCTTTAAGTTTTTCCTGCGATGCTCAAGCAGCCCCAGACATAGGTAGAGGATGTGTCCCAGAGGTTCTTACCTAAAGCTGCAAATCTGACATACGTTGGTAAGTCTTCTAGGGGCTTTCCATGCTACGTCAATTGTTTAGAAAGTAAAAATAACAATCTAAGACATAGAAAGGATTTTTTGTGTTAGAATTCATAATAAAATCTAAGTATGGTTGTTGCTGCATAGTGAAGGAGTCTATGGTGTATTTAATATTTTTATAGTATTTTGCCAGCTCAATGTCGGGTAAGCAGAAGGTTGTTTTTCCAGAATATCTCATTTAAGTCCTATATTTTATGCCAGGCCTATCTTATTGGTGATATGTACAAAAGACACATTCTGCTCACCCCAGTCCCACATTAAGGCTACAGTAGGCTACTGTCTAATGCTGATTTGACAAATGTATATAAAATGACATCAGAATGCATTAAATAGACTCAGGATGGTTGTGTTGCTGTGGAAGGGAAAACATGTGCAGTCATCAAATTATTATGTATTCTTCCATCATGTTGCAGGTCAGCACACTTCTAGAATAAGTAACCATCTGGACAGGTTGCCAGGATGCTGTGCTAGATTAAAATCACAAGGTGTCTAGCACCTGATGTGGTCAGTCTTAAAGGAGCCATTGGCATTGAGCAAAAGAAAACTGTTCTTTTTATGCAGTCCTCCATCTCTTAATAATCACTGAGAATAGGCATTCCAGAATGTTATTTTGTTTGATGATGCCTGCTTGAGTTGTTACTTCATCCAACAGAGAACCTCTATTATGATGCAGCACCATTTTTCTTCTACAATTATAGTCAACCCCAGGTTTACATTCATTCATTTTTAAGTCTCGCTTGACAGAGCAGCTGTCGTTGACCTTATGTGATCACCAGAAAAAAAAGGTTTAAGAAACAGTACTGAGAGGTGCCTACTCTTTGTCCTTGTGTTGAGGATCTTCTCTACAAGCTTTGGATTGGCCAGTAGGCCTGTGCTTCCTACCCACCTTGGAGGCCATACGCTGAACCTAATTTTTGCTTTACCATTTTTGGGTGATATATATTGTTTTACTAACTGTAATTTGTTACTGGTTTGTACAACATGAGTAGTATTTAGCTGTTTGCGTCTAATAAAGTACTTTTTAGATGGCCCAAAAGCATAAACTCCAGCCCACTCTTGCCATCAAATCACTAATTAGAAATACATACTTTCTTGGCTTTGGGTCAGTTTTCTCTAACTACTGGTCTGCTTGATGTGTCATTCACATTCTGCTTTTCCCCAATAAAGTCTGCAGGGTGGGTCAGCCCACTTCAGTCTTTGGCTCTGTTGCCTTGTGAGTGGTGGCATTTTGCCCAATCACATGCACATCCATCTGAAAGTTTGCTTGCTACAATGATGAGACTGGTGTTCCAGTTTATAGTTTTCAATGTTCTCTGTTAGTAGTTCCTCTTTCATTTTGTTTTACATGTATTCATTCTTTTTTTTTAAATTTAGAACCCAGTAGTGTCAGAGACAGCGCCACTCACATACAGTGCCACTCACATATTTGTCAAGTGGAGAGGTGTGGTGCAGCGGCCAGGGCAGCTGACTTTGAAACACAGGGTTTACGGTTCGATCCCCGGCTCCGGCGGCAGCTCAGCTCAGTACCATGTGACTCTGGGCAATAGCTCACTTAATTTTCAAGACAGCTCCCAGCGCCTTGAGACCCGTAAGGGTGAGTAGTTTGTCCTTTACAAATACGGATCTATTTTATACCTGACATTTCAAATGTAGTTCGCCACATTCTCCACAGCCACTGCTTCGAAACCAGTTGGCAATTTTTTAATGGTATAGTCAATAGTGTATCACTGATTTACTGTTCTTAGATGGCCACCGCATTTAGAAGCAACATGGTGGCCATCCTCGATCAGTACATCAATTATACTCTTTGCAAAACACTATTCATAGAGGGCCACTCAGTGTGAAATTTAGTGCCCGTTTATCTTGGGATGGTATTCTGCTTAGTGTATTACCGTTTGGCTGTTCCAGGAAAACCAATGTGTTACTTCTAAACATGCGGTACAAAAGGGGATGGGGATGGACGGAGCATCTGAATCAATCAAACACTCACACCCAGTCAAAAGATCTGGGTTTAATCCATCACCGTTCTTTAGCCCACTCTGCCACCCCAGTTCAGACATAGCTATATGCAAATCAGTCTGACCCTGTGCCTCATGGGAACAGTCCAGCCCGAACTGCCAAGCCATGTCTTCCCAGGACCGGAAACAAGCTTCCGAGGACCGGTTTCTGGCATTCCAGCCGTCTTCAGCCCGGCTTGCTTAAATCCAGTGGCAAAGTGAACAAGGGACTCACGTCTGAGCATACCCTGCCACACTTATGGCAGCCAAAAGCAGTACAAAAGGGGGTGGTGATGGGCGGAGCATCTGAATCAATCAAACACTCACACCCAGTCAAAAGATCTGGGTTTAATCCATCACCGTTCTTTAGCCCACTCTGCCACCCCAGTTCAGACATGGCTATATGCAAATCAGTCTGACCCTGTGCCTCATGGGAACAGTCCAGCCCGAACTGCCAAGCCATGTCTTCCCTGGACCGGAAACAAGCTGAAGACGGCTGGAATGCCAGAAACCGGTCCTTGGAAGCTTGTTTCCGGTCCAGGGAAGACATGGCTTGGCAGTTCGGGCTGGACTGTTCCCATGAGGCACAGGGTCAGACTGATTTGCATATAGCCATGTCTGAACTGGGGTGGCAGAATGGGCTAAAGAACGGTGTTGGATTAAACCCAGATCTTTTGACTGGGTGTGAGTGTTTGATTGATTCAGGTGCTCCGTCCATCACCACCCCCTTTTGTACCGCTTTTGGCCGCCATAAGTGTAGCAGGGTATGCTCAGACGTGAGTCCCTTGCTCACTTTGCCACTGGATTCAAGCAAGCCGGGCTAAAGACGGCTGGAATGCCAGAAACCGGTCTTCAGAAGCTTGTTTCCGGTCCAGGGATGACATGGCTTGGCAGTTCGGGCTGGACTGTTCCCATGAGGCACAGGGTCAGACGGATTTGCATATAGCCATGTCTGAACTGGGGTGGCAGAATGGGCTAAAGAACGGTGATGGATTAAACCCAGATCCTTTGACTGGGTGTGAGTGTTTGATTGATTCAGATGCTCTGTCCATCACCACCCCCTTTTTTATTACTTCTAATCATGGCATCCATGTTGGAACATGAAAACAACGGGATGACATACACAAAACCATTCTATGATGGTTGGCCAATGATATGTTTGCTTTGCATTGCAAGCATATGTCATCCAGCTTTAGGAAGGTGTATTTTTTCTTTTTTCTACTTTTATTCTTTTATTGAACAAGTTACTTATCTTTAGTACCGATGTATATGTAAGAGACATATGTAGTTATATATTCCTTACTTTTAGAATTACCCCCAGGCGTTACACTGGACACAGAGATTTTTTACTTTAGCAGTATACCTGCGCATCTGTAGTTGGCGTTGGTGGAATCCGCATCCGTCGTTGGCGTCATGGTCACTGGAATGACATTGCGGTGTCTACTTAGAGGCCGCCCCTTTGCACTGACATCAGTTCTCACACAACTTTCCACGCCAGAAGCGCAGAGCCATTCAGTACACTGACCACTGGGGCACATAACTAGGGCCCTGGAAGAGAGTCCCTATCCCTAGAAGTCAGTTCGCAGAAGGGGAGGATGGGTGGGGTGGTAAGGAATCTAAACCTACATATGTTTCTTACAGATACATTGTTACCGAAGCTAAGTAACTTGTTCATCTGAGACTGTAGTTATAGATTCCTCACCTTTAGAATAGATACCCCAGCAAAGCCAACCCTGGAGTTGGGTCTGCGAACCAAGTTCACACCAGAAAGTCCTGGAGAACAGAACGGCCAAAGTAGCCATCTCTCCGGACTTGGTTGTCCAGGCAATAATGTTTGGTGAATGTGTGCAGAGATGCCCATGTGGCCTCCTGACAGATGTCAAGGAGTGGGACTTCACGCCCCAAGGCTGTAGTAGCTGCTGTCGCCCTGGTGGAGTGGGCACGCAATCCCACTGGGGCTTCCTTCTTTGCCAAGGAGTAGCAGATTTTAATGCATAGGACAACCCATCTAGAGATGGTGCGTTTTTGCACAGCCCGACCTTTCTTGGCCCCTACATATCAAAAAAAGAGTTGATCGTCCACCCAGAAATCTTTTGTGCGGTCGAGATAGAAAGACAGCGCACATTTTGGGTCCAGACGGTGGAGTCTCTTCTCCTCCTTGGAAGAGTGAGGAGGTGGGAAGAAGGTGGGCAAAGTGATGGTCTGTCGTATATGGAAAGAGGTAACAACTTTAGGAAGAAAAGAGGGCCTTGTGGGAAGGACTACTCTGTCCGGATGAGCAGCAAGAAAAAGAGGTCTGGAAGACAAAGCCTGAAGCTCACTCACTCTGCGAGCAGAGTTGATGGCAACAAGGAAAGCTGTCTTCGGAGTGAGGTGCCTGAGAGGACAGTTGTGAAGAGGCTCGAAGGGAGAGCACATACGATAGGTAAAGACCAGATTCAAATCCCACTGGTGCATTATGAACGGAGGAGGAAAGAGGTGAGTAATGCCCTTTAGAAATCTATTTACCATAGGGGACTTGAAAAGAGAAGGTTGATCAGGAAGGTGAAGAAAGGCAGATATGGCCGAAAGATAGCCTTTAAGAGTGCCCAGGGCAGGGCCCTGCTGGGCCAAATAACGTATATACAAGAGGAACTCTGAAAGAGGGGCAGAAAGGGGACCCAAAGCCTTTGATGTGCACCATGCCACAAACTCGTTCCATCTGCAGGCGTATACCGTCCTAGGGGAGGGACGCCTGGCTTCCAAGATGACATTATAGACTTCAGGAGGAAGGTCAAAAGCTGTCAGCTATCACCACCCAATCTCCATGCAAGGAGGTGGAGGCTGGACAGGTTCGGGTGGAAGACCCTCCCCTGCTGCTGCTACAGAAGATCCTCCTGAAGAGGCAGTCTGATCGGAGGATTGATGGCCATGCTCCAGAGCTCTGGGTACCAAACTCTTTGTGCCCAGTCCGGAACCTCAAGAATGGCTTGGGCCCGGTGGCGCTTGATCTTCTTCAGCACTCTGTGCAGAAGTGGTACAGGCGGAAAGTTGTACAGGAGGCCGCAGTTCCACTCACAATAAAAAGCATCGCCGACCAAGTGCCGCCTTGGAAATTCCAACGCGTCGAATTGCTGACATTACGTGTTCTCATCGGTGGCGAACAGATCTAACCATGGCTCTCCCCACCGCTGAAAGAGACTTTGCACCACCTCCGAGTGAAGAAGCCATTTGTGATCCACCAGGCACTGGCGGCTGAGTTATGCCCTGATGTTCCAGCCATGTCAAAAGGCGAAGAGGCTCATGACAGAGGGTCCACAACCCCACCCGCCCTGCTTATTGCGGTACCACATGGCAGTCGTGTTGTCTGGGAATTCCTGCATCACCTTCCCTTTGAGAGAGGGAAGGAATGCCTTCAGTGCCAGACGAATTGTCCGGAGCTCCAGCAGGTTGATATGGAGCCCGGACTCTGCCGCACACCAGACGCTCTGATCTTCGCCTCTCCCAGATGGCTGCCCCATCCCAGGAGTGATGCATCTGTCACCACTGTGAGGTCTGGTTGTGGAAGAGAGAAGGATCTTCCTCTGACCCAAGCTTAGTTTGTGTGCCACCACTGCAGTTGACGCGCAGTCCCCTCAGAGATCTGGACGTAGTTGAAAGATTCCCCTGATGCTGCACCCACTGGATATTCAGGTGCCACTGCAGAGCCTGCATATCCCATCTGGCATGATCCACCAGCAGGATGCAGGAGGGCATGAGGCCCGGCGGCCTCAGGGTCATTCTCACCGAAATCCGGGATAGAGGCTGAAACATCAGTATCATAGCCCAAATATCCTGGACTCTCCACTCTGGAGGATAAACCAGAAACTGTGCTGTGTCCAGAACTGCTACGATGAAAAGGAGCTTCTGAAAGGGAGTCAAGTAGGACTTCGGCACGGTGATAAGGAACCCCAGGAAGTCTGCCATAGTCTGGAGGTGGGAGACAACAGACTGGGGCGATCCCGCCTTCAACGCCAGTCGTCAAGATAGGGGAAGACTAAAACACCTGATCTGCGCAGATGAGCTGAGACCACTGCCATCACTATTTTAAACATCCGAGGGGCGCTGGTAAGGCCAAAGGGGAGCACAGTAAACTAAAAATGCTCGTGGCCTACCGTGAACCATAGGTAACGCCTGTGGGCTGGCAGGACGGGAATATGGAAGTATACGTCCTACAAGTCCAACGCTACCATCCAATCTCCGGGGTAGAGGGCAGACAGGATGTGAGCCAACGTGAGCATCTTCAACTTCTTCCAGAGGAAGCGGTTGAGGGCACTGAGGTCTAAGATAGGAAGCAGGCCTTTGTCCTTCTTTGTTACCAGAAAGTAGTGGGAGTAGAAACCACGACCTACTTCTGCCACAAGGACCTTTTCGATAGCTCCCGTGGCCAAGAGACCTGCAACCTCCTGGCAGAGTAGGGCCAAATGACCCTCCGGCATGATATGAAAGGACAGTGGCATGGAGGGAGGGGTAGTCTCGAAGGGGAGGGAGTAGCCCCTTCGGACTATCTGCAAAACACACCTGACCGACATGATGTTTTGCCGTTGGGGGAGGTGATGGCGAACCCTGCTGCCCACTGGCCTCTGGTGGCCCTGAAAGGTCGGACCAGGAGGGCTTGGAGGCTGCTGCAGGGGGTTATGGGTGGACAGGCCCACCCTCTGGCCCCCAGACTTGCGTCGCTAAGTCCCACGTCCGGGGCAACACACAGGCTGGAGAGCTTGCATGACCCAGTGGCTAGACTAGGCCGAACATGGTGGGGCACCCCTTATGTAGACAAGAAAGAGTCAAAAAGTAGACTGTGTGGGGCGAGAGTTTGCCAAGAGGTCCAAGGATCTAGCTGTAGCCATAGAATACTAGAAGCGACGAGCACCGAGTCCGCCTTGTCACCGAAAAGACGACGGCCATCAAATGGCATGTCCAGTAAGGTAGATTAGATTTCCCCAGAGAAACCAGACGCCCTCAACCAGGCATAGCGCCTCAAGGCTACTGACGTGGAAACCGTTTGCCGAGAGAGTCAGCGGTATCCAGCCCACATCTGAAGGTAAACTTAGCTGAATCTATGACCTCTGCCACTGCACGGGTCAGAATGGCCTGGGCCCCCACCAAACACTGTTGCAGCATTTGAGCAACTGTATCCTACACTGAATCGGTATAACAGGTATGCAGTGTTCACCGACCACAGTGCTAAGCTGACAAAAGAAAACATCTTCTACCCAAGGTGGTCCAGCTTCTTGGATTCCCTATCTGGGGGAGCGGTAGGGAATGCGCCCTTAGAGGACGAGGCTGGACACCAAGCTCTCGGGCCGGTGTTGTGAGAGGAAAAGTGGGTCACCCGGAGCCCGGCGGTGGCATCGGGCAATCATCCTGTCCACAGGAGTCCCTGTGCTTGGCTTGGTCCAAGTACCCAGAAGAACGTTGGTGAGGGCCTCATTGAAAGGTAGAAGTTGCTCCGAAGAGGCTGCTGCCCGTTGAATCACCTCTGTCAGGACTTTAGTCCTGATTGCCACTGTAAGAAGCTCAAAGCCCAAAGTCTCGGCTGCCCTACGGAACACCACTGCGTATGAAGCTCCCTCCTCCGTAGCCACGGTAGATGGGAGAGCATGCCAAGGTCTGGGGAGGTATCCAAATCACTGGCATCGCCCAGTTCCTCTCACTAGTCCGGCTCTTCAAGCTGGTCGGCCAAAGGGTCCACAGACCCCAACCAGTTCTCCTCACCCTCCTCTGGTTGCCACTCAGGCCTGAAACGAACACCAGGAACGAACAGAGGCACAAATGTACCTACCGGGGTTGACGTTGAGCTACATCGGTCCGGTGCCTTGTCCAAGTTGGGGATGAGGCTGAAGTCAGTGCCGGTCGGGGGCACAACTGGCACTGGGGGCATCGTCACTGGAATCGGCACCAGGGAATGTACTGTGAGATCGAACGGTGTCGATCCGGAACCAGGCATAGATCCTCAAGGGCCTCTGGCTCCGGGATCGGAGCCGCCAACATTGAAGGCCCATGGACCCCAGCCGAGTCCGCAGGGCCCAAAGGCACGATGGCTGAGTCAGGCTGCCCAAAGATGCCGTGAAGCGCTTCGTAGAAAGCTCGAAGCTGGGCAGGGGACACTCCAGGAAAAGGAGGGAAGTGTAGAGCTGTCCCTGGAGCTGGTGGAGAGCGACAACGCTCCGGGTCCTGTGTGCGTCGGCTGACGGATGGGGCGAAGGTGAGGAAGAACAAAAGTTACTTACCTGTAAACTGTGGTTCTCCAGTATTGGTGTCTTTCATAGATTCACATGCTTGAATATTCCCCGTCGTCGAAGTGGGAGTCTGACGGTACATAAATAGCAGTAATATATATGCATGTATACATGAGAAATATCATAAATAAAAAATACATACATATAATGCAATAGAAATGTAAACCTGAAAAAGTACCATAGAACAGAATAGGCCCATTGAAAAGCCCAAGGGAAAATTCACTTTAGTAACATATTAGAGTCATTATGTGTTGGTCCACATTCCAGCCAATCAGGCTGTAGCCTCCTCTAGAACCTTCTCCTCAGAAGCCCCAGTCCTCAGATTTTCATAGCACAAGTAAGTACAAATGCTTGAGGAGAAGAGAGAGAGCCTCTGAGGGGAGGATGGGAGGGTCGCATGTGAATCTATGAAAGACACCAATACTGGAGAACCACAGTTTACAGGTAAGTAACTTTTGTTCTTCTCCAGTATTAGGGGTGTCTTTCATAGATTCACATGCTTGAATAAGAATAGAAAGCAGTAAATCACACATTAGTCATAAAGGAATATAACAATTAAGTCTTGGTAAATCATATCACTCAATAAGCAATTTAAAAAAACCAAAACATGACAAAACCTTTATGACTGGAGGCGGGTAGCAACAGAGGCTCACCTTTATCGGAAAAGATTCCGCAGCACCGCTTGACCTACAGCCGCATCCGCGGCATCTGTTGATTGCAGGCAGTAGTGCTTCGTAAAAGTAAGGCTTCTAGACCAAGTAGCAGCTCTGCAGATGTGTCTCAGAGGTACCCCCGCAAAGAGGGCAGCAGAAGTCGACACAGCTCTCGTGGAATGCGCTCGAGCCAGAGCAGGAAGGGGCTTGCCAGCCCGTTGATGACAGTAGGATATGGCAGACGATATCCATCTGGTGATAGTCTGTTTAGTTACAGGTTGTCCTTTGCACACTGGGCCATATGCTACAAACAATTGATCAGTCTTTCTAAAAGTAGCTGTGCGTTGAATGTAAAATTTAAGGCAGCGCTTCACATCCAGAGTGTGCAAAGAGCGTTCCGCTGCAGATTGAGGTGCAGGGAAGAAAGTCTTAAGGACAATAGGTTCATTGAGATGGAAGTCACTGGGAACCTTAGGAATAAAACTGGGATTTGTTCTCAAAGTAACAGCCTCGTTGGAGAATTGTAGAAACGGTGGCTGTATAGTAAAGACTTGGATGTCGCTGACGCGCCTGGATGAGGTCAGAGCAAGCAACAGAGCCACTTTCCAAGTGAGGAATTTTAGATTGGAAGAATGGATGGGCTCGAATGGAGGCAAAAGTAGTTGAGACAAGACTAAGTTTAGTCGCCAAGAAGGTGGGGGCCGACGGATTCGTGGGAACATCCGAAAAAGGCCCTTGAAGAATTGTCTTATTATCCTGGAGGAGTACAAAGATGTTACACCATCATGGCGAAAACGAGAGATTGCAGCTAGAAAAACCTTTAGAGTGGAGTGTGATAGTCCTGATTTTGCTAGTGACAAAAAGAACGGCAAGATTTGTTCTGGCTGAGCACACATGGGATCCAGTGTTTTAGTGGAGCACCAAGCACAGAAACGCTTCCACTTCAACTGGTAAGTTTTGATGGTAGATGGGGCGCGAGCACTTGCTAGCACTGCCCTACAATCTTTGTCGATATTCATGTGTGCAAATTCATTGTACTCAGGTTCCAAGCATGAAGTTGGAGATATGCTGGATCCGGATGGCATATTTGACCTTGTTGCATTGTGAGAAGATGTGGCAGAGGATGCAATTGTATCGGATGTGTCAGAGAGAACAGAAGAAGATCTGAGAACCAAGGACGTCTCGGCCATTTGGGTGCGATCAGGATTATTCGACACGGTTGGAATCTCATTCTGTGTAACAGACGAGGAATGAGCGGCAGTGGAGGGATTGCATAGATGAAGTCGTTCGACCAGTCTATTGAAAAGGCATTCCCGCTCGACTCCTTGTGTGGATTCCGGCTCGCAAACCGTTGACACTTCCTGTTGAGAACAGTTGCAAAGAGATCCAACTGTGGTCGGCCCCACTGTCGGAAGATGAAATCCAACGTTGGTTGGTTGAGTTCCCATTCGTGGTTGTCCGAGAGGGCTCTGCTGAGCGAGTCCGCCAGCACATTGGCCACACCTGGTACATGGATAGCTTGGAGATGTATTTGCCGTTGGAGAGCCCAATCCCATATTTCCTGTGCCAGTTGTGACAGCACGAGAGATCTTGTGCCGCCCTGTTTGTTGATGTAGTGCATGCTGGTGGTATTGTCCGTCCTCACCAGCAATGTTTGTCCCTGCACTACTCCCTGAAAGGACTTCAAGGCCAAGAAAATCGCCAGTAGTTCTAAGCGATTTATGTGCCAAGTGCGCTGAGACGCCGTCCATTTTCCCTTCACGGACATCCCGTCGAGATGAGCCCCTCAACCTTCTAGGGAAGCGTCTGTCGTTAGTGTAAGTGCTGGTGGTTCGTCCTTGAACGAACGACCTGTCGCTATGTTTGGAGGATGAGCCCACCACTCCAAAGCTTTTTGAATGCGGGGCGTTAGATGGATCTTGTCTTCGAACGACCCCGATACCTGCTTCCACTGGCTGTCTAGTTCTTCTTGAAGGACTCTCATGTGCAATCTGCAGTTGGGAATCAGTTGAATGCACGAAGAAGCCATGCCGAGGAATGATTTGTACATCCGGACAGAAACGTACTGCCTTGACTGCAGGAACTGAACTTTCTGTAACATTCGGCTCTGTCGCTCCTGTGAAACGAACACTTGCCCTAGCCGAGAATCGAGCGAGGCTTCTAGAAAATCTCGCTGTTGAGATGGTTGAAAGTGTGACTTTAGGCAATTGATGGAGAAGCCTAACGTTTCGAACAGGGATATGCAGACTTGTGTGTGCTGTTTCGTTAATTGAAAAGTCCTGGCCTTTATCAGGCAGTCGTCCAGATACGGATAGAACTGGATGCCCTGTAAACGCAGGTAGGCAGCCACCGGGGCTAGGATCTTGGTAAATACCCTCGGTGCTGATCGAAGGCCGAATGGTAGGACCTTGAATTGATAATGAAATTGGCCGACTGTAAAACTGAGGTATTTCCTGTGCCTGGGATGAATAGGCACATTGAAATATGCATCTTGAAGGTCTATTGTTGAAAAGTACTCTCCTGGAATGAGGAAATTCAAGATTTGAAGTAGGGTAAGCATATGAAAAGTCTTTGATGCGATTAACTTGTTTAGAGCTCTCAAATCTAAGATGGGGCGCCACTCTCCTGATTTTTTCTTCACTAGAAAGAAACGGGAGTAAAACTCCCTGCCGCGTTGACCTTGCGGTACCAATTCTATGGCTCCTTTCCTGATCATAAGCTGCACCTGGGCCAACAGTTCCTTGAAATGGGGAGAAGGTGGACCCGAAGGCGGGGGAGCGGGGAGGAATTTCGTAAATTCCAGTGTATGTCCTTTTAAAACAACGTCCAAGACCCATTGGTCGTTGGTAATGTGCGACCAATTGCAGAAGAACTTCGAGATTCGACCTCCAAGATGCACACTCGTCTCACTGTTTTTTGTTGGTGTTCGCACCACCTCTGTAATTGGACTTACGCTGTTAAGGTCTGGAGGTGGATGAACGATTTTGGGACTGATAGGATCCTCTTTGTCTGTTGTCGTTGTAATTGTATCCTCGATATTGGCCTGTTCCACGAAAAGTAGAGGTTCCTCCTCCTCTACCGCGTGCTCCACGAAATGGCCTTTTCCGATATTGAAGAGTTGTCAAGGACTTTGCTGTATCTGTGTGCTTTTTTATAAGTTCCAAAGCATCATCAACATGGTTACCGAACAAAGATTCACCGTCGTAAGGTAAATCTAACACTCTGGATTGGACTTCTGGACGGAAGGTGGTTGATTTCAGCCTGCCTTGACGGCGCAAGACTGCAGCACCCGCTAGTTCTCGGAAACCAGTAGAGGATATATCGACGGCACAGTCGATTATTTCTGCTGGAATTTTTTCTCCTTCGAGAATGATGGCCTGCGCTTCATCCCGGATGGAGTATGGCATTTGAGGGATCAGAGCAGCGATCTCAGACCACATTTGACGGTCGTAGCGACCTAGAATGGCTAAGGCGTTGGATGCTCTCACTGTTGTCGCTGCCATAGTGGTAAATTTCTTTCCAATTGAGTCTAATTTACGGCCATCCTGATCAGGCGGAGATGTCAGGGGTAGGGCTGGATTCCGAGATCTTTTTGTGCCGCCTGAGTGATAACAGAATCTGCCTTAGGTTGTGAAACCAAACAGGCCGGAGAAGTAGGTGGCGCTTTATATTTTTTGTCCAATCTAGGTAGAACGGCCGGTATGGAATTAGGACGTTCCATCAACTTTAGACCCTCTTCCCATATGTGGTCTATGATAGGGATTGTATGAGTTTGCCGTTGCGGTAAGTCCTTAAAATCATACAAAAAGCATTCCGTTTGTTGCGCCTCGATTGTTAAGTGGAACCTTTTCGCTGCACGAACCATAAGGTTATGGAAACTCGCGATATCCACTGGTGGCGAAGTTCTTGGTGATGCCGGTGGAGTAGAGGGTGTCTGTGCCCTATAATTGTCCCATTCCTGCATTTCATCATCAGTGTCATTATCCCCAGTGTTATGAGGAGTTTGATTCTCATTATCAGTATCATGAGAAGCACCCAAAGGAGACGACGTAGGCGCGACAGGCGCCGGAGCTTGAGGCCTAGGTGCTGGAGACTGTGGTCGAGGTGCTGGAGACGGAGGTCGAGGAGCTGGAGACTGAGACCGGTGTACTTGAGGTGCCGGGGAAGGAGGCAACGACGGTGGAAACCTACGATTGTAGTCATCCAGCATATGTTGCAGGTTTTGCACCAATGACAGAGGAATTTGCGTAACCTGTTCGTAAGTTGTGGTTTGTGATCTATCTATTGGAAAAAGTACATTCCCATCTTCGACGTTATTATCCACATCCTCATCCTCGTCACTGTAGTCTTGACATTTAATGTGTAATTCAGAAGGACTGGATGCTGGTTCATAAGTTTGATCCATTTCAGAATCATTTCCGGACTCCTCTTCTCCAGACTGAAACAATTTTTCCGGAGGCTGAGATCCATTCCTTACTGGACTTAACTGTATGAATGGTACAGTCTTGAGAGACGAGGCAGTAACCACTTTGAAGGTGGTAGTAGTCTGTAGGGGTTGGTGCGTCGTCAACGAGCCCGTCGACGAAATTTCCAAAGCCTTAGCACCCCCTGGTTGTTTTTGCGTCGTCGCCGCAGAAGCCGGCGTAGGAATTAACAGCTTAGTCTTGGTCGACGAAGATTTTTTAGTCGTCGACGAGGTCGTCGACGAGATTGCATTCTTCGCCGTCGACGATGAAGCTGTCGACGACGGGATAGTAGCCGTCGACGGAACAGTTGTCGACGGGGTGGTCACCGTCGATGGAGATGTAATCGCCGACGGGACAGTCGTCGACGAGGAAGATCCGGTCGTCGGGACAGGCGTCGACGACAATGGCTTGCTCTTCGTCGACGGAGCCTCCCGTCGACGATGATTTCTTCGTCGACGGTTTGATCAACGAGCTCATAATAATAGACGAGATGGGTCTCACCTCTTGGCTGCTCGTCGACGAGATGGTCGTCGTCGTTGCAGAGCTGGTCGACATGGAAGAAGTAGTCGTCGACGTTGAAACTGCCAAAACGGACTTCGTAGACGCTGAAGACGTCGACGAGCCAATGCCCGTTTTTGAAGAGGAGGGCATAGTCTTGGGTCTAGACGCCAGAGAGCCAGGTCCCGTAGGCGCGCCCTGAAGCAAGTCTTGTGGGGAGACATCCTTGAAAGAACCCAACTTTTTACTCTTTTTAAGAAAAGGAGAGGGAACTTCAGTCTCAGACCCACGCTTCTGAGAGGATTTTGAAAATCCAGATGACATACTCTCAGCATCGGAAACCACATTCTCAGATGTTTTTAACTTCTGTAGCCACAGAAGGAGACAGGCCTCTCTATCCCTCAATGTCTTAGGGGGAAAAGTGCGACAGAACTTGCAGGTAGAGGCAATGTGGTCCGGATAAAGACAGTAAATACACTTACTGTGTGGGTCCTCATGAAAAAGGCGCAATTTACCACAGGATGGACAAGCCTTGAACAAAGTTTTCTTAGTAGAAGACATTTCTGAAGAAAAATAGGTAGAAACTGGAAAAAACTGAGCAGAGCTCAGGGAGACTCCCTTCACACGACGTGCGGTAGAAAATCTGAGGACTGGGGCTTCTGAGGAGAAGGTTCTAGAGGAGGCTACAGCCTGATTGGCTGGAATGTGGACCAACACATAATGACTCTAATATGTTACTAAAGTGAATTCTCCCTTGGGCTTTTCAATGGGCCTATTTTGTTCTATGGTACTTTTTCAGGTTTACATTTCTATTGCATTATATGTATGTATTTTTTATTTATGATATTTCTCATGTTTACATGCATATATATTACTGCTATTTATGTACCGTGGGACTCCCACTTCGACGACGGGGAATATTCAAGCATGTGAAACTATGAAAGACACCCCTAATACTGGAGAACAACTGTGCTTCTTGGCCTTCTTCCTGTGCTTCTACTTACCCGAGGAGTGTAAAGACTTGGATGATGAATGGTGATGGTGGGTCCACGACCGGTCCCGAGACCTTACTCTCAACCGGGACCTCGATCGATGCAGAACTGACTATAGGGCTTCCAAGAGCTTTCGGGACCGCTCCCGCAAAGACTTCGGATTCATTACCTGGCAGTCAGAGCACGAATGCGGGTCATGGTCACGCTTCAGGCACCAAAGGCACAGGAGGTGGGGTTCCGTAACCAAAATCAGGCGGTTACAGCCTTACACAGTTTTAACCCGGTCTGACGATGGGTCATCCCTCGTACACCAGGAGTCAACAGACTAAAAAAGAATTTGTCAAAAGTTGAGAAAATGTTAGTCAAAAAGCGACTAAGGGGTAGCTCTCTCTGGATCTGGCGTGGAAAGAACTGACGTCAGCGCACATGGGCGGCGTCTAAGTAGACACCGCAACGTCATTCCGGTGCCCATGACGTCAACGGCGAACGCAAAGTCGACCGACGCCACCTACCCACGCCCAGGGGTACAGCTAAAGTAAAAAATATCCGGATCCAGTCTGACGCCTGGGGGTAATTCTTAAGGTATGGAATCTAGAACTACAGTCTCTTTTAGATTAATCATGCATACATTTGTTGAGTTTGTCTCTGTGTTTTACTGTGGTTAGCTGAGTGGGAGAATACAATAATGAGTCAGTGAGTGGATTCTGATTTCAAGGATGAGTAACAGAGATCATGTGTGATGTGATGAGTTATTGACTGCCTATGCTCACCAGTAACTGAAGCTACATTTTCAGTTAGAGGCCCAACCTACTGGCCTGAAAATGCTGGTCGAGAATTTGATGGTTGTAGCCTTAGGTAAAAAAACAGAGGCAATATATTAGCCTTCCATAAAAAGTAATTACAAGTAGCACTACAACATTGCAGTTTATCACACACACAACATGTGCAAAGAGCTTTCATGTGGGTTTCCCATGAAACGTTTTCCAGAAGATTTTTTAAGTGTAAAACACCCAGACTGTAGTGCACTTGTTTGGTCAATGTTCACTGCTTGCAGTTCCATAGTTTCTCTCATTCCAAACATGACAATTTTCTGTGGAAGCCTTAACATACATTATCTGATTGTATTTCAATGTAAAGGTCAGTTTGCACATACATTGTAACATTAAGGGAGGAGAGGATGTGGCCTACCAGCTAGAGCGATCGACCTGGGAACCAGGTTCGAGTCTCAGCAGCGAAGCTCAACATCCTGTGATTCTGGGCAAATTATTTAATCTCCCTGTACCTAACATTTAAAAAAATGGTTGTGTCTGTCAGTAACGCAGCTGGTGCTCAAGTAAAACACTATGAAACCTTCGGGTATAGTTTGCGCTTTATAAACCTCACCAAAAAATAAAATAAAAAAGGGACTCTTGCCTAAAGTTTGCAACATTGAAATCTACTTTGTTTTTGGGAAGTGGGTATTTTGGGATTCGGTACATATAATGAATTGTGCCTGCTTGGTGAAACCAGACTGCTCTGTCCAATGCTTATAGTGCAGGATGACATGAAAAGAGAAGGGCTGTTTCGTTATTAGCTTTATCTTGAGGGTACCTACAGTATTCTTCTATACCTGCACATTGTGCAGCCTAGGTCAGTGTCCAAGAATTGCTTAGTTAGTGCTGAAAAGGTTGTGCGAACCATTACAGTAAATATTTAATTTGTACTAATACGTGTCTTGTACTCTATATAGTTCTATCATTCAGTATATGTATAGTACAAACCTAGCCGAAAGGCAGAAGAGGACTGTACAAGGTCATAGTTTATTGTTATCAGTTTGTATGTTACGACATAAATATATATATATATTTTTAGGTTGAGCCTAGGCAGCACTCATGTACTGTCTTTTGGCATGCTGTATCTCCTTCTGGGGGCTTTCATCCGCCCATCACTTTCGTTCGTTCCTTGGCCTGCTTTTCAAAATTCCTTTGGTTTGGTACATAAATGCTTTACTTTGTCCCGCCTTTTGGCGGTTTTGGCGGTTACCGCCCTACAGACTGATTCTGTTACATGGATTAGTTCACGATAGGATGTGTATGGTGTCAGCGCACTACTTTTTCTTTTGCCTCTGCTTCCTTTTCGTAGTTATTTGATGCTTGAAATCCGAACCCAGCTGCGAACTCTGAGCGCCGCCCGTTGTCCAATTTGCATTTGCTCCAGTCCCTTCCCATTGTCTGTGATGATCACTTCTCAGCTTTAAGCGCCGCCTGGCGCGTAATTGACGCAGGAAGCGTCTCAGAGAATGCTGGGAGTTGTAGTTTTGATCGGAAGAACCAGCGCCGCTCTTCGCGTGCGAACCTATTTTTGCCTTGGGGTATGTAAATTTTCATGTTCCTGCTATCAAGGGCCCAAAAGGGCGGCCGATGGGGGGCCTTATCATATGGATTAGGCAGTCTTTAAAAATTGTTGTAAAATGTGTGGAGCTTGACCAAAAAGATATCCAGCTCATCAGATTGACTAGTGATCTATCCATCTCCATAGACATTTATAATATCTATGTTAGAGGTGGAAGTAAAGGCAAATCTGAGGTTCTTTTGAGTCTTTTTAATCTTCTTGAGACACAATCTGCAGGGAAAAACATTCTAATTGCAGGTGATTTAAATCGTACTTTCGAACCTCTCATCACTGGTGATTCTCCTCTGGGAGCAGAGGAAGATAAGCTTTGGGACATCCCCACACTAGATTCCCCACCGATAACTCGGTGGACGGCTGACATCCTAGGCCTAAACGCAATGTGTCTGGAGCACGGGCTACGAGCCTTGAATGGTCGAACCCAATCAGATCGTGTTCCCGCCATGACTTTTAACAACGGGCGAAGTAAAAGTCGCATTGACTATGTCATTTGTAGTATATCCATATGGTCATCTCTCAGTGACATGGTAGTAACAGCTAGGCCAGAAAGCGACCATGACCCGCTATGTGTCTCACATAATTGGTGGACATCTAACGAAATTGCTCCAACCCCTTGTGACCAACTTGTGCTCCCGACGATCATTCCATCTAATAACATGCGTAGGTTAAGGTGGTCTGGTGTCAAGACAGATCAGCAGGCCCTGGAAAAGATAGGAGCAGCGGCAGACAAGGCCATTTTGGCACTGGAGAATATTGCTGGGTCTTCACAGGGACATGGAGACATCACTAAAGCACATACGACTCTTTTTAATGAAGTTAAAAGTTTCTTCTTAAAACCCGCACATAACACTAGGGCCCGCCCGCATAAATCAGCAAAGTGGTATAATCAAGATTGTAGGGCAGCAAGACTTAAATTAGGAGCTGCAATCAAAAGTAACAACTTGAGTGAGATTCGATCTGCCAGGAAGCACTATAAAAACTGCATTGCGAGGGCAAAAAGAGAATGGGACGAAGACCACTGGCAGAAACTGAGATGTGCAAGTGAATGTAAACACTCTAGACTATTTTGGCATATTGTCAAATGGGGCCACGATAGATCTCCAGAAACTCCCAATAATAATGTCTCTCATGATGCATGGGTTAAATTTTTCAGCGAGCAGTACTCCTCCAGGGATCAGTTTGTTAATATCTCTAGCCCAACTTATCTGTTCGCAGATGAAGACATTTTTGTGCAGAGCGAAGTCCTGTCTGCCCTGAAATCTGTGCATAGTGGCCGAGCCCCGGGTATTGACGGAGTCCCGGCGGATGTCTTTTTAAATGACACCGACAGGTGGAGCAAGTACATCTGCCTTCTACTAAACCATATTGCTAGGGGCGCTGAAATCCCGGTATCCTGGCGGGGTGCTGTCATTATCCCAGTATATAAAAAGGGAGATCGTGCCCAACCTTGCAATTACCGCCCAATCAGCCTAATTGACACGGTTCAAAAAGTTGTAGGACGTGTAATCATTAACAACTTGCTTGATTGGGCAGAGGAGCAGAACGTTTTGTCTCCTTTTCAGGCTGGGTTTCGCAGACCAACCAGCACTGTGGACCAGGTCTTCCGTTTTCAATTGATACAGTGGAGGACCGTGGTCCTGGGCGGATGCAGTCTCTGCGCAGCTTTTGTTGACCTACGGGCTGCATTCGACCTGGTGCCGAGGGCAAAATTGTGGGAGGTGCTGGCAGCTCTGGGGGTCCCGATAACCATTTTAACTTTGATCATGAGACTCCATGAGGGCACTTATGCTAAAATTCAATGGGGTGGTTACGGTAACGACACTATTGATTTTCCTGTCGAGCGAGGGGTTCGACAGGGCTGTTCAATGGCACCGACATTGTTTACACTTTTTATAAATGGAATTGTTCCCCGCATGCAAGCCGAGCCTGTAGATGCTCCCTCACTCGCAGGTGTAAAAGTTCCTATTTTAATGTTCGCAGACGACACCTTAATTTTATCAAAATCCCCTAGCGGTCTGCAAAAGGCATTGGTAATTGACAAATTTAGTAGTGACCACGGCTTGGAGGTAAACGCAGCCAAAACAAAACTCATGGTTTTTAATCCTCGTAGGAATTTTAAATCCAAAATATCCATGAGTGGGCGTTGCCTCGAAGTAGTAAATTCTTTTACTTACCTGGGGATCCACATTTCAAACGATAATAGATGGAACCATCATTTAAACATTGCAGTATTAAGACACAAACAACTGGCTGGTACCATCATTAAGGAGCATAGCAAATCTTTGACCAAACCAATTAAACCTCCTTTATTCATATATGAGGCTAAGGCAATAGGGTCAGCATTGTATGGGGCAGAGATGTGGGGGCAAGCAAACCTCCAGGAGTTACAGACATCAGAGAATAACTTCCTCCGGAAACTAACAGGCACCCCACAGAGCAGCCCCCTTTTGCCTCTCAGATATGACCTTGGCAGGAAGGAAATCTCGGCAATGTGCAAACTTCGTCCGATATTATATTGGCGTAGAATCTGGACCACTCCTGAGTTGTCACAATATGCAGCAGGGTTTGCTGATGTCATCAAAGCAGACCGATTCCATAAAATCAGATGGTTTAGATCATTAAAAATAGCATTAAGTGAACTAGGGTTAATCGAACTGTGGTCCGATCCAACCGGGTCATCCTTCCCATCCAAGTTGTTCATAAAAAATCTTTTCCTTAGCAATAATAATGGGTCTTTGACGACTGCTTTCCTTGAAGCTAAACTGTTTCCCATGTTTGAAATGTATTGGGATCTTATAACTAAACCCATGGAAAGGAAACTGTTTTTCCAAATGAGGGCTGGCTCTCTACCTCTGAGTAATTTAACATCAAAATGGAGAAATGGAGGTCCAGCTATTTGCCCAGTTTGTGGGGAAGGAAAGGAAACGTTGGGTCACTTTTTGTTTGCCTGTTATGCATATTCTGCTCCCAGACGTGTTTGGTTGGCTCCCATGTGTAGAAATCTGGGTACTAAAAGCAGCATGGTAGCTCTACGCATTGTTAAATCTACCTCCTTAAACTGGATTATTATAGCGACTGCAAAGTACTTGGGGTGGGCGTGGGTAATTAGGCAGAGATTGCTAGTAGGGTGACTACTCTCTGCCTAGTTGAACAGAGACTGCTAGATTATCTATTCTCTGTTCCCATGCGAGGTGTCTATCCGACGAACAATTTTTACATTGATTTTTAATAGTGATACTGGATCGCGTTTAAATTTGACTTTTTATTATATGAACTTTGCACCTTTGATTGTATATAACAGGATGAAATGTAATTCTAAACTGTCTTTTTAACGTGTATTGTGCTTAAGTCATATTTGACTTTGTAATTTAATTGTATTTTATTATGTGTTTGTTTGTCTGCTTTTATGAGTAATACTCGAATAAAGCACTTTTTGAATTGAATTGAATTGTATGAAACTGGCATATTACTGCTATTTGTTGCTGAAATGAACCGCACCCTATCTTTCACATGCTGGCCACTGGTAATGTATTTCAACATTTCATCCCTTCAATATCTCCGTATAATCGCCATGCTGATATTACAAGGGCCAGGCTTAGGGCAGGAGGCACAGAAGGCCCCCGTTAACAGTTTTTAAATTGTGACTGTGATGTTAGTTCTCCCCTGCATGTGTAACACGATAGCCAGCATTTCAATTGTCTTTGCTATTTCTGGACCAGGTATTGCTGCAAGTTAACATAGGGTATGAAAGCACTTCAATGTATACTAGTTCAGACTACCAGTTATACAAAAATAACACTTTGAATAAGTACTTTTCAATGGAGTTCTATAATATGCCTACTGGGGCCAAAGCTTCCACATTAAAGGAAAGTAAATGTTGCAGCACCCAGTATAACGTGCTGCATAGCTAAAGACGAATATAGTCCCAAAGGCAAGACCTATTGGCTATGCCAATGCATGCTCTTTAAGATGGAGTCACTAAGGTATTTATTTGTAAGCTTCCAAGAGCATAGAGTGCCATCATACAGATGGTGTTTTATTCGACTTTCCATTACAGGCCACACTCTATCTGGCTTTGCGGGCTTTACCTGTCCCAGAACATTAACCTCCAGTCACATCAGCGAATGAAGTGAAGGGTATTACCTTTCTTTGCAGCCTTCCTCATCCCAGTCCTTACATGGGAGTTTCAGTCTCATCGAGGAACAGAATACACTTAAGATTTTTTGTAGCCCTACCAATGCGGACATTATAAGTAATTCCTGATTTGTGACCCATAAAGGTGGTGCTACCCCTACAGACATTGTGTCTTTGCTTTTGTGTAGAACAACTATATGGGCTACGTGCCATTGCTTTTTACTTTCTTTAATGATTATGTATGCTGGCATGCATTTTACTTTACATTTTTTAAGGTAGGCCTGCTCTAGCGGCCTTCCTCGGCACCCTCTCGTCTCAGCGCTTGAACCTTTTCAATGTATGGTCGCATGTTTATCTTTATTATCGATGAGTGTTTTTCAAGTGCTGCATTCCTCCACTGAGCGAGTTATACCGAACTGGGGGGCATATTACCAAGCAATAGCGATAATTATCGCTATTGCTTGGTTAGAGACAAAAATTTACCGCAGGGCTGCGGCGATTTTTATCGCAGATAAACCTTGGTATTACCAAGGTTTATCGCAAATGCGATAAAAATCTGCCGCAATGCATGAATATCGCTGAAAAGTCAGCGATATTCATGCATTGCTGAGCTAATGCTCTTAGCCATGTTATCCACCTCCCATTGGATAACATAGCTAAGAACTGCTCAGGGCAGGTGTTAGCTTTTGGAGATATTCGCGCTTAGCGCGAATATCTCCAAAAGTTGGTAATAGGAGATAGCGATGTTAGTGACTGTTTCCAGTTGCTAACATCTTGGCACGCCCACTTTGCATGTCATTAGTGATAAATATCACTGACATGCAAAGTGGGGCCCAAGATGGTCGCTATCTCCTACTAGCTGTCGCTAACTGGTGTTAGGGACAGCTAGGTAATAGGGAGATAATTTTATCCCCGCTTTCTTGGCTTTTAAAGCCAAAAAAGCGGAGATAACCCCCCTTGATAATATGCCCCTGGATGTCTCGATAGAGTTTCTAAACTATTAGTCTCAGTTTCCATAGAAACTGAGTAATGAGGGAAGTTAGCAGTCAGAGGCCGTGTCTAGCCGTACATTTACTTTGGCACAATGGACAATTAGTGTCCCAGCAAAAGAAAGCGCTTAGAGGCTGGCTCTTCTGGGGGAGAAGTGTCTCAATTCTCTACAAGTGCTATCCAAGTGTTTCCTCACAAGCAGCAGCTTGCGTTGCTACAGACTAGACAGAGCTTAATGTGTAAAAGTATGAGTGTTGGTGCCTAAAACGCTGTTCAGAAGCCCTCAGTCGGAGTTATTGAATGTCAACGCGCCTGATAGCAAGGCTGTTTAGGTCTGAATCCAACTCCACTCTCATTCTTGCAGATTCTTGTTTTCTCTCTTGGCCGTCGTTTTCCTTCGCTTACTTCTTTCCTCTTTGTGTGTCTTTCCCTGAGGAAAAATATCAGCCAGTCCCCAAAAGTGCCTGTGGCCCCACTGGCTCAAAGTAAGCACTACTTTGAGAAATATAGCAATGCATGACGTTTTCAAAGCAAGAGAGGGTCCTCTATCCTCGGAGAAGATCAGAACACTCCCTCCATCCAGGCACTTATGTTTATGAAGAGGAGGCTGCCCGTGGGAGAATGGCAATCAATCAAGTCCTTTACGTCGGTTCATAGAATCATAAAAGTACATAAAATCAATCGCAAGTAAATAAAAAAACACATATCAGATAAAGACAATAAAGAAATCGTAAAATGCAGCCCAGTAATAAAATAAAAACACACGACTCCAGAGGCTACATAATTCAGTAAAGAACAGAGCTTATCTACAGTAAAATGATTCAAATGAATGTCTGCTAAGAATATCACAATATATACTTTGAACCACTTTAAAACTCATGTCTTTAGTAAGAGAAATGCTTATTGGCTACCACCCCCTTGTGACAAGTTCCTGGGGGACAAAAACCTCTAAGAGTGCCTCTAACTAGGGTCTAAAAGGGTCTGTCATGCCTACCATAGTGTTTTGGGATGGGCAAGAGTAAAATGACTAAAGCATGAATACCGATAGTTCACCCATGTTTATTAGAGAGTGCCATCATGAGATTTAATAAAATGAATTAAATGTATGCATTTAATGAAGGCCATACTGATCCTCCTTTAATTCTCAATACTATCTAGCAAACGCTAAGACCCTAATTTATTCCCACCAAGGTGGGGAAGACATTACACAAACATTCTTCATACACACCAGGTTGAAAACAAGTATCTAGAAATTGTGAACACAGTAGGCTGGTGAGTATCCATTCTCAAAATTCCAAAGGCCTCATGGCAATGTCGGGTCGCCAGGTTCCTGCAAAGCTGGATTAGCCATTTGGACCTACATTTCTTGTAGACTGGACAAAAGAAGTAGGACATGGACCTCTGTTTCCTCATCTTTGTCATAAGAAGTGTGAATCAACAGTGAACCACTGCCCACACCCCTCCAGTGGCTTGTGAAAGTACGCAGGGGTAGTGTCCCATGCCTGAACAGTATGTACAGCTTCCTCGCCAAGGCTGGTTGGAACACATCTATAAATTCCTCAAATCGATAAGTGGCTTTAAACCCCTATAAATCCTAATGTCAGAGCCCCTAGAGAAGAACTCTCCATGAGAGTAAATGCTTTAAACCCCTTATTGCATTTCACCAATTCCCCACTGGCGTCGCAAAACAGGTCTGGGCAGGATCCTCCCACAGGTGTGCCGATGTTTTCTAGGATTTCCCTGATGTACTTGAGCCATGTTAGCCTACCCGCACCTTGTAAACCTAAGATCTCTGCCAAGGCCAGTTTATAAGTGTTCAGCTCTGGAGTGGTCCATATTTGTCTCCAGAATAGTATTGGCCTAAGTCCAATCCCCTCTGCAATTGATCTGATACCAAGATCTAATTGAAGCGGGGATAGTGTGGTGCTGATGGGAAGATTTAATAGTTGCCTTAAAAAGTCATTCTTCACCTGGACAACACCTTTGACAGGTTTGTATCCCCATAACTCAGCTCCATGCAAGGTTGTGCCTAGGGCTTGGGTTCTTTAGATCTCAATAGTGGGGCTAATAGGTTTACAAAAAAATCCCCAGTACAGCCTTGTAAGGCCACCCGCATATGGGGCTGGTTTAAGCCTTTGTTTTGAGATGTGGAATGTTCAATCCATGTGCTCGCTAAGAGTTAGTCCTAAGAAATCAAAGGTAGATAAAGGGAAATAACAGTCAAGCAGGGGTTTGGACGTGTGGAAAGTGGCGGATTAAAAACCATACATTTGGTTTTAGTTACATTAATTTCACGGCCCCTTACCTTACAAAAGTCACTGAAACAGTCCAAGATACTTTGAATACCCGTAGGGGTTTTTGAAAGGAGAAGGGTGTCATCGGCAAGCATCAATGCCAACACTTTACACAAACCAAGCCTACCAGCATCATTATTATTCAAGGTGTTTAGTGTGGCTATAAGACCATTGACAAATAGGCAAAATGGTGTTGGGCCAGTACACAACTTTGTTGCACACCTCTGCCAACCGCAAAGGTTCCCATAATTTACAGCAGTGAACATGTGCAAAGTTTTTCTCATGTAACCTCTTGATGACATGATGAATAAGGAGGAACTCCAATGTCAGCCATTACTGACTAAAGTAGGTTCCTCGGACCTAAGTCAAAAGATGACTTAAGATCTAAAAATATCAGATAAAGGATATGACTTCCAAGAATTGAAGTTTTCCAGTATATGACTTGCCACCTAAAGATTTGATCAATGGTAGATTTGCATTGTCTAAAACCCGCTTGAAGGGGACTAAGGACCTTTTCTTCCTCTATCCAATCCAGCAGATGCACTAGAATTACCTGAGCGAATACTTGTTGCATGGTATCAATTAAACTGATGGGTCTGTAATTGGTGGGCAGCAGAGGGGAGCCTTTATTTTAAATTGGTATAATCTCTGCCCCAGACCAAGAACTGGGAATAGGCATCCCCTCCATTATGGAATCAAAGATCGTCCACAAGTAGGGGCCCCAAATCCCAGGTTGGGATAAGTAAAGGTCCCCAGGGATTCTATCAATGCCCAGTGCCTTATGGAGGGAAATGTTGCCAATTTTCTTAAGTACTTCCACCAAAGTTATCGGAGACTAGCCCCCCAATCCAGAGGGTGGCAGGTCACTACTTAGTATGCCCTTAACAATAAATCCAGTTGGATGTACCTTCTGCCGATCCAGTACTCCAAATAGAGACTGATAGTGCTCAATCCATAGATCGGATGTGATAATGTGACCTATATTGGTTTTACCAACCCGATTCCCAAAAGTAACTCTGTTGAAAAATTCCTTGGAATCCTTAGTCTTGACAGCAAGGAGCATAGCGTTCCATTTTGCTTTATCCCACTCCATCTTTGCAAGGCTAATGGCATTTTTGTAGTCACCCCCTGGCAGATTTATTCATACAGCTGTCCTTTCTTTTTAGTGCCTCAATTGGGGTTAGTTTGGCAGCTCTACACTTATTGTTGAACCATGAGGGTATATTTTTCATGAGGCCCCTGAATATTCTTTCTGTATGAAATAAGTATTTTAGTTCACCAGCTAATGTTGCATGGATTTCTGCTACCCTATCAGGGTGGTGACTTTACCATCAGGAAAAATAACTTTATGCAGAGCTGATAGGGACTGACTCACCACCGTATATAATGCATCACTTAGATCCAGGGACTGCCGAAATGTAGACCAATATATTCTTCGTCTGGAGGAAGACAACCTCAATATGTCATCCAACCTATCTGAGCAAGCTACTGAGACATTTCTAGAGGATATAGTTAGGTCAAGGTACAGAGCATTATGATCACTGTTGTGTCTAGGCAATATTTCCAAGTCCAAAACTAGGGACCAAAATCTTACATCCACAAAGCCATAGTCAGTCATTGACAAACTCCCTATTCGATTAAATGTATGAGAGCACTGCCTGTCTGACTTGGTGCCCCTTTTACATGCCCTTAAAGAATGGTTCAGTACGAGGATGTTGTTCTGATGGTCCAAGGGGGACCATTTCTTGATAGGGGGAATAGACAGCGTTGGAATGGCCCATAGCCTATCCTCATCATTTGGGGAGTGGTCATGGTTGATAATGAGGTGCTCAAATTAACAATTAAAATCACCTCCTACTATCTTAAGGGCATTCTCTGGAAGTGTGGACAAATATGTTGTCAACTACTCCACAGTAGGAAATTCCTGTCTGATGCCCACTGGTCTAAAGTATACATTGACAAATGTTACATTAGTTTTGGGGGCAAAAGTTCATAGGAAACACAAAGTATAATTGGAGAAAGTCTCTACCATTTTGGCCCTCCAGCCCAAATGAGCCATTACCTCGGTGGACAGCCTTCCTGGCGACTTACTCCTCCCCCTACAATAGCCGCCTTGATGAAAATCACAAAGCCTGGGTGATGGCTTTCTTTTGTCAACCATGTTACTTGAAATAGGCAGATGTTGTACTTTTCTATAAATAACCCCGAGTCACTGCAACCTAATTTGCTCTTTAGTCCTGAAACATGCCAAGATACCACCTTGGAAAAATTGGAGACTTCTTGGGTACATGATGCTTGACATGGACCCCCATTACATCTATCTGGCTTTCTCTAATGTCAATTTCTTGATGGGAATTATGGAGGACTGCAGGAGCCAAAAGGACATCCCTCCTCATGACCATACCACCTGAATAACCTGGGTGAGTTTCCTGAGTTGCTTCATCCCAGAAATCATATCCCAATGAGCAGAACCTTTCTAAGCAGGATGGAGTCTGAATTAAAGGATTGGTAAGGCATTCGCGGTCAATGACCCTTCCCCTCAGACAATCGCCCTCTCTGTGTATGCACCCCCTCGCCAATCCTTATCAAAGAATGTCAATCCACCCCTCCAGTGCATTAAATCTTTTATCTACTGGGACCATAGAAGACCGGGCGAGTGGTGCCTGATAATTGGGACACTCAGGTCAGGTCAAGATGATTCAGGCGTTTCTGGTTAGATTGACCTAGTAAAAGAGATCTGTAGAAAGAACCTAGTGGTAAGAGCGTTAGGTTTGAGTCTGGTTATTGCTTAGATAGTTCACCTACCAAGAGATCATGTGCCTGCTTCGGGTTTTTAAAATGAATGATAACACATTTGCCAGGCCTATCTACAGGACCTTTCCCAATCCAGCAGACACTATGGGTGAAAAGGATATTACCGCCCTATTAGTGGAGAAATTCCTATACTTGGTGAGCCAATGCAAGCATTTATCAGTTAGGAGATTCTCTGTGCCTATTTTTACCTCAGAGACCCCTGAAAGTATCACAACATAGAGGCATTAGGTAAAAGTATAATTTGGGGTTTATTGACACCACTATTTGTCTTGTTTAATGATAGAGATCCTCCCAAACTAGTACTGTGTGGCCCTGCTGTGCCCCCACAGTTACTGGTACAATCGCTCTTCTCTTTATCTAACATATTCATGGCCCTAGGTGCAGCAGCCATGGGGAAAAAGTCAGTCTGACAGATTTTGTCTGGGTGGCATATAGGCTCCCCAGAAGCTGCAGTAATGTCACCTCCATTTCAATGACCCAGCTCATCCAGGTGAGCTATCAATAGTGCAAGTTCATCCATAAATATGGTTTTAACCTAAGCCGAAAATTCACCTATTAAACTTTGACCCAAGGAGGCTATAGAACTTTGCCATCTTGCCGCTCATTGCATACATGGTCAATAACATCATCCATGTGGCATACGGCTGCAGATTCCTCTTCAGCATCTTTAGTGGGTTTGAGTGTCAGTCGCAAGCCTCGCTTCTTTTTGACAGCTTAGTGTGTTTGTGTGCTATTTTAGTCCGTCAATGGGCAGATGGCAACAGCACAACGTGTGTCTTGGGCCCCCAGCTGGTCTATGGCTGGGCAAATATCATTAATGGGATGCTCAGGGCTGTGTAATGAGGCCGGCAAGGACTCTATTGGAGTGCAGTGGGCATCTGTGCTCAGGGAGAGTTGCCTCGCCGTTAACTCAATCTCTGTGGCCACCACCTCTATAGCTCTTTGCTGCATCCTTTCAATTGAGGTGGGAATTGGGGAGGGAACAGGTGACGGAATCCTCCCCTGGCCACTCCGTTTCCCCATGATCACAATCAAGACAGCCCTATAATACATGTTACTTGTAGAAGAGGCTCAACGTCTGAATGACTGAATGAATGTGCAAATATAAAAGTCACCCCAATCGCAGGCCCCAAAAAGCCCTTCCAGGTTCCAGTAGAGAAAAATACCTAGACGTGACTGGCCATTAACCCACTCACCCAGCAGTCACAAGCTCTCCAGATGAAGGAAGAAAGCATCATGGGCTAGCCCAGCCTCCTTTGGCAGAAGGGCCATACTTGGCCCGGTCTTTGCCCAGGCCATGCCCAGGCATGACCCCTGCACATCCCGCACAGCAGGATGCCTCTTCAATGTTTATGGCGCTTCGGTGCCAAAGAGGCCAATAGGGAGGCTGGGGGAAGTAGTTCCCCTCCCAGAGTCCAGGCCAGCTGCAGGTAAAACAGCAAGCGAGCAAGAAGGCAGCAATCCACGAGGGTCCTGCAATGCAGGACTCCTCTTCCGTGTTTATGGCACCATGGCGTCCGGTGCCTGCACGACCCATAGGAAGGCTAGGTGATGTAGTTCCCCTCACCAGAGTCCCGCCAGCAGCAGGTCAAACAGCATGAGGGCAAGAAAGTAGCAGTGCATGGAAGAATATACATTCAAGGACCAGAATTGTCTGAGTTAATTAAGCACTGTGTGAGAGTCTGACCTTGTCTGAATAAACTACACACATTGAAGTGGAAGATTGTTTTGCACCCACACAGATGTAAAGAACCAGATTCCTCACCAGTTCACAAGGCCATTAGAAGGTTGCCGTATAGGGAATGGGCAGACGTGGAAAAACCTTCCTTTGTTAGATTATTCTCCAAAAGGTACCCAACTGGAGAGGTTTCAGAAAGAGTTTCTGCCTGCAGTCAAGGATAATTTCTTAACGGCTGGCCTTTCTTCTAATAAGACTATAATTTCAAAGGAGGCAATACCAGCTGACAAAACTGATATGAAAGTAGAGGATGCTATAAAAAGAGCTTGCATTACTTGTAATATCACTTCAAGAGCTGTAATATATTCTACTTGTACAGTGCAGTCGCTCCTTCGAGACTTTCGAGCTTTGGCAGACGAACTCTAGCAGGGCACTGACTTTACTTCTAGGCTCTCCTTTATAGAACAACATGTCAGATTTTTGTCTGACATCTTGATTGATGGTCTCATTGCTGTTGCTTGTGCATCTGGATCCTCCATATCAGCCAGAAAGCATTTATGGAGGAGGCCTTCGAAAGCTGACAACTCCCAGAAGGCAAAGCTAGGTCATCTTCCCTTCAATAGGATGAAGCTTTTTCATTCTCAGCCAGAGGAGCTTGTCAAAAAGTCAATAGCGGACCGCAAGCTGTTAACACTTATTTGTCCTTCCTCAGGAGGAATGAGTTTTGGCTTCTGTGTGGCCTCCCGATCTTCTTCTTGGGGCTGCAACAAGTCCTTTCATGTAAGGGGCCTTGTCTGGGAAGCCCCTTTACAGAAAGTCGTGTCTTTCAGCTCCAGCCAGACACCTCTCACTACGCCACTGGAGTCAAGCTATCCTGGCTGATGAAGGCTGATAGCCAGAAACCGGTCCTAGGATGTTTGATTCCGTTCCAGGGAAGACATGGCTTGGCAGTTTGGTCTGGACTGTTCCCGTGAGGAACAGGGTCAAGACTGATTTGCATATGGCCATGTCTGAACTGGGGTGGCTTGGTGAGCAAAATAACGACGGACTAAATCCAGATCTGTGACTGAGGGTTAATGTTTTGCCGTTGTGCAACATTCCGTCCATCATCTTGTGTGTTTTACTGTCACTAGAGCTCAAGCGGATCTCTGTGTGAGCAGTACTGGCAGTATACTTGTGCGGAAAAAGTGACTGTACTTTAGTGTTGAATATTATTGGAATGAATAATATCAGCTTTTTGTCCTCAGATAATACCTTTTTCATTTGCGGAAGTAAAGGTTATCACCTACCTATTGGGTGGTCAGGTAGCTGCTATGTGTCCTTTTTGCTTCCTCCTGTGTTTTTGACACATGCATCCTCCTATAAAGACTATAAACTGTATAATGACATTTCTAAGAGCTGATTCAAGAAGACAATAAATAATCATGAGGTGGATCAAACTGATACTGCACTGTGTTGTAAGGTTAATTCCCCTCTTCTTTCTTTGCCTCAATATTCTCCCATCTGTTCAGCCTGAGTGACTGGAAGAATGTTGTGTGATGTCATGGGATGTTGGTGTGAGGGCTTTATGAGAGTGTCAGTTGAGGATGAGAGGCTGAGCAGAGGGAGATTGTTCCTGGTGGGGCTACTCTACCATCCTACTACCATCTTTTTACATTTATAACTGAAACTTAATAAAGGAACGACTTGGAACCTACAACTTTTATGGATATGTATTTTCATACTACAACACACTGAAGCAGTATATTGACTTTAACTTGGGACTATTCTTCTCTGTTGGTGCGGCCTTAAACAGCAGAAAAATAAGACGTTTGACATGTGTTGTAGAGGCTGTAACCAATCAGACAGCTATGACGTTTGGAAATATCACAGAAGACACTCTGCCGCATCCACCGCTCCTCGTGGATCGGGCCGGGGCTCCTCGCAGTCTACCCCCACGTCTGCACCTTTGAGAGGTGCACAATCTGTATTCCTGCCAGTCACAGCCAGGCACTGCTCGCCCCCACCAGGCTGATTGGGAGCCAGCAGGGCTCTCCCTCTCCGTGGTCAACCCAGATATATCCAGTGGGTGCTACTCTACAGCATCCTCTACCCCCGTGGGTCGGGCCAGGCTTCTCGCAGTCTTCACCCTCATCATCAGGCCTTCAGGAGCTGCGTAACCGGTGCCTCTCAATGCCTACAAAATCCCGGGGGCAATCCCCTCACAGCCGTCGTGCACTCCTCTGTCCGGCAGCGGCAAAAGCAGGCACCAGAACTGAAACCAGCGGGCCGTGCCAAGCCGAGGACCAGCCCCGCATACCCTGCCTGCCAAAAGTCAGCTGCGGCCCTCCTGCCTCTCTCCGCTGCACAGCCTCCCAGACCGGAAAATCACCTGTCGCAGCCCAATTCAGCTTCCGCAGGCTCCCGAGGGTCTACAGGACCGACAGGCATAGCCCCCTGTGTTGGTAAGATGCGGCGATGCAGGATATGTGTGCCGGAGTATGGGGATAGCAGACTGAGCGATGTTAAAATGCGTTAGCCATGCTGCCCCTGCAGGCCAAGC
The DNA here is from genome assembly GCF_964263255.1 of Lissotriton vulgaris. Taxonomy (NCBI): domain Eukaryota; kingdom Metazoa; phylum Chordata; class Amphibia; order Caudata; family Salamandridae; genus Lissotriton; species Lissotriton vulgaris. The sequence continues at coordinate 393,136 of NW_028249404.1, forward strand.
CCCCGGCTACTTACTAAAGTTTTCATATGGCCATAAGGTACATTAAATTCGACTTGACCATCAGGTCAGATTTAATGCAAAGATTCTTTTGATACTTTGAAGCATCACATTTAGTAGTCCCATTCAAAAGTTAGCACTGCTGAGTTTCCAAAATGTAACTCTGCACTCACCAGTGGATTTACTAGCCTTTCTACATTAAAAACACGAGTACAAGGTTTTTACTGCCAGGATATGTAAAGGAAAGAAACACCTATCCAACTTTTTATGTTATGTTCTGTTTTTTGTGACACAAGCTAATCACCCGTGAGGGTATCCAGGTGCTTTTGGAGTGGGTAAGCAGCTGTCTCCTAGGTGAGGTTAATCGAAGAGCCATGTCTTTCGATTCTTGCGGAACACAAGAAGCGACGAGGAAGCCCTTCAGTGCTGAGGGGAGGTTTTTCCATGTTTTGAGGGAGATATATGAGAAGGCACAGTCTCTGGCTGTGGCTTTGCTAGTGGCGGCTGGTGACATTTGAAATTGGTGAGGCGTAAAATTGGCGGTGGAGAAAAGTCCATACAGGAACAAACACCAGAGGCTATTAGAATGTTAGAGAAAAGTTGGCCGTTGATTTCATAATATGCGCCACACGAGATAACAGTCCTGCATACTTCCCACACACTCACAAATGGAAAAGGCAGCACATAATGAGTATGTATGATTAAAAAAGCTTTATTAACCTCAGCCGGCCAACCCTGGTCGGAAAAGGCATTGTCACAACTTATGACAGTTAGAACTAAATAGTAATTTAATCTAGAACCCCCAGACGCTGTGTACGGAGGAGCAGGGAGGCCGGTCTTTTATATCCAGATGTTCTAGATATCGTGAGGACTAGAACTAGCTGACGAAGCATATTTAGCACGCGGCTACAGCGATTTTACAAGCAGCACTCTTGTGTATGTATACCAATCGGTGGCCCCTCCGACACAGTGAAAAATTGCCAGACCTGATAAAAAGATAATATCATTTACTACTATATCCTGACTGAATAAATGGGATATTTGTAACTTTGAGCGTGGACCTAAAACAGGCCACCTCTCCCACTTCTAATGATTTAATACCTCAGAATGAACATCTGAGTTAGATACTCTTGTATATCTTGAGACACTGTCCTGAAGAAGGTTTTTTAACCGAAACGCCGCGTCAACTTGTGTTCTCATGAACATTTCTATTGTATTATGTAAAATTGTATAATATTTGTTTAACACAATGTACTCTACAATTGTATGACATTTTTTTTAAATCTTGTTCATAATGTGTAATAAATTCATGTGTAAATTTTTAATTTTGTTGTAGTGTAAATGATTGATATTACTGCATGCTGTTGTCCAAAAGAAAACTGATAGATATTGGATTTGTTGTAACTTCAGACATCTTCTTAGATACTTGGTGGTTGTGTCCAGAAATCAAATTAGTGCAGTGGGTATTAAATCCCGGGTGATCATTCCCACGGGCATCCTTGAGTTCAGGGACATTGCAATTTTTGTTTTTATAACTTACACAGTAACCTAACGGTTCGGTACACCTTCAAGTGTATCTGTCTATAAGTGCACTTGAACGCCTGTCGTGTGAGCGTTAGACGCCTGCACAGGCCCACTGTCTACCCCGTGCACACTGTGCGGGTCTGGTGCAGCTTAGCCTGACCCGTGTGTGTACCTCAGGAGGCACGTCATCGACGGTCTATAAATGTTATTTTTCCAGCACACACTTGGCTGGGTTATTTTTAAATACCACTAAAGTCAAGATCACGTGTTTCTTTAAACACTGCAACAGCAGATTATAAATCGCCTGCGTTCTGTGTATGAGTCTGTCAGCGGGGTACAACATCCCGGCAAGGTCAGCCATCTTCACGCCGCTGTGTGACCGCTCTACACACCGAAAGAAGCACTTTAAGTTACTCCAGTAAACTATCAGATTACATTTGAACAATACTCGTTATTAGCAGGGGTACAAGCTTAACAGACTCAGCATAAAGACTGCCGCTGAAACGCCCCTCAGCCATATGATACACATCGCTAAGCACAGAGGTCCAAAGAGAATAATAAAATAAATATAAAAAACTTACCTTGGCTTCCCGCGCTGACTCCCGACTCGAGTCTCCCGAGACTGCAGACTCCCGCCGTCCTGGATTTTGAATGCCGCCGCTGCGTCTGACGTGGTGTGGGCTCTCGTCACTGAAGGCTTCAGGCAGCCTCCCTCCCCTCCATGGCAGCCGGCGCTGATTGGTTCGGCCGGCTGCCCTAACCGCGTCATTTCTCCTAGTCTGCATTCTGCAGAACGGAGAGTGGGAGGTGGCTTGGGGGAGCGGCTTGCCCACTGTTGCTAATACTGTCTGTTTGGACAGCCTCTCAGGCTGTCAAAACAGACAGTATTAACAACAGTGGGCAAGCCACTCCCCCAAGCCACTCCCCGCTGCATGAGGCTCGAGTGACCAGGAAGTTCTGCTGACTGCTTTCTCGCCGTGCGCGAAGGGCAGGCAGAAACAAATGGTAGTTATAAATAAATAACTACCATTTGTTTCTGCCTTCTTCTCGCACGGCGAGAAAGCAGGGGGGGCGGCGCCCAAACGCCCCCATGGGAGAACGGCCACTGGGCTTTGCCGATGTGGGAAATGCGTGCTCGTGACAGTCTAGCTGAGCTGTGGCACCTGAGAGGTATGTATAAGTGTATGTGGCTGTTAAGGTATGTAGAGCCTGTGTTGTGCAATGCTTTGTATGAGTGTGTGAGAAGACGGAATTCGGTGCAGTTGTGGACTGAGAGCCATTGCAGGTCTCTTAATATAAGGCACCCTACCTTTAGTGCTCAATAGGCCTCTCTTACGGTTGACAAACATCAACAAGCATTGGCAAAGCCAAAAGGTCACGCCTATGGCCGGTCTATTGGCTTTGGCAATTGGGTGGAGAGTGGAGAATGGGAAGGCGGGTGGAGGTGGAGAATCAAAGGGCGGGTGGATGTGGAGAACAGGAGGGAATGTGCATTAAGTTGCTTCCCTGCTCTCGTGTTAATCATCAATGAACCCCACATACATGACGCATAGCTTGACTGCAGTAAAGGCGGCAGCCATCTTGGACTAGTATTATGTTACAATGGCATCCCTTTGTGTAGCAATCAGGGTTTCTGTAAAGTACATTGTTGGACATTGAACCGAACTCTCCTACTCAATATCGATGCTTCTACGTAAAGTTAAATGCATAATTCATAAATGAACATGAAGGCAGGTTAGGTGAGTTTTTCTTTATTTAAATTAACTAATTACTTTATAAGGGTCATTTTCATATGGTGAGTAAAACATTTGGCTGAAATGCCCTTTTCCTGCAACGCAGAATGTTGCTTAGATTTCTTTAGTGGTGGCAGCCGTGGATCAGAGAGATGGCGGATACCTGTCACATATTGCTGTGCTTTGAGTGCTACACTGCCTTTGCTCATTCTGCCAGGAGATAGCGCCGTGTCCTGTGCAGTTGCCTGAGTGGGCCTTGGTTCTACTTCTGGACATTAAAAGGCACCACTACCCCCATCAGCTTCATAAAGGGGAAGGAAGGCTAGCCTGCCAGATGAAACAAGAGCTGCCACCTACCAGAAAAGAAGCACTGAATGCTAGGGGATGTGACTACCACAGACCAAAGGTTTTAATGCTAGAGAAACTACAGTCGTGTTCTGCCCAGGTAGAAATGCTCTTTGAGAGCCAGCATAGTACCTACCACCTTGTTTCTGAGAGCTGCAACGGGCAACAACCAAATGAGGGAGGGGGAGTGAGTGGGTGGGGGAAGACAACAAGAGGACAGCAACAAATGAAGGGCTGGTGGGGCAAGTAACACTGAAGTAGAAGGGAAGAAAGTGAGAGGAGCACTGAGTGGGGAGAAGTGCACAACACAACGGAGACAGCTGGGTAAGATATACTCTGATAGGGTGCTGAAACAGAAAGTAAAATGTAGCACCTAAAACAATAAACATATTACAAAGCCATTAGATCTGAAATATGCAAGAGCTATTGACTTTGCAAATTAGTTTTTGCCATGTTATACAACTGTGTGCTGTTACAATGGCTAAAGAGGCTAGTGGAGTAGAGGAGAGTGATGTGGAGTGTCTTAGAATGGATCGGCAAAGAGTGGAGTAGTGTGTTGTAGAGTGGAGTGGCAGAGGAAGTTGTGTATTGGAGCAGTATAGGTTTGAGCCACATAAGTGGCATACACTGGAGTGGCACAGAGTAGAGTGTACTGGTGTACAGTGTATTGGCATAGAGGGTTGCAGAGTACAGTGACATAGAGTGCAGTGGCATTGAATTTAGTGGCATACAATTAAGCATCATATAACACAGTGGCATAGATTAGAGTGGTGCATAGTTGAGGCAATAGTGGAGTGCACTGGCGCAGTGTGCAGTGGTGCAGTGTGCAGTGGTGCAGAGTGGAAGAGCACAGAGTAGAGTAGAGTGAAGGCATAGAGTAGTGCAGAACGGATTGGTGTAGAGTAGAGTATAGTGCTATTGAGTGCAGTGGCGTAGAGTGGAGTAGGGTAGAGTGGAGTAGTGGTGAGTAGAGTGGCATGAAGTTCAATGGCGGAGAGTGAAGTGGTTAAGAGTAGAGTGGCATAGAGTGCAGTGGCGTGGAGTGGTGCAGAGTGGAGTAGAGTGGCGTGGAGTGGTGCAGAGTGGAGTAGAGTGGTGTAGAGTGAAGTGGTACAGAGTGCAGTTGCATAGAGTGGAATGGTGTAGAGTAAAGTGATGTAGCATGCAGTGGCATAGAGTGCAGTAGTGCAGAGTATATTAAAGTGGCATAAAGTGGATTGATGTGCAGTGCAGGGGCACAGAATTTAGCGTTACAGAGTAAAGTGCAGTGGCGTGGAGTGTAATTACAGAGTGCAGTGTTACAGAGTGGTGTAGAGTACAGTGGCATAGAGTGGAATTGTGCTGAGTAGATTGGTGTGGCCTAGACTGGAGTGGTGTAGAGTGCATTGGTAAAGAGTGCAGTGGTGTAGAGTGGCACAGAGTGCATTGGCATAGAGTAGAGTGGTACCGGGTAGCATAGAGAGGCATAGAGTGCAGTGGCATAGAGTGCAGAGTGGAGAGGAGTGGAAAAAAGTGCAGTGGGGTGGAGTGGTGTAAAGTGGATTGCTGCAGAGTAGAGTGCAGTGGTGTGTAGTGCAGAGCAGAGTGGAGTGGCATAGAGTAAAGTATTCATGATGTGGTAGCACACTGCCATTACAGAGTAGACAACACATTTTCAATTGAAATGACCATTACAATTGCACAGACCTACAATGTTATTAATAAAACTATACATACAGTGCACAGACGACAATATGTGGAAATTGCATCACCTAGTATAATGATTTGTTTTGATCATATTAAAGTATTTCGTTCTAACACACTTCAGAAATAACGAAAAATGTGCTTCAGTTGTGTTCCTAAGTCTGATGTATTCGAAAATACTCACACAGTTCATTTAAATGTTGTCCTGTGTGCCGGAAAAAAACTCTTTCCTACCCCAGTATCCAGCAAGATTGTCACATAAATCCTCTTACTTTGAAGTCAGAGAATGAAACATAAAAGAGTGCCCTCAGATGACAGCATCTGACATTTGACCTTGGTCTTTGAATGCACAGCAAATATGATGAGATAAGAACAAGATTTACAGACCTGTTTACAGAAAGGGAGCACTCAGAAGGATAACATAATAAGGTATGGGCAAGGAAAGGTACCAGCTCAAGCTGGTCAGCCTAAAACAAATAATGCCAGCAAATGGAAAACACAAACATGTGAGTTACAAACCACAAAACCAATAGCAAGCAATGGGCAGCATGGATTCCTAGGTCAACTTTCTGAATGTCCCCAATATATCTTTAGCAAAACAGACAGCTGAGCTGTCTGGTAGGCTGTGGCCTACACCAGGCAAGCAACAAACACACAGAAAGTAAGGAAGACTGGTGCATCCGATCATTAAACAGCAAGAAAGTGAGCGTAAAGCGAACCAATGGTGAGTAATGGATGGGCTCCAAGCCGACTGGTGGAGAACAAGATGTCTGGAAGAGACAGCGTAAGCGGTGTATATTTGAGACCTAAAAAGGAATGTTTGGGCTTTGCCATTACTTTAAATGGCAGATCAATTAGCAGTCGACAACTATAGTGCAAGCCGGCTATTGTGGAATGGCTGTCACACTTTGCTTTGACGCACTAATGGGGGGCACAATAAGTGCTGCAGTCCATTAGAGAATCTTTAACTTACAGGACCGGCGTATCCAGGTACCATAAAAATGGGATTTATAAGTTAACTTATGCCAATTGTGGGTTAACCAATCAGACAAATACCTGTTAAGTGTCAGAGCCCTGGCACTGAGGTTTGGTTAGCAGGCCTCAGTGCACCGTCAGAGTAAAAAAAAACAGCAGCATCAGTATAAAAACTTGGGGTGATCATGAAAAAGGAGGCATTTCCTTTCAAATATTATTAAGCCACCCTTATGTTAGACCTTGCAGCCCACAAGATAGAGTACTTGGTATTTAAAATTGGGACACAGAAAAAAAATAATGTTATTCTGTTCCTACATGGACAACGCCTCTAAAAGCTATTTTCACTGTGGCAGGCCTACATACCAAACTAGAGTACAGACTAAATTAATACTTTGACTCAGGAATGGGACCAGCTAGGAAAATAATTAAACCATTATTTTTAATTGTCAATAAAAATCCAATTCAATGCTAATATCAGATTTTCAATAAATATTGAGGAAAAAAGTGCTTTTAGTAATTTATTCTTTATCGCTGAACTAGCAGAAGGATAATTAGCATAAGCCTCTGCCAGCTCTCAGTCTGTGCTCAGCCTTGAATAGGTGTGAGGGATATATTAAATGTCTCTCAGGAGCAAACAATAGGATGACCTGAATAGACAGAGATGACTTCTCTGAATTCCACACAATATTAAGAGGGGGCTGTGGGCATCTTGTGACACCACACTGTCAAATCCTAATTGACAGGACAGTTGTGTCACATGTAACACTTGGGGGCGGGGCACACTTTAAGGATAGAGCACAGGATGCCAAGAAACTTTTTGTGGTTTCCTTGTCTGGTTGCTGAAGGACCCACTTTACCTTCGGGAACAATATATCTGTAAGAGACATATACAAGTTATAAATTCCGTACCTTAGAATTACCCACAGACGTAAGATTGGATCCGGAGAAATGTTCTCAGCTGTACCCCTGCGTGTCGGTAGGTGGCATTCCTTGTTGGCTTTGTGATCGCCGGAATGACGTTGTGGTATCTACTTAGAGGCCGCCCCTGTGCGCTGACGTCAGTTCATTTACACGATATTCCACACCAGAAGGGCAGAGCCATGCAAGACACTGACCTCTGGTGCACAAAACTAGGGCCCTGAAAGGGAGTCCCTTACTCTAGAAGTCAGTTCGCTGAACGGGGAGGATGGTTGGGGCGGTAATTAATCTATAACTAATACATGTCTCTTACAGATATATCGTAACCTAAGGTAAGTAACTTGTTCATCTCAAAGAAACTATTAGTTATAGATTCCTTACCTTAGAATAGATACCCCATTAATACTAACCCCGGAGGTGGGCGTGTCAATTAAGTTCACACCAAAAAGTCCTGGAGAACCGAACGGCCGAAGAAGCAGTCTCTCCGGACATGACTATCCAGGCAATAATGTTTAGTGAACGTGTGCAATGATGCCCACGTAGCTGCCTGGCAGATTTCACTGAGGGGAACTCCACGTCCCAAAGCAGTAGTGGAATGATCGCACAGCCCTACTGGAGGCTCCTTTTTCGCCAGGGAATAATAGATCTTAATGCAAATGACGACCCATCTAGAGATGGTCCTTTTTTGCACGGCTCGACCTTTCTTGGCTCCCACAAAGCCAACAAAGTGTTGATTGTCCACTCGGAATTGTTTTGTGCGATCCAGATAAAATGATAATGCAGGTTTTAGATCCAGACGGTGGAGTATCTCCTCCTCCTTGGAAGGATGCTGGGGTGGGAAGAAGGTGGGCAAAATGATTGTCTGTCCCATGTGGAAAGAGGTAACCACTTTGGGTAGAAAAGAAGGCCTAGTCTGAAGGACAAACTTGCCCGGATAAACAGCAAGGAAAGGAAGTTTAGAAGATAGGGCCTGAGGCTCACTCACCCTGGGAGCAGAGGTGATAGCAACCAGAAAGTCAGTCTTTAAAGTCAAGCGTGACAATTATGTAGTGGCTCGAAAGGAGAGAACATAAGGTAAGTCAAGACAAGATTCAAGTCCCACTGGGGCATAATGAAAGGAATAGGAGAAAAAAGGTGAGTAATACCCTTAAGAAACGTATTTGCAATAAGGGACTTGAAAAGAGAAGGCTGGTCAGGGGGGAAAAGAAAGGCCGAAATGGCAGAAAGATAGCCTTTAAGAGTGCCCAGAGCAGAGCCCTGCTGGGCCAAAGAAAGAATGAAGAGGGGAACGAGGGGCAGAAAGGGGATCCACAGCTTTTGCTGCGCACCATGCCACACATTTGTTCCATCTACAGGCTTATACTGTCTAATTAGAGGGACTCCTGGCTGCCAAGATGGCATTACAGACTTCGGGAGGAAGGTCGAAAGCTGTCAATTGTCGGCGCTCAATATCCACGCAAGGAGGTGGAGGTTGGACACAAGAATGACTTGGGCCCGGTCACGTTTGATCTTCTTCAGCACTCTGGGTAGAAGTGGTATAGGTGGAGAGGCGTATAGAAGACCGCAACTCCACTTGCAACCAAAAGCGCCACGAGTGAGTGCCGCCATGGAAACTCCAATGCGCAAATCTGCTGACATTGCGTGTTCTCTTCGGTGGCGAATAGATCCTACCAAGGCTCTCCCCACTGCTGAAAGAGACCTTGCACTACCTCCGAGTGAAGATGCCATTCGTGAGCCATCATGCACCGGTGGCTAAGTTCGTCCACGCTGGCGTTCAGGGATCCTGCCAGTTGTTGCACCACCAGAGACCTGCCTTGATGTTCCAGCCACTTCCAGAGGTGAAGGGCCTCTTGACATAGAGTCCACAACCCTACCTCGCCCTATTTGTTGCAGTTTCACATGGCAGAGGTGTTGTCCGTGAACACCTGCACTACTCTTCCTTTGGCAGAAGGAAGGAATGCCTTTGATACAAGACGAGACCAGAGGCCTCTGAACTCCGCCTCTCCAATGTGGCCGCCCCTTCCCAGGAGTGACGCATCCGTCACCACTATAAACTCTGGTTGGGGATGGGAGAGGGATCTGCCACTGACCCAATTCTGGTTCGTGAGCCACCACTGCAACTGACCTGCAGTCCCCTCCGAGATCTGGATGATATCAGAAAGATTGCCCTGATGCTGCGCCAACTGAATTTCAGGTCCCACTGCAGAGCCCGCATATGCCACCTGGCATGATCCACCAGCAGGATGCAGGAGGCCATAAGGCCCAGCAGCCTCAGGGTCATTCTAACCAAAATCCGGTAATGGAGGCTGGAACACTGGTATCATAGCTCCAATATCCCGGACTCGCTGCTCGGGAGGATAAGCCCAAAACTGCGCTGTGTCCAGAATCGCACCGATGAAAAGGCGCTTCTGAGATGGGTTCAGGTGCAACCTCAGCATGTTGACTATGAATCCCAGCGAATGCAGGACGTCCACCGTAGTCTGGAGGTGGGAGACGACAGCCTGGGGCGAGCTCGCCTTCAACAACCAGTCATCGAGATAGGGGAAGATTGGAACCCCTGTCCTTCGCAAATGAGCTGCGACCACCGCCATTACTTTCGTGAACACTTGAGGGGCACTGGTAAGGGCAAAGGGGAGCACGGTAAACTGCAAATGTTTGTGGCCTACCGTGAACTGTAGGTAAAGCCTGTGGGCTGGGAGAATGGGGATGTGGAAGTAGGCATCCTGCAAGTCCAACGCTACCATCCATCTCCTGGGTCAAGGGCAGACAGGACCGGAGCCAATGTCAACATTTTGAACTACTCCTTCCAGAGGAAGAAATTGATGTCCCTGAGGTCTAAGATAGGATGCAGGCCTTTGTCCTTCTGTGGTACCAGGAAGTAGTGGGAGGAGCAACCACGACCTTCTTCTGGCACAGGGATGCGTTTGATAGCCCCTTGGCCAAGAGGGCTGTAACTTCTTGATGGAGAAGGGCCAAATGATTCTCTGACATGCGATGGAATGCTGGTGGAATGGAGGGAGGGGTAGTCTCAAAGGGGAGGCAGTAGCCTCTTCGGACTATCTGCAAAACCCACCTGTCTGACGTGATGTTGTGCCAGTGGGGGAGGTGATGGCAAATCTTGCCACCCACTGGCAACTGTTGGCCCTGACAAGTTGGACTAGGAAGGTTTGGAGGCTGCTGTGGAGGGAGCAGTGGTGGACAGACCAGCCCTCTGACCTCAGACCCACAATGCTGGATCCCACGTCCCTGGCCACGCAGAGGTTAGGAAGCTTGCACTGGCCTGTGGCTCTGGGTGGAATGTGGTGGGGCACCCCTTCCGCAACCACAAAAGGGGCGAAAGGCAGACTGCATGGGACGAGAAGCAACTGTGAGGCCCAAGGATCTGAACGTAGCCCTAGAGTCCTTAAAGCACTCGAGTGCATTGTCTGCCTTGTTGCCAAAGATGCGACTGCCATCGAAGGGCATGTTCAAATGTGTAGATTGGTCATCCCCAGAGAAGCCAGAGGTCCTCAGCCAGGCTAGCGTCTCAGGGCTACTGACGTGGAAACCATTCTGCCCAGCGAGTCGGTGGTATCCAGCCCACACCGGATGGTGAGCTTTGCTGTGTCACGACCCTCAGCAACAGCACGGGTGAGCACGGCCTGGGCCTCCTCCGGGCACTGTGGCAGCATCTGCACAACCGTATCCCACACAGTGTGTGTGTAAAGGCCAAAGAGAAATGCGGTGTTCACCGACCGCAGTCCTAAGCTGGCGAAAGAAAACATCTGGTGGTCCAGTTTCTTGGATTCCCTATCCTGGGGTGTTGTAGGGAAAGTGCTTTTGAGGATGAGGCTTGGACCCCCAATCTCTCAGGGGTAGGGTGCTGGGATAGGAAACTTGGGTCGCCCGGAGCCCGGCGGTGGAGTCGGGCAATCATCCTGCCCACAGGGGCCCCTGTGCTGGGCTTGGACCAAGTGCCCAGTAGGATGTCAGTGAGGGCCTCATTGAAAGGCAGCAGGGGCTCCGAAGAGGCTGATTCCAGCTGAAGCACCTCAGTCAGGAGGTTAGTCCTGACTGCCACCGTAGGAAGCGCAAGGCCCAAGACCACAGTCGCCCTACACAACACCACAGCATAGGAGGCTCCCTCCTCCATAGCCACGGTAGGGGGAGAAAGCATACCAAGGTCGGGGGATGTATCAAGACCACTGGCTACACCCAACTCATCTCTCCAGTCTGACTCTTCCAGCAGGGCTGCTAGAGGGTCGACAGAACCCTCCCAGTCCTCCTCACCTTCCTCTGGGTGCCACTCAGGGCTGAAAGGAACCCCAGGAAAGAACAGTGGTACAAAAGTACCGGCCGGCGCCTGTACCGGCATGGGTCGACGCAGGTCTGGCACCGTGTCCAAGTCGGGGTGAGGCTGGGGTCGACGCCGGCCAGGGGCACAACCAACATTCGGGGCGTCGTCACTGGGATTGGTGCTGGGGAAGGTACTGTGAGGTCCATCGGCACCGATCCGGATCCAGGCCTGGATCCTCGGGGGCCCTCCGGTGCCGAAGCCGCCGGCCTCAAAGGATCAGGGACCCCAACCACTTCTGCAATGCTCGAACTCACGCCGGTGGAGTCAGGCTGCCCAAATATGCCATGAAGCGCTTCGTAGAAAGCTCAAAGCTGGGCATGGGATGCTCCGGCTCCCGTAAAGGAAGGGAGGTGCGCAGCCATCTCAGAAGCAGACTTCGAAGGCGGAGACGAAGAGCGATGACGCTCCAGGTCCGCGTCGCATCGGCCGATGAACAGGGAGAAGGCGAAGAGCAATGATGCTTCTTCAACCTCTTTTTGTGCTTCGATTTACCCAATGACTAAGACATGAATGAGGAGTGGTGATGGCTCAGCGACCGGTCCCGCGAACTCACTCTCAACCGAGACCTCGAGCGGCACAGAGCCGACTGCCGGGCCTCCAGAAGCTTTCGGGACTGCTCCCACAAAGACTTCGGGTTCATGGCCCAACAGTTAGAGCACGACTATGGGTCGTGGTTGTGCTCCAGGCACCAGAGGCACACGAGGTGCAGATCAGTGACGGACATCAATTTGTGACAGGAGTTACAAAGTTTGAAGTCGGTCCGAGGACGGGACATCCCTTGCGCATCAGTATTCGAAAGACTCGAAAAGATGTCGACATAAGTCAAAAAAGAGTTAGTTAAAAAGAGACTAATGGTCAGCGTCTCTCTGGCTCTGCGCTGGCTGAACTGACGTCAGCGAGCAGTGGCGGCGTTTAAGTAGATACCGCAACGTCATTCCGGTGATCAGGATGCCATTGACGAATGTGGAGTTGACTGACGCCACCTACTGACATGCAGGGGTGCTGCTGAGAAAAAGTTCTCTGGATGCAGTCTGACGCCTGGGGGTAATTGAAAGGTAAGGAATCCACAACTGATAGGGGAATATTCTCAAGAACGTGTAATAATTACTGCAATATTAGCTTAACGCAACTCTTTAAATCACAGTCTATCACGGGAAAATAACGCTGTGACAACGTTGTATTCTCAACACGGCGGTACCATGCAATAGTCTCACGATAACACGTCAAATGAGCGCGTAAAAATTAACGTGACACCGAAAAAACGCGAACGCAAAAATAGTCGCGATGATGCCAATTGCAAAACAAAAATCGGCAATAACCAGCGACAGGCCTGCAATTCCCATGCGTCATGCAGGAAAATGCACCAGAAAAAAAGCGTTGAAAAACGGTGAGATGGCAATGTACGAGCACAACCCCAGATCCGTGTCGTAGAACAAATGACCATTGCCCCCGCATTACATAGGCCTCTCCCACAAACAGTCACAAAGTACATTGACATGCAGTCTGCATGTAAACTGCGCCAATGCGAAAATATACATGGAACACACTGTGAAACCGCATCTCCCCTTCACATTGCAGAGTGACAATCAACACCTCCTGCACACAGACATGTCATGTCTATGACCAATCAATTATGAAAGCATGGACGAATGTAGGGGCAGTGACTCCCACTTACGTACATGTTACCCATGTTGTGGGACTTGAGTCACAGGGTGCATCCCTGCATCATGGTGGTACATATCTGACCCCAAAAGGAGCTCTGTTGTCACTTGCAGGCCATAAATGACAGCCTAAATGGGATGGTTTGGGACATATGTGAAACGCCTAAGAGTGGGATTCCGTACTAACTGTGACACACAGAACTGGCATTTCGGGAGGAGCTTTGCGCGCATCCGAGATGGCTGAGTGAGCACAGGGCTCCCGAGACCCTTGCCGCCCTCCGCATATATCCTGAACGATATCCTGATTACGAAGATGGGTTATTGGAGATGAAACTCAGCTGATGAACTAGCTGCTTTCAGAAATTGATTCGGACTTCGGGAACCGCTACTACGACAACCTGAACTTTTGAGGCCCACCCCATGGCGATGCCTGGGGCTCGAGTCGTTGAGACGCCTAGGCAGTAGTTGAACAACAACGGCCCGACGGGCTCGGCTCATTGCCTTGGAGTTAACTTTCGGTTTCGCTTTTGGGTCTTTGGCCTTATCCTATCCCAAGATTGACCTGATCACTCGAGGTCTTCCGAACTCTGTGACTCCACCGTATGACAACGGCCGCGAGCGTCTGTGTGCTGGGCTGCAGCTGCTGGTGCCTGCCTTTGAAGACGCCGGTGGGTTGACCGTGAAGGGCCATTTTCAACAGGTCTCACAGGCCCCTCGGAGGCACATTGCCCAACATGGCGGGCAGACCCGACAACGAGAAGCGGAAAACCAAGACGCCTGTCCGGGGGGGAACTATTCAAACGAATGTCATGGATCGATATACCCAGCCTAAGGGGTCCCCCGGTGGTATGAATAAGATTTTGGAGGAGGCATGTGGAGACCGGGCGGTGTCGACCAAGCTGACTCTGCAGGATGTCATGGGCGCCATTGCTGGTATTAAGTCTTCCATCGGCCAGCAATATGAGTCTCTCGCCCTTAAGCTCGACACTGTGGCCATTGATGTCAATTTGATTAGAGCGGACTTATCGAAGACTAACGAGAAAGTCAAATCCTTAGATTTAAAGACCTCCAGCCTCACGACCGATGTGTCCTACTTACAGACGGAGGTCGGCAATCTGCGATCCTCCAATGATCTCATGGCTCGTCGACATGAGGATTTTTTAAAACAGGGCCAGACGCAATAATGTACCTATTATTGGGGTCCCTGAAAAAATGGAGAATCCTGCCGCTGATCTCCTTGTTGAGGACCTCATCCTAAATCACCTCGCCCCCAGAGGCCTAAGAAAATTCTTCACCGTGGAACGTGCGCACCGAGTACCTAGTGGGAAGCCGAAGCCGGGTGCCCCTCCGAGGCCGATTATCGCCAGAATTTTCAACTTCAGAGATAGAGACGCTATCCTGCAGGCATCGCGGGTGGGAGGCCCCGTGAAGTTTGAAAACACAACGGTTAGCTTTTACCCGGACTTCACCCAGTTCGTTCAGAGACAGAGGATGGGGTTCCAGGGGGTGAAGCGACGGTTAATAGACATGGACTTGAAATACGCAATGCTATTTCCAACCAGGCTCCATGTCGAATATGAGGACCGGACGTTTTTCTTTGATCGTCCTGAGAATGTGAGTGACTGGCTGGATACATTACCAAAGCGGAGCGATCGAACGGAGCACTCGGGTGGAGCAGAGGGTGGCGAGCCGGAGCAAGAATGACAATGTGGTCCCTGATTTCCGAACAATTAACATACCATACAGCTCAGTTTAAGTTCTTTCATACTTATGTGATCTATGGTGGCACACCCGAGGGTGGCGGGGGGAGTGGGACTCTTTCCTCCTCTGGGTTTCTTTTTGTAGACTAGTTTACTGTTAGGGCAACAGGCACACTGCTAGTTGGGGATGTTTTTCAGTCTAATGCAGGGGTGCAGGGTGGGGGGTATTGTAACGGGTTCATGTTGGGGGTGGAAGGGGGAGTTTGGGCATGTTTTAATTTTTCTCAAGGCAACGTATTGTTCTATTCTTGTATCTGGGTACTGTGTTCGCTATGGGGAGGACTCTGCATTCATTTCCTGGATGGGGGGTAGTGGGTTGAAAGCACTGTGTTGGAATGTCAATGGGTTGGGGGATTGGATAAAGCGGGGAGTAGTGTTGCAACTGTTGAGACGCCTCTCCCCTGATGTTGTGTTGTTGCAGGAGACGCACTTGATTGGAAACACTTGTCAAGCCATGAATCAGCGAGGATATCGTCTTGCTGTACACTCTGGAATCACTACTGGTTCTAGGGGCGTGGGCATCCTAGTCAAGAACTCTCTCCCTCTGGCAATAGACAACATGATTCTTGACGACAGGGGGCGCTACGCTGCTCTCACATGAAGGTTGGAGGGAAGGACTGTCTCGCTGGTTTCTGTATATGTCCCGCCTGATCTACAGACCTCGACTTTTGCTAATCTTGGGCGTGTGGTGCTGGGGCTTCCAGATGGTATTCTGGTGTTGGGCAGAGATTTCAATTCAGTTGTCTCCGGTAGTGTAGATCGCTACCCCCCCCCCCAGAGACCTCACCAGGTCACAATCTTGGTTAGGTGGGTTTTTAGAAACACTGGGTTTGGTAGACTGTTGGAGGCTGATGCATCCGGGACAGGTACAATACACGTTCCACTCTGGGGCCCACGGCAGTCTCTCCAGACTTGACTATGTTTTGATGCCGGCGGTGCAGGCCTCCTCTGTCAGGGAGATTAGACATCTGACCCGGGGTATATCAGATCACTCCCCATTGTGGCTCCAGATAGGCACTAGTGTGAATGTCGAGGGACGGGTTGCCCCGATCAATCCCTGGTATCTTCGTAACCCCAAGACCCGTGCTGCATTGATTAAGTCCCTGGATCTGTACTTTGCTGAGAACGAAGGGTCTGTGTCCTCCTCTGTGTCACTGTGGGAGGCATTTAAGACGGTCATCCGAGGGCAGGCATTATTGTTAATCGCTGGTGCCAAGAAAAGTAAGAATGAGGAGGTGGTCCGTTTAGAGACTGAAATAACTGAGCTAGAAAGGGATTTGGAACTGGGTGTGACTCGTGACAAGCTTCATGCTCTCAGCCTCAAACAACTGGATTATAAGGCCCTGGTGATGGATGCCGCTAAACTCATGAGTACAGAGCAGCAGGGCAGACTGTATGATGTGGGTGATAAAGCTGGGAAACTGATTGCTTGGCTGGATAAAAAGGAGAGGGCGAGTCGTGTGGTTTCTGTGATTGAGAAACTTGATGGAGTGAGTGTGACTGATCCAACTGAGATTGTCGAGTGTTTCGTGGAACATTTCCGACATGTGTATTCCCCAGTTTCCGATAGACCAGAGGAAGACTCCCACCTGTTGCTACGTGACATTGCATTGCCTCGCCTGTCGGACTCGGATAGGGACTTAATGGACGCAGTATTTTCAGATGACGAGGTGGCCCTCGCTTTTTGCTCTGTGCGCTCGGGCAAAGCTATGGGCCCTAATGATCTGCCTATCGAACTTTATAAGTTGCGTCCTGACAAAATGGCGCCGTATCTCCGTGATATGTTTTTAGAGTCGCGAGACTTCGGCTCCCTTCCTCGTGATCAGCGCCTCGCTACCATTGTGGTGATTCATAAGGAGGGAAAAACGCGTGATCGCTGTGCGTCCTACAGGCCCATTTCGCTCTTAAACGCCGAACCAAAGATTCTCGCTAACTTGCTGGCAAACCGCTTGATAAAAGTAATTAGTGACTTGGTTCATCCGGATCAGTCCGGTTTTATCCCACACCGCAATACAGCACTCAACCTGAGGCACTTGCACGGGGTTCTCGCGAGGGCGGCGTCGTTGCGTGAACCTGCCATTTTGGTTTCTTTGGATGCTACGATGGCCTTTGATAAGGTAGAGTGGCCGTACCTCTTGGCCGCTCTTGCGAAATGTGGGTTCGGTCCTGGTTTCATTGGCTGGGTGAAACTTTTGTATGATGAGCCATTGGCACAGGTGGTAGTGAATGGTCGAGTATCTAAGCCCTTTGTTCTTGGGAGGGGTACGCGGCAGGGTTGTCCATTTTCCCCGCTTCTTTTCGCCCTTGCCTTGGAGCCCTTTGCTGCCTGGCTGCGATGGGAGCCTTCGATGAAGGGTATTCAGTGGACCCCGGACTTCAAAGATCGCATATCGCTTTATGCTGACAACATTTTGTTGTACCTCACGTCCCCTCGTAAGTCGTTGAATGTATTGTTTGATGTGCTCACCTCGTTCGGAAGGAATTCCGGCCTTGTGATTAATTGGACCAAGTCCTGTGTGTATGTGCTTTCAGGTGATACCCCCCCCTCTGCCGCGCCGTTGTCCCATCCAGGTGTCGCTGTCGGGATTCAAATACTTGGGCATTTTTATATCTTTAGATCCCGTGGCTCGGTATGATCGTAATCTGCTCCCTCGTCTTCGGAGGTTAAAATCTGACGTTGCGGGCTGGCTCAGGCTACCACTTTCACCACTTGGGCGCGCAGCTCTTTTCAAAATGATTTCCTTACCGCTATTTCTATATGCGCTCCAGAATACGTTTGACGTTATGCCGGCTAGTTATTTTCGGGAGGTGGAGAGTTTGCAGAGACGATTGATCTTGGATGAACGCTCCTGTATCGCCCTCGCCAAACTCACGCTTCCTTGGTATGACGGAGGTATCACACTTCCGGATATCAAGCGATATTATTGGGCCTCTCAGTTGGGAGCGATTAATCATGGAATGTAGGGACCAACCTCCAACCCTGCATTTGAGATGGATAAGCACTTGTTAACGGGTGGAGACTATACCAGAGCCCTTTATTCCAAAGCAGAGGGGAGGGAACTGTCGGACCTACCAAGATAGCAGTTTGAGTGTGGCATGATGCGAATGCGGCAATGGGATTGAAGGATCGACTGACAAAAGCGACTCCGCTTTATGCGTCTGAGAGACTGGTTTGCCTGTGGAAAACAAAAGGATTTGAAAAGTGGGATATGATTGGTATCAGTAGGGTGAGTGATCTATGGGTCAAGGGTAAATTCAAGACCTTCGAGGCACTGAAGGTAGAGTATGAGCTGAGTGATAGAGAATTCTTCCGTTATGCACAGATTACCCATGCGTTGAATTCGGTTTTTCCTAAGGGTACTGACATCCCCGAATCCTCCCCACTGGAAGATCGTGTGCTTGATGACCACGTGCCCGACAGCACTATTTCTTTTATATATAAGAAATTAATTAATAATCGAACGGATCTGCTGGCGCGGCTCAGGGAGGTCTGGACCAGCGATGGTTTGGAGTTGGATGACGAGGATTGGCAATCGGCACTATCCTCGCCGAAGGAGGTTGCCATTCCAGCCCACCTCCGACTCGTTGCACTTAAAATCCTACATCGGATATATGTCACTGGCCCGTGCTTGATTCATATGGGTTAGTCAGTGGATGGGCTATGTAAGCGTGGTTGTGGACTGGGTGGAACCTTCCTCCATATAATTTGGGAGTGCCCGGAGGTGGCAGCGTTCTGAATTCGTGTACATGCTGTGATGGAAAGAGTCACGGGGGTGGCAGTATTACCCGAAGTGAGGCTTTGCCTGTTGAATGTCTGGGAACCGAATGACTATGATGTTGTTGCACAGACGCAGTGGGCGACTCTTGGTAATATGATCGCTAAGAGAGACATCGGGCAGCGGTGGGGTTCCCAGCGGCCGCCCACGGTCTTGGCATGGAAAGAGAATATGGACTGGTGTATGTTCAGGGAGAAGACGGTGTATGTGGCACTGGGTAAACCCAGGAAATGGAATAAAATTTGGAGCCAATGGAACTCCTACCGTGGAAATATATGCACGCCTCCATTCGTGGAAACCCCAGAGGTTCCCCTTTCCCCCTGACCTGGCATTCCAAGTCTTGTGTAGCTTTTATGAACATTGATCTTCTTTCCTCACTCAAACCCCCACGGCATTAATGATGTTTGTATTGTATTGTACTGCAGTTTCCTTCCTGCTTGAACACATGTCTGACTGTATTGTTTCATTGCCTGTATTTAAGTTTCTTTTTTAATGAAATAAAATTATACAAAAAAAAAAGAACTGGCATTTCGAATATGTGACACCCTAAACAGCCTCTCTGCACAGAGGTGACACACCCAATCCTTTTTTCCTCCACATTGAACAGCATCTTCCTCTTACTCCTCTCCTTGCCTACTGTGATATGAACTTTGCCGTGATGAAATCAAGACTCAGTTCCAAATGTGTGACCTACTTGACAGTGTAGGCCAGAGGCAGAACTCAGCAAGGGCCCACAGACATGTGTGATTGGAATGCCATGAACAGAGTTGGTGGCACCACATCGAATAGAGTATAGTGATATAAACTCAGCCATAAATATGTACTCTGCCATTGTGTGACCTACTTGTCTGCTGTGTATGCTGATGGAGTACATCAAGGAGAAAGGAGTACCACGGGCCTTGCTCGCGGAGGCCGTGATGGTCTGAGGAGGCTGCCAAGGTCACGGGCCTCAGGATTGGAGCTTGCACCAACATGTGGTAGGTCCTCCTTGACACACGCCAGTGTCGGCAAGTGAGCAGTGGGGCTTGGTTGCGCAGGGGCAGGCAAGATGGGTCTGGGGACCAGCGGCCTGGGTTTCAGCAGGCGCACAAGAGCACAGGCCCTGCCGCTCACAGCGCCGGCCTTGTGGCGAGTTAGAGGCGCCGCCCTGGCAGACACGTTGGCCATTCCTAAAGAGAACCACGCCCAGGGCTAAGTGCTTTTTATTCACACCCCTACACTAGCCTGGCGTACGCCGGGCCAGCCCACTCAGCACACACTTACAGGGGGTCTAAACAAGCTACATTTCCGCAATCTTCCCCACTGGCTGGGGTGACATGGGTGCATCCACTGTCCACCACACTACCACCACCAGCAGAATATGTTGATATGGATATGTTTGTGGTCTGCTTACTGCAGTCTGTCCAGCACATCCACGCCACACTTGGCATTGTGTACATTATCATTCATGGGTCACTTGCCTCCTCCGCATATGCCTGGTTCCCACCTTTCCCTACATTCTGCTATTGTGTGGCTGAGGTGCCATGCCATTGATGGCTAATGTACATGGCTAACCCAGGTAACCGCTGTGAGTTGTGCTGTTGTGTCTGGTAGGTAGGCATGTTGTTTGGCATGTTGTATTTGAGTTTGTAACATGTGCATTCCCAGAGTTGTGAGTTGCATGATTGTGGAGCTGAGGTGTGTGGTGTGCTCCTTTGGTACTTACCAACAAGCAGTACATTTCCATAGATGCCCTTCTGGAAGCGCTGGTTGATGATGGACTGTCGGAAGATGTAGGAATCATGCACACTGCCTGGGTAGTGGGCGGTGACATTGGTGAAGAGTCCCCAGTGGTCCACTATTGCCTGCAAATTGATAGAATGTGTGTGCTGTCTGTTGCGGTAATTGTGTGTAGTGTCGGTGGGGAGCACAAGTAGGACATGTGTGCAGTCAATTGCCCCTAACATGTGCAGGAAGCCAGCTATGGCGTTGAAGCCTTGCTTGGTCTCCAGTAGTTCCTGCGCAGTGTGGGGGAAGTATAGGTACTGGGGTACCAAGATGATGGCATTTAGGACAGGTGTGAGGAACTTGGTGAGGGCTGGCTGTAAAACTTCTCCGACTCTGGCGGTTTATGGTTGTGAGGTACCAGAGGCCAACAGGTTCAGCACAGCCAGCAGCTTTGTCTGTGGAGGGATGTTGGTTGTCCACTGTGTTGGTACCGTCAGTACAGAAAAACAATGGTCCTGGACTGTTATGGCTTAGGTTCAAAACAGTATAACTGAATGAGTATAATTATTTTAGGCACATATGCTAATTGGCAAAAAGAAATAGCATGGTCACTGCCAAACAACTGATAACTTAAATGTATTCAGTCACACATTGAGTTATTTCAAAGAAACACACTTGAGTTATTCCCAAAAATTATGTACAACGTTATATCCACACGGTTATCATCAGGAAGAAGGGGGTGCGTGAAAGTTTAGTGCTCATGTGAAAAAAGTAGAAAAGGGAAAGAAAAAGCAATTATCATTACATTAGGAAATTCAAATACTTATGACATGTGGGATCCAGCATAAATTGATATGGTCTCCCCCGTCAGCCTGTGGGCAATGAAGTTCAGGATGCAGACGATGGTTGTCCTTTTGAGCCTGTAGTGGGCAATGACATTCTCTGTTGTTAAGTCTGTGAGGCTGGTGAGTTTCCTGAATATCCGCTGTCTTTGTATGCGCTGCCTCTGTGGTGGTCTGGTTGGGGGGGCCAGGTGGTTCGGGGGGAGGGGTTGGCGGGCTTGGGGGTGGTTGTGGTAGGTGTTGTGGACCTGTTGGGGCTCCGAGCTGCATGTTCAGTAGCTCCATGGCATCTGCTGTTCTTCAGGTGAGGTTCAGGGCTGGTCTCCCTTTTCTGGTGCAGGTTGTCATCGGACTTTACACCAGGTGAGAGCAGGTGTTAAATACCTGCTGCTAACCCGCCTTATTGCCTGTTTTGTGGTCTTATCGCCAAACTGGCTGGTCGTTGTGAATGTTGTGGAGTGGTTTTGTCATGGCTTTTTGCACAGGAACTCCTACTTTGCATCTCATTAGCAATAGTTGCCAGGCTCATCTGTGGCAATGTGTTTTGCGGCTGCTATTGCAGGTAAACTGGTGATATCGGCAGTTTGTGAATGGGGCGATACATTTATCGCCACTTTGGCTGCGATAAAGTGCCGATAACTCAGCGATAAATCCTTGAGAATATGCCCCATAGTCTCTTTCAGATGCGCGTAATAAAACTGAAGATAAAGTAAAGATAGTGTACTTATCTGTGAGCAGCAGCAGCAACAAAGAAGGGAGAATGCTTAGTGCTGATTTCTTTATTTGTTGCTACTGTGAGCTGCACAATAAAGGAGGTTTACATAATGTTAGCCTCTATGTCATGCCATAAAATTCACTAAATAAACCTGTACTTAACGCTCTGTTAGTTTAGTGTAAAGCAATCAAGCATACCTCTATAGGCAATGTGTAAAGTATATATGCAGTACTAAAATAGTAACAAAGTTGAAATAGCAAACAATAAAAATTCCCAAAATAAATAAGGAAATGGAGTACAATTTAATAAACAAAATGAAACCACAATGACAAAAATCCAGTAAGAGGAACTGGAGTTGTGAATAATTGAAAGTGTACTTTAAAATAGAACCAGGAAGCACAAAGTGCCAGTAACAATCAATAGTTGTGGAAAAACAGGCTCTAGACGTAATTAGATGCTGCCTGGAAGAGAGTGCAGGTCAGAAACACCAACTAGGCCCTGCCAACAGGCATGGGGAAAATAACCAGCAAGTCTTTCTTCCTTGGGTCCTCACACATTCTCTTTATCTTGTAGTTCAGTGATATGAGGGGAGTAAAAAGGGAGGTGGCAGAGGAGTACAAGCACTAATTCAGTCCCTAAGGTGGCTTATATGGTATTCCAGATTCTCCTGGGTCTGTCACATACCACAGGCTGGGGATTTGTTTTAGCCTGATGAGGCTAAAAAGACCGGTCATTGTTCAACCGTTCTCTTATTTTTAGGATCTTCCAACTTCTGCTATAAGTTTCTTAATCTCAATAGATCGAAGGTAACATGTTCAGGAAAGAATTTCTTTCCATCCTCGTTAAGAAGTCCCACCCACTGTTTCAAAAATAAGCATGTGATTTTTATATACTAGTGGTACATAGCGTGGGCAGGAATCCCTTTCAGTGGGGGTTTGCTATATTTGAAATGAAAGGATTTATAAAGCGTGACAGGACCCAGAGGTATCTAGGCACTGAGAACACAAGAAGACAGTTATTTCCAAAATGATGTTACTGGTATAGCCAGGTCTTTAAGCGCCTCCTGAACTAAAGCAGGTTATTTTTGTTTTTCAGCTAAGTGGGCAAGCAGTTCCAAGGTTTAGTGGTGGTATAGGAGAAACTTTTACCTACCCATTTTACTTTTGAAATCTTGGGGATAGCGAGGTTGCCACTATTAGACGATCTTAGTGATCTGCCTGGAATGTATGGTCTAAAGAGTTGCAATAATTGTCGCGGGCCCTTGCCATGTATAGCCTTAATTGCGATACACAAGGCCTTAGACTGGATGCGCTTGCCAATGGGCCAATGTAGCACTGTGAGAGCCTTGGAGGCTGAGTCGAAGCGAGATAGCCCATGCAGAACTTTAGTGGCAGCGTTTTGGGTGGTCTGCAATTTTTGTAGGCTATATTTGCTTGCACGGGTGAGAAGAGTGTTGCAGTAGTCCAGTTTTGAACCAATCAAGGCTGGGCCACTGTTTTCCTGAGTTCCAAAGGAATGACCAGAAGAATTTCCTTCAAGATTTAAAAAATGAAAAAACAGGTTGCTGTGGTTAGGTTGTTCTAGGGTTTGAAGGAGAGCCTGGCATCAAACAAAACTCCCAGGTTCTTAACCTTATGGGCTTGTATAGGAGGAGGGTCCATGTGACTTGGCCACCAGTTGTCTGACCAAACAATATGTGTGTTGCCAAAAAACATAACTTCTGTTTTTGTGGCATTGAGCTTAAGACAGTTTGTCTGCATCCACCTCCCTATATGACTTATACAGCTTTTAAACCGGGGCGCAGTGTCTGCGGACGAGCTGTTGATAGAGACTATGATTTGATTGTTGTGCGCATAAGACACCAGTGTGAATCCAAAAGTTGTTATCAATTTGGCCAACGGGGTGACTTAAAGATTAAAAAGGGTGGGGCTCAACGATGAGCCCTGAGGCACTCCACAAGGGAGTGTGAAGTCTGGGGAGACAAACGGGTCAAGTGGTACGGATTGTGTTCTGTTTGACAGAAAAGATCTGAGAAGGCGGAGTGCTTTGTCCCTGATTCCCAGTGATGCAAGATGATTGAACAGCATGTCGTGGTTGACAGTATCAAATACCGCTGAGAGGTCTAAAAGGATAAGGGCAGCACTCCCACCTTGGTAAAGATTTAGCCTAAGTTCCTCTGCAGCTGTAATTAGGGTCAGTTCCATACTGTGGTGGGCCTGGAAGCCAAACTGCGAATGATCTAGGATATCACCTTCCATGAGGAAGGCGGACAGATCCTCATTTAGATATTTTTCTACAATGTTAGTCGGGAACGGTATTCTAGAGATCGACTGTAGTTGGAGGGATCAACTGGGCCTGAATTAGGCTTTTTCAGGAGTGGCAATATAGAAGCTCTTTTCCAGTCAGTGGGAAAGGCCCCTGACGAAATCATAGTGTTAAAAATAGGCCAAAGAGAAGGCCTCACGATTTACGGGACCAGATGCAAGAATTTAGGAGGGCATGGATCAGAGGGGGATCCTGACTTAACTAGGGAGATTATTTCAATAGTGCGGTCAAGAGAGATTGGTGAAAACATAGATAGAGTGGTGGTGGGAAGGTTGGCTGTATTAATATGGTGGGATGGATTTCCAGTTGTGTTTTTATCCGTGAATGCAGGTGGATTGACTTCGGGAGTGAAGCTGTTGAAGACTCGTTTGACTTTTAGTTGGAAGGCGTTTGCTAGCTTGTTACAGAATTACTGGCTATTTCCCTGACTTTGGGTTTCAGGGAGCTTGGAGAGTTGTTTTACTGTAGCAAACAATGTTTTTGCACAGCCATTAGCTGCTTCAATATTTTCTGTGATGGAGTCCGATTTAGATTTGAGAATGAGCTGTTTATAGATTTGCATGTCCAGTCTATATTCTGATTTGGTTTGATCATTGTTGGCTAGTCTCCATTTCCTTTCAAGTTTTCTACAGATCTGTTTTTGCTCTTGGAGGGATTTATTGAACAAAGGTTCAGAGCGTCTTGTGAAGTGCTGTGTAGTTAAGGGGGCTAATTGTTTCCCCGCACTGCGTAGTAGTAGCAGTGAAACGTTCAGGTAGTCCAAAGAATTTTGGATTAGAATTCAAACATGTGGGGAGCATGTAATACATCCTACACCTAAATGTTTACGTAGCCTGATAAGATAATGAGAGAATAGATTAAGACTACGTAGAAGACAAACGTTTAGTGATAAACATTCTAAAGGCTAAGGAGGATATAAAGTCAAATATTGTGACCAAAGAGGATGGAGCGGAAAATGCCAAAAAATCTTGGTGTGTGGCAGTAAACGTCTGATCTCTCCAAAGCCTTGCATGTTCAAATGTTCTTAAAATCTAACGCCAACTCGCCCTCCCCATTTATGGGTGCAATCAAGATGTTGCAAAACTTCAGGGACAGCAGCTGCTAAATCATGGACTGAGGAGACCGGCAAACATGATTCAGTAACGCACACATAATCGCACTTATTGCCCAATACTATGGCGTGAATGTGTCCAGGAAATGATTATTGAGTAGTGGCAAAGGTTAAATGTATACCCATTGGAACATAAGGCAGAGGCCTTCATGAGAGATCCCCTCTCAGACAACATTGCTAAGAGAGTAACTGTGGACCTTTTTTAAAGAAGGGCATGAGGCAAGTAAGAAACTGAGCCAGCATTCACTGGGAAGGCAGTGAATTCATCCATGTGGACGGGAGCGATTGTAGGTGGTTTTGGTAAGATTTTGGTTTGCCAACTACAGGTAGGACCTGCAGTTAGGTAGGGAAGAGGCAGGGTGAGGATGTGGCTGCCAAAAGCTAACGTGCACAATTCCAGTCAACTGCCATGAAGAAAAAAGTAATATTAGAAAATGATATGGATAAACCTGCATCCAAGGCTGACCCGGTGGGGATTTGGGTAAACCTTCATTACCAATAATGGTAACAAACCTGCCTTTTTAAAGTGGGTTCAAACTTTCAACTTACGAATCTTGGATGACATCTTAAGTTAAGATAATCTATTACAATTGCTACAGGTGATGCCGCTGTGTACATAAATATAATTCAAAGGTATTTTATCAGTGGAACTAACCCAGGCAATGGTGAAGCCTCGCACGTTACTTATAAAAATACTACTTTTCTGGCGCATGGTCTCAATTACTCAGACCAATTACAGTCTTGCAGTATACTCACACGGATTTGTTCCAGGAAATTACAGACGAGATTGGTGGTCGGTACTCTCGATTTCAAGAAATGCAGAACTACAAGTACCCAGATGCAAAGTAATCCAGCATTTCCAAAGCTATAAGGTGCAAGAAAATGAGGCATTAAGGATAGAAAACAGGAAACTTAAAAATGCGAACTCAAGACTTCGCTACAAAACAAAAGATAATTTGCCAAAAGTCTACCAGGGACACTTACTTTCCTGTATTATTAACGGAGGACACTGACCAGCGAGACGAAGCCCTCAAGTGCACCAGGGCACTCGGCACATCGGCACACGAGATCACCTGCCCACTCCTCGCCGCACCCGCTCCGCGGGTGCCGCATCGCTGCTCCGTAACAGCGCCAGCAGCCTTCCTGGAGGACACGCAAGGACCAACAGCGGCAAGGCGGTAAGGGGCGCGAGTTACCAGCAGGGCTGCGAGCGTGCAGGGACTTCAATTCCCAGAAGTCCCTGCGAGACCAAGGAAGAGCTTCCGGTCCGCTCTCCCTGCTGGCCCGCCCCCCGCCCATCACAGCTGTTTAAAAAGCGTTCTCGTTCCCGCCATCAGCGGGACACTTACTTTCCTGTATTATTAACGGAGGACACTGACCCAGCGAGACGAAGCCCTCAAGTGCACCAGGGCACTCGGCACATCGGCACACGAGATCACCTGCCCACTCCTCGCCGCACCCGCTCCGCGGGTGCCGCATCGCTGCTCCGTAACAGCGCCAGCAGCCTTCCTGGAGGACACGCAAGGACCAACAGCGGCAAGGCGGTAAGGGGCGCGAGTTACCAGCAGGGCTGCGAGCGTGCGGGGACTTCAATTCCCAGAAGTCCCTGCGAGACCAAGGAAGAGCTTCCGGTCCGCTCTCCCTGCTGGCCCGCCCCCTGCCCTCGCGAACCTTACTACATAAAGGCAACCAACTCCCGCAGCGCGGGACGCAGCCCGGGCTAAGACTGGGCAAAGACAGGGCCGTTTGAGGCCGT
Source organism: Lissotriton vulgaris (assembly GCF_964263255.1). Classification (NCBI taxonomy): domain Eukaryota; kingdom Metazoa; phylum Chordata; class Amphibia; order Caudata; family Salamandridae; genus Lissotriton; species Lissotriton vulgaris. The sequence goes on from NW_028249404.1 coordinate 420,300, forward strand.
TCGAGGACGGCAGAGGACGGCCCCGGCCCTGTCACCCTGCATTCACTTAGTTCCCTCATACGTAAGGTAGGCGTCCCAGTGATACTCATTCTACGTTACAACATAGAGTGGCCAGAACTAGGATTCACCAAATATCATTCGTGAGGCCCCCACGATTCCTGGCTTACATCGCTGACGATCACGATGCGTCCCAAAACCAGAAGCATTTCCAAGAAAGCTACATCTGTGACGCAAGTGACCGGACCCATAGACCTCTTCATATCCAGGGTTAATGATACTATCGATAAGAGTATAATTTTACTTGAGAAAAGAGTTTCTTTGGACCTTATGCAGGCTAAACGCTCCTCGCTAGGTTCACTTGCCACCGCAAACTCCCCCGTTCACCAGGTCGCTAACAATTGCTCTTTATCATTACCATTAACTATTGTTCCCACACTGACTGTTCCAAACTCTGTAGATTTATCCGTGACCCAATCAGATTCCGATCACTCATATGTCGACCTCGAGGCAACCCCAGATTTAGAAGCCTGTCAATCACCAACTGAAAAATTAGACCAGAGTGTAACTAGTAAATCCATCCTACCTGATTCAGTAACGATCTTAGAACCGGCAAAAACTAGGAAAGATACCTCCACTTTCACCAAGGCTATGCCAAATATCAAGGAAAAACCTAAAATAAAAATAAAGAATCACAACCTGATCACGCCCACCTCCAACTCCTCGGCAGGTATACCCTGCTGGGTGGAAAATATGGTAATGGACCTCAAATCAGACCTCGAAGCCACAATTACGGCGCAAATCAAACCTTTAATATCAAAGCTGGACAGACTCACGTCACTAATCAATACGAAATGTAGCAGTAAGATAAGCGGTATTGGTCCCGCACAAACGCATGGGGCAAAAGAAATACTCCCAAAAAAAGCATCCTGTATCAAACAAACAACAGGCACAACGACCAAGCCTAACACTTCACCACCTAGAAAGGCGTCAGCAACACAACTTCTAGCTAAAAAAGGGAGCAATTTAGACGCTCCCCCAGATACCCCGGTTGCGCTAGATCCCCCCCCCCGCAATACAAACAGACCCAGTAGGTCAATCCAAAACAAACAACCAACAAGCAAAAGGCAATAATGGAAACACCACCATTCCAGTAGAGACCCCTTTCCTAGGAAAATCACAAGAACCTAAGACCAAGCAGTCTCGGCCCAAAATAATTAATTTACCCCCGGAAGCTTCTCCCTTCGTGGTGGTGCTAACAGCTGTACCACCATTGAAGGAGGGTGTAAAAGAAACCTTCACAGAGTTGAGGAATAAATGCGCCCAGTGGCTCCAACTCCATAAACCCTTACCCGCTCACATCAGGGGCGATATCTTCTCCGTACGTAGAGGAGAATGGGTCGGCAGAAGCACGAAGTCCATAGCGGGGGACGTCATCACCATCAAATTTAGGGAGATAGGGGCATCAAATTATATCTGTAACTCACCCAGTAGTGGACCCGACACCCAAATAAATCCCCTTCCCTTGTCCTATTTCCTACCCATACCCTCAAAGCAAAATTTTCCCTGTCCCACCTTTCCAGTAAATAGCGGGCCCATAAATCCCTCAGAATACATTACGTATCAATACCAGCAGCCCCCACATACGCCACGATTTCCACAAGTACCACAACAAACAATTTTCCAGTGGCAACCACCCTCCCAATTTCCTCAATCTCTACATTATATTACCCAACCATCAGTTCATCCTCCTCAATTCTTACACCACACCTCCCAACAGTGGTGGCAACCCCCTCAACCCACGCAACACAATGTTCAGCAATGGCAGCAGCCGCGGCAAGGACGGCTTCCCCCGTTCAACCCACTAGGCCTTAATCACCGAGGCAGAGAAAGGGATGAATGGAGAGGCCAGGAACACTGGAGAAATTACAGTGATCCCACACGTTGGGATGGCTGGAATGGCCCTCACCTAGCAAATAAGTATAGCGCCTTAGAGTGCGTTGACTGACCACCACAGCTACAAGAACACTCCCTAATTCACACAGACCTATCGGAACCCCCGGTTTCTCCATTAGTCCCTCTAGACCCAAAGATCCCTTCAGACCCAGAGATCCTTAACGAACCAAAAATAGTGAAAATCTCGAGGGATAGTCAAACAATCCTGAGCCTGATCTCGTGGAACATCGCAGGATTAAGGACAAAAATAGAGGATGGGACAATTATGCATCATACGTATAACCACCAAATAATATGCATACAGGAGACATGGTCACTACAAGAACACCACCTACAGGGGTACAAGACGTACTCCTCCTTCGCAAAGCCGGGACAGATAGGTAGACCAAAGGGAGGTTTGTGTATCTATGTAGCCAATACCATCCAAAATATCAAAATAAAGGTCATAGAACTGGGCTCTAATTTGCAGATCCTTGGTCTCTTCATTCCGAAAAAAGAGTCAACAGTTATCATTAACTTTTATAACAACTTGGACGAACCAGACTTTCAGGGAGTCCTGACCCACCTCCACGAAAAACTAACCACCCTCAGAATGAAACAAGGAGAAAGAGGCCCGGCAACAATAATATGGGCAGGCGATTTCAATCTTCACGCCTGTACCCAACCAAAACGAAAATGTCCTGGTATGGTGACAGAGGAAGGCCTCTCCCTCACCCATTTTTCGCATAACAACATGGGCAGACAAATGAATGATCTCCTATCTGACCTGGATCTCCAGATAGTAAACACCTTGGACCATGGAGCTAATTCGCTAGCACCTACTTACTTAGGAAGAGGTCACAAAACCACGGTTGACTTTATAATAATATCAACATCTTTACAATCAAGAGTAAAAAATTTCGAAGTCAAACCAAATCCTCAAAGCGACCACGCAATACTAAAACTGGAAGTCCTAATAAACTATCAACAATGCCCTCCAATGACAATAGCTAATGCACTGACCCAGGAAAATATAAGCATGGATAAATTAAATGGGTACTCAATAAAGTGGGGAAGGATAAACCCAGAAGAACTTACTAAAGAGCTAATAAAATCAGTCTATCCCCAAATTAAAATCTGTTTGGACATGGCAACAGAAGACGAGGAGCTTCTTAACAACTTTGCCCAAATTATGGACAAATTAAAGGTTTTACTCACAGCAAAACAAAAACCCGGACTATCCCGACTCAAAGGCTGGTTCAACCAAGAGTGCACTAAGGCCCATACAAAGCTGAAGCTAGCCTTAAACAAAGATGAAAGGGATCCTCGCACTATAGCCACCCTCAGAAGTGAATATCACAAAACAAGGAAAAAGAGGAAAAAGGAACTCAAGCAAGCACTCTGGCATGAACTCCACACCAGCGCACAAGAAAAAAACTCTCAAGCCTTTTGGAGAATCATAAGAACTCCCTTCTTGGTTGACGACACGTGCCCAAAAATCGAAGCTGCTATAGATGCTGCAGCTTGGGTATCACATTTTACCAACATCTTCCAAAAACCATCCTCTGATCAAGAGACGGAAGAGGAGGAAAAAACATTCCTGCCATACCCTATAGACATAAATTTCGAAATCTCCGAGATACTTTTGGCACTCGACTCAACCAAAAAAGGAAAAGCTCCAGGCCCGGATGGAGTCCCGGCAGACTTTTTTAAATACCAAACAGAACTTTGGGCACCGATCATAACAAGGGTCTGCACCGCAACGGCAAAAAAAGGAATTTTGGAGTCATGGACAAAGTCCATTATGGTGCCGATATTCAAAAAAGGTAACCGCATGGACCCTGCTTGCTACCGCCCAATTTCTTTGCTGGACTCATTGGGGAAGATAGCAGGCAGAGTGATCCTAGAAAGACTCCAGGATTGGGCGGAAGAGAGAGGCATCCTATCCGACCTACAATTCGGATTTAGGAAAGGACTAGGAACCGTGGAACAAGCCCTAAATCTTTCGGTCATTTTTGGAAAATATGTGCACGCAAAAAAAGCAAAACTCTATATGACCTACGTAGACTTGTCCGCGGCTTTCGACTGTGTTTCCCACACAAAGTTATGGTCCCTTTTAGCACAAATGGGGGTAGACCCATCACTCCTGAACTTTTTAAGGGAACTTTACTCCAACCCATCCGCAAGAGTCCGCTATGGCACAAAGGGGGAACTGACAGCGTCCTTTAGAGTAGAGCGTGGGGTTAGACAAGGATGTGTCCTGGCACCCTTCCTCTTCTCCCTCTACACTAACAACTTGGAGGTAGAGCTTCTGAAGGGTGCCCGAGATCTCCCACTGGCCAAACATCGCCCAGTCCCCGCTCTGCTCTATGCGGACGACGCCGTCCTCCTTGCACAAACCCCCCGTGAACTCCAAAGATCCCTTAACAGATATTCGCAGTTCATGAGAACCCTTGACCTTCACATAAACGTGAAAAAGACTTTCGTAATGAGGGCTGGGGTTGGGAGAAAACACCAAAAATCTATCTATCTGAACACCCAAAAAATAGACTCTACAAATGAATACTGCTATCTGGGAGTCATGATAGATAATAAACTCTCCTGGAAACCAGCAGTAGAAGCCAGGAAACATTGTTTTAAAAGAGCACTAGCCGCACTGGTGTCGTTTACACAAAAACTAGGAAAGCGTCCGCCCAGAGAATTGATGACCATATACAAAGCCAAATGCCAATCTACAGCTCTATATGGAGCAGGATTATGGGGCCACATGGACGTTACCTCTCTGCAAATTGCGGAAAATAATTTTTTCAGATTTCTCTTATCAGCCCCCAAAAGATCTTCGACTTACGCCTGCCATTTAGAACTGGGCGTTCCATATATCGAAGATCTTGCGAAAATACAACCGCTCCTCCTATGGCGTCGCATCTGGGCTTCAGAAAAAAACGACCTTACAAAAACAATACTGGCAGACGCAATGTCCCTGGACTACGCTTTAAAAATCAAATGGCTGGCCTATATCCGGAACTTCCTCTTTGATCTTGGAATAGAAAAATATTATTTAAACCCTGAAAAAATCGGAGAACTCACAAAAAACAAGTTAAAAACACGAGCCCTGGATCACCTGGGTAATCTGAGATTACAATCAGAAGCGGGGAAACAGTCCGTTCAGCATGCAATAATGGTCCAATCCACTCTTTTAATGCAGCCCTATTTAACTCTCGACATTGGCACTTTCGACCGATTCCTCCTGATAAGATTCAGACTGAACATATTTCACAAATTGGTAGCTTTCCCAACCCCAAATGTTTGGGACCCAAATCCACTTCCATGTCCATGTGATGGAAAATCAATACAAACCACCCTTCATACTGTTTTGTTTTGTAAATTTTATCAGGAACATCGTAAACTTTGGTTATTGACTCTTTTAAAATCCTGGGGTCTTAGACAATGTCGAGTAGCGATGTTGAGTTTGCAGCTCTTGGATACCGAAGCCACATGTTACCATGTTCTTAACTTTCTGAAATGTATACACGGTCATAGGAAAAATCTTTAAAAATAACAGTACTGTATAAACTACCGAAACTCCTTTTTATTTTTTAATGTTATCTGTAAAATACATTGCACTGCAGATATTTTTACTATGTACTGCTTTTATGGATCTTTGCAAAAATCCGAATAAAGTTTATTATTATTATTAGTATACTCACAACAGATAATAGAATATCCCTTAGCATTAACCGATTTCAGTATGGTATTGTATAGAGGTGGGATAAGTATAAAAGATAAACCTGGACTCACAGCAATAAATCATGCAAAAGGCTCAGACAGACTGTAAATGTAACTGTCAGGCTCTGATTATTAAATCCCGTCCACAAGATTGTAAACGATTCCCTATCCTAATCATTATTAGAAACTAGCAAGTGTTAATGCCCTTAATTGATACTGGTTGGCGTCAAACTTGAACTCAATCAATATGATGCACTTCTAATTTGAAGAAGAGCACATCTAGTCTCTCGACGAATTATAAACAACAAAACTCTTTGGGATTTTTTGGACTAGTGTAGCTGTGAACAAAAAAAAAGAACTTTAACATGTAAAACATAGAAGACACACAATTGGTTTTGACATAGTGTCCCTCAAGTAAACATGTAGCAGTGATGTCATCAGGTTGACTGGCTTGCGTTGTTGTACTATTGCTGTTCTGAAACGTGTATAAGCTCAATCAAAGTAGTTATTTTCATAATTTGATAACAAACTCTGAAAAACACCTAATACTAGTTTTCTCCTGGGAAACTTTCTTGATTGGGTATGCTGAACCTCTTTGATATTATTCTCGGTAAGGGCAACATTTGAGACACCAACAAAATTAGCTTATCTCAGTATACTCCAGCATTGAAAGCACAAAAAGAAAAATGACATCCCTAACTTATAAAAATCGTAAAACAATCAGACTCTTAGGGCCAGATGTAGGTAGCCCAATACCGGTCGGTAACGGCAGAAATTACCGAATTTTGGCCGTTACCGACCGGTATTGGGCATTTGAGATGTAGGAGGCATGTTTAAGGATTCGGTAATTTACAGAACGGTAATTTAAGGAATTGGTAAATTACCGAGTTCTTAAATACCGATTCGGTAAATTACCAAATCCTTAATGTAGGGAGCACTCAAGTGAGTGCATTTTTCATTTAAGGATTCGGTATTTACCACCAACTACAAGTTGGTGGTAAATATCGACATTGCCATTGACACTGAGGAGGATAAAACAATGCCGGGACGCGCGCGGGCCGGCCTGGGCCGAGGGCGGGCCCGTCCTTGCCCGTCACAGCCGAAGGAGGCCGGGCTGGGCCCCGTCTCCTGGGTTTTTGGGACAAAAACTGTAAGAGAACAATAGTGTGACTTTATTTGCTGAAACTCCGTCCCACTGGATTTGATTTTGGCATATGTGCCCAGTTGATACAACTTAAGGAGATGGGAAAAAGGAAATTAAATAAATCTATTATGGGGCAGTCTACTCTTAAACTGAAGTCAGATAATATGACGCTAATGAAATATTTGACCGGGGCGGTGGGAGCAATTGAAAAGCAAATTCTAGTGTTGAAGATGCCCTGATAAAGGACAAGGAGGCATTAAATCGTTGGAGTTTAGCAGGGTCTCAGGCCTCTTAGGGGACTCGTCATTTGATCTGCATGGTTCTCCAGAAATACCTATGGACTCAAAAAATGGTTGTATTCTTATAGGCGGAGACGAGATTTCATCAGATGATCCAGATGTGTTGGCCCTCCCTCCACCCAAGAGAGTCTGTACTAAAACAAAGAAAATTCCCCCTACAAGTCTTCCACCCCTGGTGCATGTACCAATGGCGCCATCAAAAAATGACACTCCTGCACAAATTCGAGAGTCGAGGAAGTCAGTTACAGGGCCTACTTAAGCAAGGGAAGGGCCAAACCTGGTAAAAAACAGCAACACCTGTAAAAGTAAACATAAAGGGCAAAGAAATAATATTGTCACGGAAATTGAGTGCCTTTTTTCCGATTTAACTTCTATCGTAAAGGCTCTCATTGACCCTATAGAAAATAGGTTAAGTAAGATAGAGGCAAGTCAAATCACCATTATAAACAAACTAAGTGATTTGGCTCCTGGTACTCCCAAGTTGGTCGGAACGGAGGGTGGTGAAAAAATTATTGAGAAGACTACCTGTACCTCGATTCGGGGAGGAAGTGATCACAGCAATGTACTACAATCTGCAAGGGAGGGTTTTTCATCAAGGTGTAGAGGGCCTATTAATCAGGAAAGCCCGAGGGGAGCAGGAAGAAGTGATAAAGAAGATAAGGGGATGTTGTCCACCAATAAATCCTATTCAGACCAGAAGCGTGTAGGACCGACTCTCCAAATGGCCCCCCCAGAACTCATTACCCTAAATCTCCCACCTGCTGCGGCCCCCTATACCATTGTTCTAGCAAATGTCCCATCAATAAACGAGTATGATAAAGAATCATGGGCCATTCTGCTGAATAAAACCATTCATCATCTGGGCACTAAGAGTGGCCTAACGAATGAGATGTTTGAGGCATTCAAGATGGTGAGACGGGTCTCATGGGTGGGCATGGACAGAAAGGTCCTAAAGGGGAAATGCATAGTCTTAACCCTGGGCTCACCATCATTGGTTTGTGAAATTCTAAACCGCGCTGGGTCAAATGTGTTGAGTAAGGATGAAATAAATGTCCTCCCCTTAGGCTTTTTTTATCGTTTACGTTTGACTGGGAGGCCTCAGTATTTGGGTAATCCCCATCATGCAAATAATCAGATCTTCAACGTAGCGGTAAAAAATAGATTTGAAGGGTTACAGCATCTAGAGGCTGTAGATTGACATAATGGCAATGATTATGATATGGGTAGCCTTGAGCCAAAAAGGAATATGTCTAATAAGCAGTGTATAAATAGTACCCAATCAGAATGTCAGAGTGGGGATGCTGTTTTCCGTATACAGATGACAGTACCCTCTAAACACTGGGCTTATAAAAACCACCAAGAAACCCATAGGGAAAATGATATTTTGTCAACTATAAAATTAACTATTACTCCGGTTGAATCAAATTTTAAAGGTACAGGGGTTTCTCTCGACCCGACCGCTCCATATATAGTCTTTCTTAACAGCCCTTTACAAGAGAAGACAACTAGGGTTGATGTAGGTAAAGAACGTGACATGGTCACTCGCTCTTTACTTACTCCCCGGGACTGTCAAGATTCTATCTTGGAACATTTGCGGCCTTGAGTCAAATGTTACCAATGGTATGTGGGGCGATTTTATTCGGAATTACGATGTAATATGTCTGCAAGACACATGGTTATTATCCGAGCAACACCTGGAAGGTTGTAAAACATATCATATCCCTGCTTTATGGTCAACTCATGAGAGACACAAAGGGGGAATATGTGTGTATATATCAACCATGCTGATAGTCCAGAACATAAAAATGTCAAAAAGTACTCCCTACTATCAAATAATAATCCACATTTGTAAAGCGCGAACACTCACCCGTAAGGGTCTCTAGGCGCTGGGGGCCGTCGGGAAGATTAAGCAAGCTATTGCCCAGAGTCACATGGTGCTGGGCTACTCTGCCACTGGCGCCGGGGATCGAACCGTCATCCCCAGATTTCAGTGTCAGTCGCCCTGGCCGTCAGTCGCCCTGGTCTCCATCTATTTGCCTCTGCACACAATGCTGTTAATTATAAATTTTTATAACAATATTGATAAAGATAAGTATACAGATGTGCTAAAAAACCTTAATGAGGATCTAACCGTTCAAGTTATTGCTAAAGGAAGAGAGGTAATTTTGATATGGGGTGGGGATTTTAACACAACTATATGCAACTTAAATGTGTGTGGTGGAGTAAAAAATGATTTAGATGATAATGGCTATCCTAAGCATTTTGTTCATACGGATAGAGGGGAAAGATTTAATGACATAATGGCAATGTTTGATCTTGGGTTTGTCAACAGGATGTGTTCTCCAACTGTTAATTTTGGCCCAACCTATATCGGACGGGGTTTTAGATCTGTGATTAATTTTATTATCATGCCTATTCGATATGCCAACCTGCTGGAAAAATTTCCGATTCACCCAATTGGACTTAGTGATCATTTGCCACTCAGTGTGATCCTATTGGTACCTGGCAACAATGCTACTTCTACCATAGAGTGTTTGGCATGGGATCAAGATATAGTGTTGTCCCACCAAAATGGATATTCAGTAAGGTGGGGAAGAAAAGACCCAACGTTGACGAATATGAATATAGTTACAAAGGCCATAACACCAATTTTAACATGCCTAAGTGAGGATACTCCTGATGCTGATATTTTAAATGCCTTTATGCAGATTACGGAAACTATCCAAAAGATCATGACTATCTCGAATTATAGGAAACAAATAAAGGGTAATGGGTGGTTTGATAGTCAGTGTACCAAAACCTATTCTCTTCTTAAAGCCGCACTTAGTAAACTAACTAGGGACGCGAGGAAATCAGAGCCTGTAGGAAGGCTTAAAATTTAGCAAGAAAAACTTGTAAAAGAGAAATAAAAGAACAGGCATGGGATAATCTGTATGAGGCTTCTCTGCGTAGAGATTCTGGTTCATTTTGGCAGGCTGTGAATGCCCCTTTTTTTGCAAATAAAGAAAGTGCTAGGCTGGAAATTGCGATCGATGAAAATAACTGGATCCAATTTTTCTCTAAGGTTTATAGCAGGGAAACCTAATGATGCAGTAAGCGATTTTGAGAACAGGGAGGCGGAGGTATGTGAGTCGGCTCAGACACCGATTGCAATTGACATCGCCCTTGAAGAAGTACTATTGGCGATCAGCCAAAGCAAGGGAAATAAGGCCCCAGGTCCCGATGGGATTCCAATTGATTTATTTAAGATGACTATTGATCTTTGGGCCCCACTTCTGACACGAGTTCTGGAGGCTTGTTCTTCAGAATGGTTTATAAAATCTTGGTCCGAATCTGTCATCATACCCATCTATAAAAAAGGGGACCGGGAGAGTCCTTCTAGTTATAGGCCAATATCGCTCCTGGACTCGTTAATGAAAGTCGCAGGAAGAGAAGTGCTAAATAAACTTCAAACCTGGACGGAAGATAATAATATTCTAAGCCCGGTTCAATATGGCTTTAGGGAAGGGATGGGCACGGTAGAGCAGGTTTTAAATTTTACACTATTACAAGGGAAGTATACTCAAGCAAAGACTGGGCGTCTGTATGCAATATTTGCAGACCTCACGGCCGCCTTTGATTGTGTAGAACATAATCAGCTATGGAGCATTTTAGAGGATATAAGGGTGGAACCAGCTATTGTGCAATTATTAAGCCAATTATACCCAGGAGCCACAGCAAAGATTAGATATGGCCTCAAGGGAAAGTGCACCAAGTCATTCCGCGTGGAGAGGCGAGTCAGACAAGTCTGCGTCTTGGCCCCATTCATCTTTTCCATAAATACCAACGCTTTGGAAGAGGAATTGAGGGCCAATGTAATAGACTCACCAAGACATAACAAAAAGCAGGTTGTCTCCAGTCTCTACGCGGATGACGCAGTACTAATGGCTAGAACCAACTTAGAAATTCAGAGAGCACTTTCCACATACACCGAGTTTATGGCCAGTAGGGGCCTACAACTCAATGCAAAAAAACACTTGTAATGTTGTGTGGGAAAGGACAAAAAAAGGATAAAAATCTAGTAGTTGATGATGTTAAAATTGAGTATACTAGAACTTTTTCCTATCGAGGTGTAGTCCTTGAGGGTGCAGGCTCCTGGAGTCCAGCCGTTAGGAGTAGGACCCTTCTATTTAAAAGATCGACCGCAGCATTAACACATTTTTCACAAAAACTAGGAAAAAGACCACCGGAGATCCTAATAAAAATATATATAGCAAAATGCTGGAGCATAGCAATGTATGGGGTGGGCATTTGGGGGTTTTGCATTGTTACGTCAATTCAAATTGTAGACAATAGTTTTTTAAGATACGTTTTAGCGGTTCCAAAGAGTACATCTGTCTTCAATTGCCATGCTGAATTGGGCATCGAGTTTATTACGGATCTTATTAAATTGCAACCAATTTTACTATGGCACAGAGTTTGGTCCACACCCACATTAGGATTAAATAGAGAAATTATTAAGTATGTTATGGCCTTGGACCAGGCAAGAAATATTCCATGGTTTCAATTACGTTAAAAAGCTGTTAAACGATCTAAACAGGCCGTAATATTATGATAATCCGGAGTCGGTCTGTGATATATCCAGAAAGGCACTGAAACAATTATGCATGAGTCACTTCGAAATACTTAGATGAACAGGGGAAATTAATAAAAACTCTGTCATTCAACACCAGATGATTCAACCCTATCTGTGTTGCTGCTTCAGGTGTTTTGACAGATATATACTGACCATGTTTAGATTTGATTCATTCCATCGCCTGGTAACTTTCCCAATGAAAAATGACTGGTCGAGGGACTGGGCGCTTTGTCCATGTGACAATGTATCTCAGCAATCTACATTTCACGAGTAATTATTCTGTCATTACTATGTTAATGATCTTGCAAGGTGGATTAAGCAGTATTTGAAGCGGGCGCATGGCGGCAATACAGCCCAGATTATATCTTTTTGCAACAACTGGATAATGAACATTGTATTGCAATCATGACTGGTCTTTTAAAGAGCATTCTGAAGAGTCGAAATGTAATAACCTGTTTGCCATAGTATGGACAGAGACAAGTGCCATCTACGTATGGAATGTTCAATAATATTGCAGATGTACAGCTCTTATCGTTTGTATAGAATGTTGTTTTTAATGACGATTTTGTATGAATTGGATTATTTTAGTTGTTGATTATGATTTCATACTTCTGCTAAAATCGAATAAAGCATTCTATAAAGAAATGTATGTGTGCCACATGTGCACCCATGCACTATTCAGGGGTGCAACAGGGTGTCAATGTGACACCCTGCCACCCTTGTAAGTCTTCCCCCTATTACCGATTCGGTATTTTACCGATTCGGTAATTCCCATTAATTCCTATGAGCCTGGCCCATAGGAATGAATGGGAATTACCGATTTGGTAAATACCGAATCGGTAATTACCGAATTTTACCGATTCAGTAACATTTACCACATTTTTTCCTACATAGCATTTACTGATTCTAAAATACCGAATCGGTAAAATTCAGTATTTTAGAATCGGTAAAGTCACAGAATTGAACTAATAAAAAACTTATCAGAAGCAATTTGGTTTGCCTAAAAGCCAACTATAGAACTTTCAGGAGATCACCTAACAGGGTCTAGCCCACCACTTGATTACCCCATCATTGGTACCTTTCAGTGGCATCAGACATTATTTGAAAGCTCAACGCCATTTGAGGGGGCCAAACACACAAACCTATATGGGATTGCTAACCAAAACAATGATAAAAAAATCTGGATATTGGTTACACATTTTTAAATGGACCCTAGATAAAATGGTTCATTTTTCATACCTGACTAGTGTGGGTATGCCATATCATGTATCTTTTTAATGCTATTTTCACAGTGGCTAATACATCGTTGGCGTGGCTGTACTTAACTTGCTTTAATTGAAGATTGTAAAATCTATTGTGTACTGTAAACCTACAAGATCTCCTGCTCCTAATGGGATATTAAAAAATGGAATAGAGAATACACAGATGTTTTTGATTACCATTTCCGCCCTCCAAACCCCCACCTTCCCCCATCACAGCACAAGCATATCTTATTCCATGGACAACATCCTAGTTCATGGAAAGGATTTACCTTATACCTCATCTACAAGGGAATTACTTAAGCTCAAGCAGTATTAGATTATACTTCTAATGGAAAGTGTAACAAAATATATTTCTTCAAAATACACAGGACTGGCTATAAGATAAAGCTACCTTTCGGCTGTCTGGACATTATTCTAAAAATATTCACCCAGCAATTGATAATGTAAGGGCACTGGCAGCTACAACACCTAACTATTGTAGCCTAAAAAAATCTTAGCAGGTCATTAGCTTCAGCGACTGTTCTATAGCATTAGACATCGATTAAAAAGAAATTACGGGAAAACTGTCTGGCTGTGGCATCGAGCTACATTCTTAATACATGAAACAAGAAAGCTGCCCCTCGCTGCAGTTTAGGTTGGTTGAGGCCCTCCCCAGACTCCTTCATTCATCCACTTCTTCAGTGTCCTCCCTGCACAGAATATCGCACAGGACAAACTGGCTAGCTCTGCCTCTCAGGAGAAAATTGACAAATTTACTAAACAGACTGACACTGGTGGATGATGCTGGGGCAATACGCAGCAGGCCAATGGGTTCCAGTTGTCCTCAGGCAATCCGTGACCTCAAAGATATCATGAAAGGTAAAATGGGGAAATGAAAGGTTTATCTTGCTTTTTTTATTCTACAGGACTTGCACAATACTGTACACAAGGTCACGGAGGTGACGGGCAGAGTCTCCGAGACTCAAGATGTGATCAAGCCGCATTAAACCAACCTGGTGACTCTGCAGTGTTTAGTGGTACAGCTGGAGGCCTGAGTAGAGGACACGGGGGCAGGTCGAGATGTAGTAACTTGTGCACTGGCACTGTGGGTATCCCTGAGGCTGTGGAGGGGACCGTTCCTACCTCCTTCGTCTACGACTGGTTGAAAAACTGTGAACCCACAATGGAGGTCTTGTACTGCTTCATAGTTGAAGGACTGCATCAAGCCCTGACTGTCCAGCCGACAGTAGGTGCCTCGCCCCGCTCTTTCATTGCCTAAGTCCACAACTACACAGACCGTGATGCCATCATGCGGGGCATGCAAGGCGGGCTCACTTTTCAGTCCTCCCAAGTGATGATTTTCCCTGACTACAACTTGAAGGAGCAGCAACAGTGACGCTCCTTACAAGAAGCGGAGCAAAAACTTGGGGTTATAGGCATTACATACATGCTCCTCTTTCTGGTCTGCTTGACAGTCATTTTCAAAGACACAGCCTTTTTATTTCATATTCCTGAGGCTCCTTGGGACTGGATAGAGAAGAGTCTCATCTTCGGCAATGAAGGACAGCTTTCTTCCAAAGGGGTATAGTGGAGGGAAGGCACTGGCGGCCCTCTGGGCAAGTGGAACATGGCCCTCTGGCGGCAGCCGTGCTGCCACGAATGGCAAGTACAGTCCCTTGGACCCAAGAGCTCTCGAGGCGATGATAATTCCTATACATAAGCCGGCAGCCTGCCTGGGAATAATGCATCCACTACACCTTCTCCAGACCCCCCAGATCTCACATAAGGGTCTATAAGTTTTTTCAGCTGGCAGGCATTCTATCTCATTGTAGTGTAGGTGCAAGGTGACTGCACAATGTTCATAAAACTAGAACCCCCATTTTATTTCTTTTGTAAGTTTGTGTTTGTTGGTTCGGGGGCTTGTCCTCGTTGTGAAGTTGGGGAGGTCCACTTATAGGGGTGAGGCACATCTCAGATTAGAACAGAAGGCTACTATCCCTAGTTTCACTATGACAGGTACTTCAAATTCGCAAAGTATGGTGAGGGTGTTGTGAGTGGGGGAGGAAGGATGGGGAGTTTTCTTTTGGTTGGATCCACTCCGAGGGATCACACTATTTATTCACCAAATCCTTCGAATAACTGCTCCCTCCTCCTTCCTTGCCTCTAACCTCAGTCCCCGTTAGCTATAGCGCCAAGAAACCGCTGGTATACGTTGCGCTTTACAAGAACTTTTAAACTCAAACTCAAACTCAAACTCAATCTGCACATAAGGGACTCACACTGAGTTTATTGTCAACACTACATTATGCCTGGCGAACCAGAATATGTAGTTGGGGCACAGGGTAGTGGGTAGGCTTCCAGCCCTCTGGTGGAATGTGAATGGTATCCTCGACGGGATCAAATGCAGAGCAGTGCTTAAGTATGCCCACAGAACTGTCTTCGACATCCTTCCGCTCCAGGAAACCCTTCTCCTGGGCAATCACGGTTCGTTCGTGGCCAGACCGGTATTTTCACTGGTCCTTCACTCAGGGTTCCGCCGAGGGTCGCAGGGCATGGCCTTCCTGGTTTGCAAAATTTCCCCCTAGTGGTGTCCAAAGATATGGCACGGCCTGGGTTTGGCAGTGGTGCTATTGGACTTGTCGGCGGCCTTTGATACCGTCCCTCACTGCGTCTTCTTTCAAGACTCCAGGAGATTGGACTGAGAGGGACGGTATTCAATTGGTTCAAGTCCTTCCTGACCAACTGCCAACAACTGATCTGGGCCCCCCCTTTCTCAGCTGCTGTTCCTCCTTAGGCCGTAGGAGTACCACAGGGGTCGGTGTTGAGCCCCACTCTTTTTAATGTTTATCTTTCTCCCTTGGCTAAATTGGTTGAGTCGCATGGAGCGCGTATTGTGTCGTATGCCGACGAGATGCAGCTCCTCTTTACCTGCGACAAGAATACTGAACTCGTCGGCATTTCTATCAGGAGGTGCCTTGAGGCCATTTTTCCTGGTTTCAAGAGAACCAGTTAAAATGCAACTCGGACAAGTCAGAGATTATTTTCTTTGGCTGTCCTCCTGATGACCATTGGAAATCCTGGTGGCCGGTCGATATGCATCCTCCTGCATCACCCACGTCAGTGGCAAAGAACTTAGGTATAAAGATTGACACTGGTTTAACTTTTAAGCCCCAGATTCTTAGCCTAGTTGGCCAATGTTTTGCCTTGTTGCGTACTCTTAGGAAATTTCTTCCTTTCCTATCTCATAGTCATAGGAGAATTACAGTCCAGGCACTGATTGGTTCCAGGCTCGATTACTCTAACATACTATATCTGGGCCTTCCGGAGTACCTCCTTGCACGCCTCCAGACAGTTCAGAATTCAGCAGCGAGGGCCATTTTTGGCCTTAGCCGCAGGACTCAAACCTCAGCTCTCCTCGATTCTCTCCACTGGCTGCAGGTGCGGAAGCGTATTCATTTTAAAACTCTGACCATGGCCTTCAAATCATTGCAAGGTATTGGTGCTGTTTACTTAAGGAAAAGAGTTCAATTCTATCTTCCTTCTAGATCTCTCCGCTCGGCATCACAAGCTCTGGCCATTATTCCAACCATCAAACGTGCTCGCATTGGTGGACGTTCCTACAGATTGCTGGCCCCTCAACTCTGGAATAAACTTCCCTTGTCTCTTAGGAAGCTAGTCAATCTGCTGTCCTTCCGGAAAGAACTTAAGACTTGGCTCTTTGGCTTATAGTCGTCTATGTTCCTGGTCTCTCCTCTACAGATCTGTATAGCGCCGGGACACTCTGCCCGAGTAGCCGTGCGCTCTACAAGACACCCACTTCACATAAGATAACATAACATAACTGCCACTCTGGAGGGTTTCCCGATTTCAATAGCTTCTGGGGGGGGCGACCTTAATGGAGTGTGCGACCCTGTTTTGGATCGATCTGCCCAGTATGCAGCTAATGGCCACAGCCCAACCTTTCTATCCACCTTTCTGCACAACCTGTTCATGGGAGATGTGTAGAGGGCACACCACCCAGCTGCCCGGAGCAATACCTTCTACTCTGAGGCACACATTATTTTATGTTGTCCTTTCAGGAGGGCCATTGTGTCATTGGTGCATCCAAAGAGAAGACTTCAGAGAGGCTTGTCAGCAGATGTGTCAGCAGTTCCTGACAGAAACCCGGGCATCGGTCTGGTCCTCAGGTGTCCTGTAGAAGAACCAAAAGGCCACTCTCCGAAGCAATATTATTAACTTCAATAAGGGTCAGACTGCACTCTACGGAGGGCCAATGACCTTTGAGACGCAGGTGCTCAACTTTGAAGGATGCAATCTTACTACGAAGGAAGATGTCCTGCTCCGCGACTCCCTCCACGCTCAAAATGTGTTTAAACTAGAGCTCATGCAGGAGGTTCGGGCGGTATATTTGGCCACACGCAGTTGCATATATCAGTTGAGCGACAAAGAGAGCAAACATTTATACTAGCTATGCATTCTTCACGCAACGGGCGCTTCGTGGCATACCTGGAGACTAATGGGTGCTCTCAAATAACAGACAGCGAGGACATTGTGCCACCTTTGCGGCATACTACAGCAAGCTATACTATATGGCTCTGATCAAGCAGGCCCACTGGAGGATCTACACCAGTTTGTGGCAGATGTACTGGTTTGCACCTGCTCCCTTCGGACCGTGAGTCACTGGAGGCACGTGTGAGGAGCTTGAGACAGCTCTAGGGCAACTTCACACAGGCAAGTACCCTGGGCCTAATGACTTCCCAGACGAGTTGTGGCAATTACTCTGGCGGCACACCAGCCCTTTACTACAGATACCTTCAAGGAGGCTCTTTAGGTGGGCAAATTGCCTTGTGTCTTTAGAACAGCCGAAATCATGGCGATCCCAAAACCAGGCCTATGCAGTACCAAATGCAAAGAATACTGCCTGATTTCTCTGCTGAACTCGGAGGTGAAGATCTCGGCCAAGATGTTAGTCAATCGTTGGTGGGAGTTATTCCCCACTGCCCGATTTCTCTGCTGAACTCGGAGGTGAAGATCTGGGCCAAGATGTTAGCCAACCTCTGGTGGGAATTATTCCCCACCTTGTCTACCCGGATCAGTCTGAGCTCATGCCTCGTCGGGCCACACAGCACAACACACGCAGGGTCCACAATGCCGTAGAGTCGAGCAGTAGACTGCCCAGTTATCAAACCTTGCTTATGATTGACTTTAAGAAGGCATTCAAATTCTGTCGACTGGGATTATCTGTTCGACCTTCTGAGTCGATTTGGCTTTAGACCACAATTCATCCGAACAGTGCAATTACTCTATACTACTTTCATGGCAAGGGTGCAGGTCCGGGGAGGGTATTTCCGTATGGTTTGACATTAAGCGGGTCACTCACCAGGAGTGCCCCCTTTCCCCTCTGCTATTTGCATTGACCATCAAGCCTTTAGTTTCTTGGATGCACATCAATACTTTGTTTCACGACTTTCATTGGTCTCCGGAGTTTGGCGACAGAATATCTCTCTACGTGGATGACATCCTGCTGTTCCTGAACAACCTGGGAGAGTCGGCCCTCAGATTCATCAGATACTCCAGATCTTCTGGTCCTACTCTGACCTCCGTATGAATGAGGGAAATCTTCCATCTTTCCTATCGTGCCTTGCCAGCTGTTTATGATGTGGATGCCCGGACTGCGGGCACTACCTGGAGGCTTCAAACTCTTAGTGTAGCAGAGTTTTTCCCCCGCTAGTGAACGGTAAGTTTGCGAGTGTGAGCTGCAGTTTGGATAGAATTTCTTCCCAAGCGGCAGGAAGATCTGCGCAAACGGCAGTCCGCACTGCACTCTGCCACTTGCGGAACTCCTTAAATTACACCCAGGCTTGGTTTTTATAACCTCCGATAGAGCTTAAACGTATGAGTCCAACTTGCAGACTCAGTTAGATGACCTGGCTAGAGACATTAAATTTTGGTCCGGCCCTCCCGGTGTCTCTGATGGGCCGTTCACCCATTTTCAAGGTGGCTTCCCTCCTGAGGTTCCTTTTCCAACTTCAGAACTACCCATTCCTGTTAAGTCGGGCCTTCTTCTCTAGGGTCAACATCTTGATTCATACTCTGTTATGGGGTGGTTGAATAACGGCATATGTCAATATACATTTGTGGTATAATGCTAATATTTACCTGTGAATGTATTGTTATGTAATATTTGGCAGCTTAAATAGCTAAAACACGACAGACATCAAAGTATGACTGCATGTCTATCAGTTAAATAAATATAGAAATGTACAGTTTTACAACTTCATTTATCCACAAAAGACTAAATAAATATGGATAAATACAGAAGGAAATGTTAAAAAAATAAATACCATAAATCCGGGAGCCCTAAATATGACCTACACCGCACCAGGCTCATTCAGTAACTCCAACTCTGCCACATGGTTGTGCCTTACATACAATCTGTAGTGGACATCCCTGAATATTCCTCTTTGGAGACCAGACTCGTTCTTACTAACATTCCTAAGCATAAATTGTATGAAATATACTGAATGTTACTTTGCAATATGCCGGATTGTATGGTGAGGCTGAGAGAGACTGGGGAGCAGGACTTGGGTCAATTGGATAATGAAGACTGGATTGAAGCAGTGGCTGCCCCTAGGGAGACAGTGATAGATTCCCAATCCCAATTTATCCAACTCAAAATGCTACACTGCATTTACCTTACGCGGGTCATTTGTTCGAAATAGGTCGTATCCCCAAAAGTGCATGCCTACGGTGCGGTGACCCTGCCACAGACGTACGACACACATTTTGGCACTGCCCTGCCCTCTCTACCTTCTGGAATGGGGTGCTAGGGACCTTTGAAGGGATTCTGGACTGGAGAGTGCCGCAAGATCCCAAATTAATATTGCTCCATCTTACAGAGGACATAGACGGAAACATGTATCAGAGGGCACTGCTATGGTTGGGCTTGAAAGTGTCTAAAAGAGACATAGCACAGGAATGGAATGCTACAGCAGCTCAGTCTGCTCGGAGTTGGGCCAAAAATATGGATTACTGCATGGGCCTGGAATGTCTGATTTACATGTCGGGAGAGTGCCCCCAGAAACACCACAAAGTTTGGAAGGAATGGGCTGACCTTAGGGGTATTACACTGCAACCCTGTCCGCCCCACACTGGTCTGCGACCAAGGACTTGCTCCCTCCCTATAAAGTTAAGAGCTGCTCATGGGGGAGCCAACCCACATGCGGCCTGCCTCACAGTACCAGCTTACAGTATTGTTTTTGTATTTGCTGCTACGGGGAATTCATGCTCAAGGTGCGATGCCCTGATATGTCTTCATACTACATGCTATTTGGTTTGTACCAACTATGGGAATTGTATAGTTAAAAACAATAAAAAAAACAGTTTTTCCAGAACAAATAACACAACTGCCCCTCAATTATTAAGGTAATGTGCTAACCCACAAAACAAAAACTCCTGAAATATGATGTGGTTTTAAAACAACTCACTGCGAAAACACACAAATCATAAAACAATTTAAGACATTCACAGTTATTCATTGATAAAAGGCTTTTATATATTATTATAAAAAAATTAAAAATGAAATCTCATATTTGACCCTCTTACTAAATTGGTGCATACCCTTATGAGTGCTGAAATACAGATCCTGTTACAAATACATTGATCAGCGCATAACAATTAACATCTGTTTCATCCAAATAGAACTTTGCATTGTGTAAAAAGTTATCTTAAGAAAATTTAACGATACAGCATTTCAGTCATGCTGATCGATACCTGCCACCTTTCTCAAACATTTTAATTTTCATATATTAATTAGGGCAAAACTCCAATGATCTCTCTCGAGCATTATTTAAGACAGTTAAAGGGGTAAGTACACTGCGCTCAATAGAATATATATATTAGAGACTGAACTTCCCCTCCCTGAAGAAAAGTACACAGATGTCAGCCTAATCCGTCGTGTCTTCAAAATATATTGTTTAACACGCAACGATTCCAGACATAGTGAAATGCACCAAATATGTAATCAATTTCCAGCCCTTGTCTTAGTACTCCACATTAAATCACTTCACTACATTTTTTCCGTCCTATTGGGTGCTTCACATGTGGCCTCGCAGTATGTACGAATTAACCCAAGCTTTCATTGTTAAAATTGCTGAATTATCTACACTTGGGTAACCGCTGTCACTAAAAAATCCTATATCTTGTGAGCTTAATCAACGGTGTATACTGGCATCCTGTTTGTTTGAACTTCAGATGCCAGACATTTCAGACAAGTTGCATACAGTAAACACATCTGAACTTAATCTTCAGGTTTGAAGATAACATGTGTGGATGTTATTGTCACCCGCAATTTACAGTGGTTCAACCTTCCTAGAATCAATCGAAGGAGTTTAATCAGGAAAACAAGTGATCAATAAAGTTAACCAAATGGAAACTTTTGCTAAATGGATCTAAGTACCACATAGGTAAATATTATCTATACAGTGGAACAATCAACCAATGCATAAAGTAAACTGCCTGGTGATAACTGTTATCGCTAGGCCAAAATTAAATATGTTTATGTGAGCAATCAACTCTAAAGTGTTTCAACTTCAAACGGCCTTTTGAATTTATATAATAGCTTGTCTTTGCACTAGTATTGTGCCAACTTGGAAAGTTTCCCTAACTAAGATGATAATCACTTTGTATGTTTCAGTGGTAAAGAAAGATTTACTGAATAAACATTCTATTATCTTTTAACACATTTTGGATTAAGCCAAGTAAGGTCTACCCACATCATGTTGGATATGTGTTTAGCCAGAGATTCTGGTTTTAGCATTGTCCACATATTAGCCATCAGTCAAGTAGAGAATACACTCCACAGCCTGCAATGATTTTGTGATAAAATAGTATTGTCTTAATTACATATTTTAGTGATGTGTGGTTACATATCACATCAATATCAATAAACCTAACACCACTATTGATTTACATTCACTAAAAAGGTGTATCCCTACCATTTCTGGAGCTATGTGGTTGAAGCAACACAGGACATTCTTATCAACCAAGAAGTGTCAAAATATATGCTACCTATGAACCCTTGTATTTAGTTCATCAAAAATACCACGTCAGGTTCTTGCTACTCCTATTTATGGAATTTAGTAGATTGTGGGAGTGACATCATGAAAATAAGATAGTTATAGGCTTTGTAATAACTGCAAGAGAACTTAATATGAATGCATCTGATTTGTCAAGAAGCCTGTA
Source organism: Lissotriton vulgaris (assembly GCF_964263255.1). Lineage (NCBI taxonomy): Eukaryota > Metazoa > Chordata > Amphibia > Caudata > Salamandridae > Lissotriton > Lissotriton vulgaris. Next base: position 442,500 of record NW_028249404.1, read on the forward strand.
AACAGTATCTGTAAATTATGTTTAATAAATATAGCATACGAACAACTAGATGAACTGTTTAATTTTGAATGGAGGGCCAAAATAATCTTATCTATGAATATGTGGTTACATGTATTCCAAACACATGTACTTTGATTTGTGGATTTAGAGTTGGCCCTATTTAAACACCAAATTGCAGTGTCCTCGAAGTTCCTGCTCCACACATCAAATGATTATATAAAAAAATATATATTTATGGATATAGGCTGAGGCAGACACTCTAACTTTGCTTTCTAAACAAGGTTCTCGAGATCCAGCTAGTACAATATGAGACAGGTATTTAACAAAATTGAAAGCGTAGATGGATAAATGAACTCTGTGACGGCAGTGGCAGACACTGCTTGGTCTCTTCATGTGGGACTTGTCGGCAGAGCTGTTGGTTGGGTGATTGGGGTGGTGGAGGGGAATGTAGTCCCCTGAGTGTATGAAGAGAGCCCAGGGCAAGTATCGGCAGGGTATTTACTGTGTGTACAAGGTACAGGAGATTGCCATGACTGCAACAGCAACCTGATTCATTTTGTAACCATACGGAGCATACCAGTGCTGTCCTTATGCAAACAGTTAACATTCAAAGTTGATTTTCACCAAAGGGGATGCACCTGTGTGCCTGTGGAGAGGTACTGTGACCTGTAAAGACTTGGGCACCATTTCAGCAACCCCTGATGACTTTTCTCTGCTCCTCACTACTTTTTGCTCTCTACTGATGACGGGCTAAACCCAGAAACACATGTCTAGAGATAACAGCACTACCTGCACCAACTTTGGTGAAAGACTACAGCAACTTTGAAAGTAAGCGTACTGCATTTACCATGATGCAATGGGGTGAACTGTGCTGGGATGAGAGGCAGTGTGCTTCCTCCCCCCTGTGTTCAAAAGGTTCCCTTGGGCCAGCGAGCTGACACGCTCTCCTGGGATGCTCCTGTGTGCCTGTGGAGAGGTACTGTGACCTGTGAAGACTTGGGCACCATTTCAGCAACCCCTGATGACTTTTCTCTGCTCTTTACTACTTTTTGCTCTCTACTAATGACGGGCTAAACCCAGAAACACGTGTCTAGAGATAACAGCACTACCTGAACCAACTTTGGTAAAAGACTACAACAACTTTTACAGTAAGCCTACTGCATTTACCAGGATGCAATGGGGTGAACTTGTTCTGAGATGAGAAGCAGTGTGCTCCCCCCCTGTAGGTCAGGGGTGATTTATTCCTCTCTGTGAGCTCCACCACCTCATCACCTCTCATACCTTCGACCGCAGTCCACGCTTGGCACACATGTGGCATATTCATCAACGACAGAGGAGAAGAAGCTGGTAGGAGGCAGAGAAGGAAGGAACTTTGCATCGACCCTCAATCCCTCAGGCCAGGAGGTAATGAGGACACAAAACTTGCTTATCCGAATGGCCCAAGACAAGGCGCAAAACTTAATGGAAAAAAAAGTTAGTATAAGCAGAAAGAACTTGTGAAGGGGGCAAGGCACACCACCAAAGCCTAGAGACAGAGCAAATGCAGCAGGAGGTAGCATATGTGTCAAGTACACACAGCAAATGAGGAAAGGGGGCTGAGGACGGTAAGACAATTCAAAACTATTTTACACCATAGGGGAAAAACGCAAAATCAGAAGGCGGATGCTCCAGGAGAATAACCAAACTGGAGATCACTTAGCGACAGGGCAATCACCTTTGGTCTAGTATGGGAAAAAATACCATCCCTGAAGCTAGCCCAAGAGTCAATGTCAAATATAACGCAGCAAGCGGGACCCCTAATAAAAAAAAACACAAGTAAGCCAAACGCAGTGGCACACTGCCTAAAGAGGTCCACCCTCTGTCAGCGATTATCGTCATAAAAGGTCACAAACAAAACTGTAATGACTCATAGACAGGAGTAGAGTTAGAAAGTATACTTTAATGAGTTCCCACATGTAGGTCCGACATGCAAGCCGGATAAGCGTAAAATGGCCAGCACCAACCGTCCAACCTAACTGTAAAAGGTGACGTGCCCACGAGCGCCACCGGGCAGCACGAGGCAATGGCTAACAGAGTCCACGCGCACAGGGCGCGCGGTGGGTGAAATCACTACATATATCTCCTTTCCTCAAAGAGAAGAGAGAACCAAAGCGGAAGCGGGAGAAGAAGGGCGAAGGGTAGAAGAAAGGAGGAAAGGAGAAGGAGGGGAGAAAGAGAAAGACAAGAAAGGAAGAAATATGAGGCAGAGGAGGAAAGGAACTAACGCCGGTACCTGACCGGAATTCTGACCGCTCTTGAGCTCCTCCTCAAAACAGAAGGAGAATGGCATGAATCATGAACACTGCAATCACCTGAAACAGAGTTGTGTGATACATCAAATACATCCGTAGAATTGTGCATAACATCCTCCACATCTTTAGCTTTTACAACTTTGTTCAAATTCCACCAGTTGCGTCCATTGACATGAACCGCACTGCCACACACTTTGTCTACAACAACAGGTATAGTGAACTTTGATTCTCCTTTTTTACAAACCCCTGTTTCTTTATTTTCACGCAGTCACCTACAGCAATCTCCATGCTTGTGACCCGCTTCCTGTCGTCAAAGTATTCCTTTTGCTTGGATAACCATTTCGACCTTGTGTCTGACCCTTTCATCTAGTTCTTGTGAAGTTGTTTTGGATCTAAACCATTTAGACATCCATGCAGGTCTAAATTCCGTCCATGGCTTTCTGCCTCTAAGAAGTTCAAAGGGAGATACACCGGTAGATGAATGAGGGGTGGTCCTGTAGAACCACAACATTGTTCTTACAGCAGGGGAAACAGTTTTGCTGTGTTCAATGGCCCATTTGACACAATCTCGGAAGACTCTATTGAGCCTCTCGACCAAACCGTTAGTTTGAGGATGGTAAAGAGAGCTTCTCAGATGTGTATTAGAAGGCTCTTTAAGAAACTCTTCCACATCAGCAGACACAAATTGCACCCTGTTGTCAGAAACCATGGATTTGGGGAAACCCTCTATCATGAAGACTTCTTTCATGAAGTCAAGAATCTCCTTTGAGTCCGCTCTGGATACAAACCTAACCTCAGGCCACTTATTGTGATAATCCATCATTACAATGGCAAACTTACACTGATGAGGTAGAGAATGAAAAGGCCCTACAACATCAATACCTAGTTTCTCCCACAGAGCTTCAGGGAGAGGTATGGGTGTGAGAGGGGGATTAGATGTGCGGAGACTCTTATCGCTGCTGGCACAAATGGTACACTCCTGCATCATAGCATCAATGTCCTTATCCATCTGTGGCCACTAAAAGTATTCCCTGACCCTACGTTTGGTAAGAGTGGCTCCCAAATGTCCCTCGTGTGCTTTTTAAGTAAGGTGCATGTAACACTTTCAGGAGGTATTAGCTTATCTAGTCTGAACACTAGTCCATCCTCTATAGAAAGTTCTTCACAGATTTTTATAAATGGTTGCAAGGCCACATCCACATTCCTTTCCTTTGGCCACCCCTAGAATATGAAATTCTTTACATCATTTAACACTTCATCTTTGGCCATAGCTGCACTCCAACTTTCTTCCCCCACTGAACATACATTCCTTAACTCAACACTGGCTATAATACAATCACCTTTCTCATCATAATCAATGTCATCATCACACTGAATGGCATGACTGGGAGCTGGAGGCAGGCGTGACAGAGCATCCACCCTCACATTTTTGCCCCCAGCGATGTGTGTTATCTCGAAGTTGAATTGTAAAAGCTTTGATGCAAGACGGGCTATGCGAGGTGTAGCATTACGATTATTGGTATTTCCTAAAATAGCCACCCAAGGTTTATGGTCAGTTTGTAATGTGAATTTCCGTCCCCATAGATAATTCTTGAATTTCTCAGTGCCCCACCAACATGCTAGAAGTTCTTTTTCAATGACTGAGTAATGTGTTTCTGCCTCCCTCAGTACCCTTGATGTAAAACCGATAGTATGCTCCTGAAGACCAATTTCCTGTGTCAAAATTGCTCCCAATCCATAGCTACTAGCATCCACAGTCAATGTGCATGGTACGTCAGGTACAAATGGTTTCAAAGCTTCGACTGTGCTCAGTTGTTCTTTGAGCCAAGTAAAAGCTTGTTTGCAGTCATTGTCCCACACAAATTCATTTTTATCCTTCAACAATCTCAAAATTGGACACAAAGTCTTGAATAAAGCGTGTATAAAACTCCGTCAGACCAAGCAGAGATTTAACTCCCGCTTTGTCTTTAGGAGCAGAAGCATCTAAAATGGCTTGGACAAGACTTGGCTTGGGTGTGACCCCCGCACTAGAGATGGTGTGACCCAAATATTCCACCTTGTCTTTTGAAAACACACATTTATCACGTTTAAGAACCACACCGTGCTCCTGAAAAATGGAGAGAATCTTGTCCATAATCATATCATGTTCAGTTTAATCTTTAGCAAATATAAGGACATCATCCTGAAATATCGCTACATTTTTTATGCCTTTAAGTAAGTTGACCATGACCCTTTGAAAGACAGAAGCTGCTGAAGCCAGGCCAAACGGCAAGCGACAGAATTGGAACATCCCAGAAGGAGAGTTGAATGCTGTGTAATGGTGTGAGTCTTTATCAAGCTCAATCTGGTGGTACGGAGAGGCCAGGTCTAGTTTAGAGAAAACTTTGGCCCCTGCTATCACCCCCAGCATTTCTGTAATATTGGGTAAGTGGTGCGCATCCACCCAAATTACCTTATTAAGGCTGCGTAAGTCAATGCAAATTCTCAGTTCATTATTTTTTTCCGTGCAACCACTAAGGACGAAGACCAGTCTGAGAATTCAATGGGTTAAATTACCCCTCTTTTATGCATGGACAAATGTTCTTTTTCCAGGTCCTCTCTTATACTGAAGGGTATGCTTCTGATCTTATGTTTCATGGGCACAGCATCATCTCTTACCTTTATTTTATGTCTGAACCCTTTAATTCTTACTAACTCTCCTGAAAATACAATAGGGTATTTGTTGAGCAGTTCTTCAATATGTGTGTGATCACGGATAGCCAACACCTGTTCACTGGCACCTGGACATAACATCATGTTAAACAAACCTTGATGGAACCCTCCTAATATGTTCAGACCGTGCACAGCCACATATATCTTCCTATGTATATGCCGGTTCTTGAAAATCATTACATCCTCAAAATACCCTAGAAGCTCTATTTTACGCCCTTCATAGGATACAGGTTCACGATCTGGTGGTTGTAGAGGTCTTTCCCCCCATTTTTCTCAGAAAAGTGATTCTGTAATCATTGTGATACGCACACCAGAGTCCACTAGAAGTCTCAGATTATTGTCACCAACCGCAATCACCACATACGGATCCACACAGTCGTTAGGATCTCCACTTTTTACACCTCCATTGTTTACTACAAGCACCATGTCTTTTAATTCACCCAGAGTATCATCATTGTCACTATCACTTGAGTCTTTAACACACCCTACACCATGGGTCTCCAAACCGGTCCTGGAGGGCTGGATCCATGCCAGATTTTTTGGATATCCCCAGTGAGATACCTGTAGTAATTTTAAAAATCTGGCATGGATCCGGCCCTCCAGGACCGGTATGGAGACCCCTGACCTACACGAACGTTGTGTTTTTTTATGTGTCTGACACACTTTGTCAAAGTGTCCAATCTTGCCACAGTTGCGACATACAGCTTTCCCAGCAGGACATGGTCTACCATTTTTGTGTGAAAGGGATATCCACACCTGAAACAGATGTCAGTTATTTTGAAAAAATTATTTTGTTGAAGCTCTTTCTTTTTCTTGTAATTCGTGAGACTTACCGGGGTGACCATTTCATTGTTTTTACTTTCCAGTTCTTTAATAGATGTTTGAGAAGTTTCTATGCTCTTAGCAATACGAATGGATTCATCAAGCGAAGGATTTTCTAAAGAGAGTAATTTTTGTCTAATAGTTTTGTCAAGACATTTACTTATGAATTGGTCACGAACCAACTGTTCACGGAAATTCTCAAATTCACATTCAGCAACCATTTTCCTTAGAACCGTAATGTAAGTGTCAACATCCTCCTCCATCTTTTGCGCCCTTTTGAAAAACTTGTGCCTCAACACTACTACACTTGGTTGCTTATCATATCTTTTAACCAGTTTCCTTACTGTCCTTTGGTATTCATCTGTTTCCTCACCTGCTTCATCTTCAGCCTCTGGTAAATGTTTGAGGGTGTCCCTACCTTCAAATCATAGTTAGTGGAACAATAAAAACCTTTTCCTTTGAGGTCTAAATCTGTGTGCCTCTATTGCCCACAAATAGTTCTCAAAGGCATCGATCCATTTTCTCCACACCACAGGAGGTTCTCCTGGAGTATCAAGAAAAGGTGGTGGAGGGTGGACAGCCTGAATATTGTGAAGATGTTACACGTTTCCAAAGGTAAACTTACGTTAAAGTGTTTTTAATCTGCTAAAACTGAATGAGTAAAGGTGGTATGATAAAAACCCCTTATTTCTTCGATATTGTTATGCCCAAATACATATTAATATAGTTTCATCCACGTTAATTAATTTTCCATGGCAGCTGCCATGCTGTTGTTTTTATTTTCCTTTCAACAAGTGTGTGTGCCACTGTGTAAATCTGCACGCTGACGTTTTACGCTGACTAGTTTAAGAAACACCACAGAATTCTGTCACAATCGCTGCTTCCTCAATCAAAGGAGAGACTCGCAAAACACCTTTATTCTTCTAACGCCTTTACTATCGTTCCGTTAAGAAACTCGGTACACTGCGCTTCCTATCACTTTAAGGAATACCTTGTTAGTTTCTACTTCAGGCAGGCAGAGGGAGGAGCGACGCGAGGACTAGCAGAGGCGGAGCCGGGATGCGCTGCTTCCTCACAAGTCAGAGCGCATCGACTTCACTTCCTCAGCTCCGATTCTCCGCTGCTTCCTCAGCAACACCACAACGCCAAACCGGGAACCTCCAAAGCCAGGATACAGCTCCACACTTCCCACGACGAGCCAGCACCAGTAGCACTGTACTTTTTCTCTTCAGCCTGCGTTTACTAATCCGTGGAGACAACCTCCTTTTCCTCGTGGGTTCTTAGTGGGAACTTGTACTCCTCGTCGCCAAAATCGAGTGTAATGACTCATAGACAAGAGTAGAGTTAGAAAGTATACTTTAATGAGTTCCCACATGTAAGTCCGACATGCAAGCCGGATACACGTAAAATGGCCGGTACCAACCGTCCGACCTAACTGTGAAAGGTGACGTGCCCACGAGCGCCAACGGGCAGCACAAGGCAATGGCTAACAGAGTCCACGCGCACAGGGCGCGCGGTGGGTAAAATCACTACAAAAACCCTATGGAAGCAATCAGGCCCAGGTCCCAAGTTGTACAACAGATAGAAGTGTTCATGTGAACAAGAAGTCAGGAATACCAAGCTCACCCTCAAAAGAACTGTAGAAAATTAGATGGAAAAACTGACTCACTCAAGAGGATTTGGAGGAAATGTTTAACCTGGACAGAAAGGTCATCCTCTAAAATGAAAACGGTCAATCTGACCCACCTAAGGAAAAATCTAAACCCACCCCTCGAACCCCACAACAAGACTCAGAAAAAACGCAAATGGTAGATCTGCAGTCACAGCTAAAACAGCATCCACTACAGGATATGATGCACTAAACAAAACTCTAATTCGCCATAACTAACGCGACACTTCTAAATACAGATAAATTTGACATTCAGATTTCAATTTTGCAAACACCTGCAACTATCACAATGGCAATAGACAATAAACTGGACAATTTAAATTTGTTAATCAAGAGGGCACTGGCAGAGGCTCGGTTGGAAATACGGGCATACCAATTCAACCCCATCCTGGACAAACTTACGGAGCTGCTGAGAACTATATCTACAATGGTAGAGGCAGTAAAACAGGAATTGGCACAGTTAAACATAGCAGGAATCAAAAATTTGCTTGCATTCGCGCCAAGAATTTTCAATTCTATTAAGGACACGGAGGCGAGGATTATGCTTCTCAAACTTTACTGCATCAACATAGCAGCCAATGAAAATATATTATTTTCGCAACAAACAATAAATTACTACATTTCCCATGAACACCATGGTTATAGGCACGCCCCCCTAGTCCATAAGAACCCTCTGCGTGCGTTACACATCCTCTTTCTTTGAGGCGAAAGTCCATAACTTGAACCAACACGAACTCCAACATGGAAGAATAACTTCAGCTTAACAGCTTGACGTCCATCGTCTTTAATCCGACTTTTTCTCAGCTCCAGGAAAAAAGGATAACATCACCGTAATCACTGAAATACAGGGTGGGCAAGCGTATGATATACAGACATTAAGCCGGGTGGGATAATCCTCGCCTCCGTGTCCTTAATAGAATTGAAAATTCTTGGTGCGAATGCTAGCAAATTTTTGATTCTATTACAGGACCGGAGGCTTCTGATTATGCTAGTTTAACGCTTGATTAAATACAACTGAAGTAATATCTCCCACTGGATTATAATAAAAAGTTTTAAAGGTCGATTCAGACGACCAATCTGCACAACGCATTATATCTTGGATACTTGACCCCAACCCATACGATTTCAACGCCATTGCGCCTCTCACAGAATGAGCACCAAAAATTCTAGTATCTACGCCAGATTCAGTCATCACATAACGAAGCCATCTAGCTATCGTGGCCGCTACCACAGGTTTGAAGGGTTTTTGAATGGCAATCAACAATTGTTTACAACCCTGCGGCCGCAAGGCCTTGGTACATTCCTCGTAAGCTTTCAAGCAGTGAACCACACACAATTTATCATTTGAAGGAAAAGCATTATATGAAATGTGACGTGACAAAGTTTTAGTGCGACCTGTAACATGAAAGGAAACCCCTTCCGGGGTGAACACTCTACCTGTTACGTCGAGCGCTCTCACATCCGAAGTCCGTCTGCAAGACGATAAACACAATAACATAGGTAGTTTTGCCGATAGCTGCTTTCTGGACAGAAGAGCGTTGCTCGGCCAACTATTGAATAAGGAAAGTACTAAGGACACAGCCCACAATCCTGTATACTTGGGCGAGGGCGGCTTGGCAGCCCTGATGCCTTTTAACAGCTTACATACCATCGGGTGCATGCCCACCGGTTTCCCGTCCATCTGGGCATGCCCCGCCGAAATTGCCGACCGAAATTATTAACCGACCGGTACGCTAAACCTGATCCGGCCTTTTCCGTCAGAAAATTCAAAACTTGGGACAACTCTGCCCCCACGGGATCCAAATGTCGTCCCACGCACCAATCCACCCAGTTTTTCCAGGCTGAGGAATAACGTTTCCTGGTGGAAGGCGCCCATGCCTGTCTGATAAACTCAGCAGTTTCGTTCGAAATTCCCAGCAACTGCCACTGTTCCCAGAAAGCCTCCATGCCATCAGCGACAGCTTGCCCTCCAGTAGCAACGGGTGCTGCTCCTGTTGAGGGCCCTGCAACAACCATCTCGAGTCCGGAAGCATCCGTGGGCAATCGCAGCTCCAGTGCAAGAGCCTGGGGAACCAAGCTTGAGACGTCCACCACGGAGTCACCATGACTATCTCTGCTTTCTGTCTGATTACCTGTGTCATCACCCTGGGAATCAAGAGGAAGGGAGGAGAGGCATATTGTGTCCCCTGAGACCAGTCCTGGAGGAAGGCATCCGTCGCCTCCGCCATCGGATCCGGTCTCCAGCTGAAGAACCGGTGAATCTGAAACGAGAGCCTGGAGGCGAATAGGTCCGTCTGAAACGGGCCCCACGTCGCCTGAAGCCACTGAAAGACACGAGGGAGCAGCTTCCACTCGCTGTAATCCCTCAGGTGTCTGGAATTCCAATCCGCTACCTGATTGGCTTGACCTTGGAATGTATTCCGCCACCACTGTGATCTGGTATTGGAGACAATAATGCCAAAAATCTTTGGCTATTTGAACAAGCATCGACGACCTCATGCCGCCCAGCTTGTTGATATACCTCACCGCTGACACGTTGTCCAAACGGAGGAGGATGCAACAAGACGTCTGTTTCGGGGACAAAGTGCGAATCGCAAACAACCCTGCTAGCAGCTCCAAACAATTTATGTGCATTTCTAGCTCCTGTGCCGACCATCTGCCGCCTGTGGAAACTTCTCCACAGCGCGCGCCCCAGCCCCACCTGCTGGTGTCGGACTCGATCACTACCTCCGGTTGTGATCCGAAAATTGCCCTGCCATTCCAGGCATCCACGTGACTTAACCACCACTGTAGTTCCGTCCGTACCTCCTCTGAAGGAGGTACCGAGTCCGTGTATGATAGGCCCCTCCTCAGATGTTGTATCTTGAGCCTTTGAAGGGCCCTGTAATGCAATGGCCCCGGAAAGATTGCCTGAATGGACGATGCCAGTATGCCCACTACTCTGGCCAGCGTCCTGAGAGTCACCACCTGACTGTCTAATAACTTCTTTATCTCTAGCTTCAAATCCCGCAATTTGGCTTGCGGAAGGAATAGCTGCGCCGACAGGGAATCGATCGTGAACCCCAGAAAGTCCACCGATTGCGTCGGAACCAGAATCGATTTCTTTGAGTTGACTACAAATCCTAAGCTTTGGAGTAAAGACATAGTCATGTTCAGATGCCGCAGGAGACAAAGTCGATCCTGCGCCATGAGTAATATATCGTCTAGATATATGATCAATCGTACTCCTCTTTCCCTGAGGAAGGCGACCACCGGTTTCATCACTTTCGTGAAGCACCATGGAGCCGAGGATAGACCGAAGGGAAGTGCCAAATACTCGTAACAGTGGTTGTCCCACATGAATTGCAGAAACTTGGATGCGGTGGGAAAATCGGGATAGACAGATATGCATCTTTGAAGTCCAGGCGGACAAACCAATCCCTTTCCTGCAGCAAATCTGCGAGGAGGTGAATACCCTTCATTTTGAAATGGTTGTAGGTTAAGTATTGGTTGAAATCTCTGAGGTTGAGAACCAACCTGTTGCCGCCCCCTTTCTTTTGGACAAGGAAGACGTTGCTGAAGAAAGACCGAGGACCCCTCTGAACCCGGGCGATCGCCCCTTTCTTCAGCAATTCTTCCACCTCTTCGTTTATAAAATTGTGATCTTGTAGGGAAAAATGGAGAGGCGGAGGGGGAAACCCCTGCGCTGGACGGGAGTAAAATTCCAGTTGAAATCCCTGACCGGTTTGCAACACCCACGCATCCTGCGTCAAAGCTCGCCACTGCCCCATGCAATGCTGTGTTCGTCCCCCCAACGGAAGAATGGAAAGATCTGTAACACTCACCGGAGTTCTGACTTGACTTGAAGGAAGCCCTGTTGTTTCCCGACTGGAAACGGCCCTTGGAGAATCTCCGCTTGGATGGATAGAAAGTTCCACCGCGGGTGGAGTCCCACTCTCCACGACCACGACCAAAGTCTCCACGCTGGGAGCCTTGCTGGAATCCTCGGCCTGATGAGCGGCCCCCGCCTCGTCCGGCCCTGGTGAAAACCCCTTGGCTAAGGGACCGCTTGATTCCGCTCTGGGCCTTGTCAAGGGCGGTGAAGGTGCCGACGTACTTAGTAACGTCTTTCACGAATTTGTCGCCAAAAAGGAAACCCCCCGCCAGGGGTCCCGGTTCCGCTTCCGCAAGCTCCGTGAGGTTGCTGTCCATCCGAAGAAGCAGGGATTTTCGCCTCTCGGAAGAGATGGCGCAGTTAGCGTTACCCACGAGGCAAATGGCGCGCTGGGCCCAGCCCGCCAGAATGTCCGGGTCCACTGCTTCCGTACCCTCCTTGGCCTTCAGCACCATTTCCAATATTTTCGCGAGGGGCCCCACGACGTCCAACATCTTGTCCTGGCAGCCCCGCCAGGCCCTATCCAACCCCCTATTTGGGTCCTTGGAGAACTTTCGCAAGAACGTGAGCATGCTTGCGTCTATCTCCGGAGTGTCAGCTACGCCATCTTGAATCTCAGGCCGGGGACACTCCGACCTCAAACGATTACGGACCTCCCTGCTGAAAGATTTGCGGAGGTTCTCATGCAGATATTCGGCAACCGCCGGGGGTGGGATCCAGTCCGAGGACCGGGGGTGGACGATATCCGACGGATCAAAAGTGAAAGTCCCGATTTTTTCTTCCGTCGGCTTCGGGTCGACTCTGGCCTTCTTAAAGGGAGGTGGGTGCTCCTCCGAAGTGTCGGTGTCGGTACCCGTGCCCGTATTCGTGGTAGCCGTGTCCGTATCCACAGGTATCGGGCGTTTAGATTTGGCCTTTCCGCCCACGTGGTGTTGGTCCGATGGCCCTTTCGTCGGCAGGGAAGCCAGAGACTGAGCATGCGGCCACTGCTGTCCCGCCGAGCCCGTCTCGGAAGAAGTGGCTGTTTGTTTCGGTTTCTGCTTCTTCTTCTTCCCATAGCCATGGCGTTTGGCAAAACCCTCGAGCTGCTTCCGAATAGGGCGCAGAGCCTCTGCCAGTGCCTGATGCACCGTCTGCGGGACTTGCGTCTCCATAGCCTTCGTAACCGAAGCCTGGACCGAGGCATCCAAGGCTTCCACGATATTATCTTCTAAAACAGCCTCCTGCTGCCCTTCTACAATCTCCTCCTCATCATGATGTTCCTCATCTGGGTAACAAACCCAGCCCTCCATCGTGAAGGAACGCCGGCGGTCTGCCGGTACAAGGGGGTAATGGGGGGGGTCAGCCCAAGCACACTGATACAAAATTCGTAGGCAACGTTTCCTAAACCCCCTCAGCAAAGCTGTAATCAAAGGTCAAAGACCTGGGCCCTTCGATTCCAAGAGCGTGTGCACACCCTGGGCCACGTATTGACTTTCCAACCAACAAGCTCAAGAGCGCTGGCGATCACACAAGGGGTCCCGCCGGTGTGTGGAACGCGTGTGCAATGCGTTGGCAGAAAGCCAAGGAATCAGAACGAGGCGCGCCGCCCAAACGCTACCAAAACCGCCGAATTAGCCCAAATTGGTAAGCGTGTAGGTAGCGCGCGTCGGCCAAGAGCCACCCGGAGAAGCGTCAGGGCGTACAAGGGGAGCCTCTGCGCGCCTTGCGGCTGCCGGTAACGGGCTACTATGCGGTGCGCGGCGGCCCCCTTGCCGGTCAAAGACCGTTGTCCTGGACGCTCGAAAGCGCGCGGACCAGAGGACTGACGTCCAAAGTCTATGGCTCTGAATTGGTTCGTGAACGGACAGAGAAAGTGCAACAATAATCCAACACAAAGTAATAAAACAATTCAATTCAGAGCTAATGGCTCAATCATACATACTCATATCAAATCAATACACATTAACCCCAAAGGAACAACCTAAACACAAGCAGAGTGAGGGAACCAAGGGGAGGTGCACTTAACTCTGACTTGAGCAGCAAAGAAAGAGGATGTGTAACGCACGCAGAGGGTTCCTATGGACTATGGGGGCGTGCCTATAACCATGGTGTTCATGGGAAATGTAGTAATTTATTGTTTGTTGCGAAAATAATATATTTTCATTGGCTGCTATGTTGATGCAGTAAAGTTTGAGAAGCATAATCAGAAGCCTCCGGTCCTGTAATAGAATTCCTCTCATGTGCCGCAAGGGAACCAACATAGTAACAACCAACCAACGAAAAAAGCAGATGAAGCAACACACATCAAGGAAATCCTAAAGCAAGAATCATTCTCATTAGTGGAAAGATTAAATCCACATGACAACACGGAAGCAGGGACATCCGCACCTGTCCTATCGAGTAAGGAAAAAAAAAACGCTTGGAAAAAAATGGGCAACAAGCAAGCTACGAGACAGACTAACAAAGGCTCACAGCTTAAAGCACTCCACCAAGCAGGCGCATTTCAAGGGACCAATAACCACAAGGCCACCAAGAGAACACCCTACAACATACAAAACTGGTCACCAAGCTTGACCTCACAATGGCGATCCCAGTCGCATTGGCAACAGAAGAAAAATGTCACAGGCAAGCCCACGGGCACCAAGAAAATACAAAAGTCGAGTCTCCACCACAAGAGAAACACATGGCATTGGATCACGTATCAAAGACAAGGGGAGCTGGAGAGCTGGCATCAATATAGAGAGCAGAATAACTCAATCCCATCATCCATCCCAGTGTTTACTGCCTGGTGCCCACTCACAAGATCACCAGGTGAACCTAGAGCTCCAGCTTCTTCTGAAGCTCAGGTGGTAATTACCCCGAGGCACCACAGAAAAATAAGTATACAAAAGGAGGTATGGGGGGCAATGAAGGTCCAGCATACATGCCCCCGAGGTGCAGGTACAACAAGAGGCATGCAGCTCCTAAAGAAAAGGAAGGGGGGGTTGAGTGTGCCTTATGTATTAAATTGAGGGATCTGACCAATTAGAAGAAAGAGCTCTCACACACACTGAGGGGTGTCATGCTTCATCATTGGGCAACTCCTCGTGATTTATTTATTTTTATTTAAAGAGTTTTATATAGCGCTGGCTAGACCCAAAGGTATCAGAGCGCTTTACATAAGGTTCCACATAGTTGCGAACTTACATCAGTTACAAGTTACCAACGATAACGGTAAAAACATTTAAGGAGCATAGAAGAAAAGGAAAATGGGGTGGAGAAGGGAGACGGAGAGACGATGGGAAAGTCTGTCCAAGGCCCGGCTTGTTGCGGAGTTCTTTTGATGCTGCCGAAGTGATGTGTGAGGTGCTGTGAGAAAGTGCTGTTAGTGAGTAGACTAGTGAGTTGTGAGTTTAAAAACAACTAGAGGTAATCCAGAAAAAGTATTTTAATGTTTCGATCACTCTGTTATAAGATAAGCAGCAGGTGGCCAGAAGTGGATATAATGGTCCACGTTGGCTCTAAAATTGAGTGTAGGTCAACATGTTTCTTGCCATTAGTGTGTTAAAAGTGATTATGACAACTCTTCAGGACCAAAAATGGGAAAGCTAGACTACTCAAGTATAGGCCTGTCAGAAGTACAGGTGTTCTCTAAAGCCAAATCTTACCTCAGATGTAAAAGGTATATAGTATACCTATAGACAATCAGTATATGAATCGACCCAAAGAGAACAGTAAAAGGAACAAGTTCAGCTTTGAGTCATTGCACATACGTTTACATGCAGTGCACAAATAGATGTACATGCTGAGGATAATGCCTCGTGAAGGTACATGCAACTTAGTAGGTGTGTCTAGTGGCCAGCCAAACAGTCAAAATCTCATGCCTATTCCCGGAACTCATTTTTTCTTTTCTTCGTTTCCCCATTTTATGATGTAACTAACTTATTGGTTGTTTCTTTTTCACACCTGATTGCAATGTTTTATATTAATCGTGCAAATAAAGAATTCATTTATTTATTCATTCAGGTAACTGTTCAATAAATTAATACGACACAATCCAACCCTAAGAGGTCGATTACAAGGTAATTAAATAAAGTAAAAGACGGGTTCACAACTCATCCTTTGCTCGCACAAGTGGGGGGAGTGGCCTCTTAGCCCCGAGCATAGGCACCACTTGCCGGGATGTACCTTATGAAGTGGTGTCAGGCACCGAAAGAAGTGGCGCAAGGAGACAACCTTGGTAGACCAATTGGTGGAGTCCAGGCAAAGTCTGCTCCGCTTTTGTGTTTGCTACAGATGTCTGTCCTCTTTTTCGTCAAATACTCACTGATGCCATTTGATTCATTTAACTTCCCAACATTACGAGACGATTTATTTTCGTATGGATGCTCTATAATAAAATGTACATTAAAAAAAATACATATATGTGAGCCATATTACCACCCTGTCCTCCACCGCTGGGTTTGCTCACTAACACAAGTAAGGGTGGACTTCTGGGTCTCGTTTCCTAGAGGTCGGCCTCAAAATGGATCAGAAGGTTAAAACTCACTGCTGACACCTACTCAAGTTCAGATTCCTGCAAAGACACCTCTGCCTTCTATCCTTTACAGGTCGGTTAACTGAGTACCGTAAAAGTGAGTGAACGTAACACCTGTCACATACACTGCCTAGGAATGGAATACGCGATATAAAACCAGCTACGATTATAGAAGAATCTAACCTATGTCTTAGTGACATGTCTCTAGATCTCAAATGTAATGAATTCTCTGCACTTGGAGAGTTGTCCGCGAGCCATGGAGTGAATTGCCTGGTGTGGTGACGGGAGAGGGTGGCAATGCTTACTGAAGATCAGGACATGGTGGCATGTTTTTTTTCTATTAAAGACCTCTTTCGTTATTACTGTTCACGCCTGCTACTGTACGCTACAGCAGCCTTCCCCTCTGTACATCTGCGCTGTCGTGAGACAGGGCGAGGGGCGTCTGGCTCACTGCAGGCCTGTGGCTGTCCAGGCTCAGTGGCGGGCTGAAGGAAGATTCTCGGCCAGCCCTCAGGCTCTGCACGTGAAGGTTCAGACGAGAACCCTTTAAAGTCAGAAACCACAAGCAAGAGGGAAGGCCCATAAACTTGTGAATAAAGTTCCCCCTTTAAAAATCAGAATTACCTCCGGGAATTTGTAATAGAGGGGACGGAGGGGCGGCGGGTGGCATCGTCTCAGGCAGAGATGGGCTGCTCGCGCCTCTGCAGTCTGCCGAGGGTTGTAGATGGGGCCGGATTTCAGTCAGAGACCGTGGCTGGTCAACGAGAGAGGGAGAAGCGAGGTGCCGCGAGACCCTGAGCCTGGAGCAAGGTATTTACTGAGCGTGAGAGCAGACTGACAAACTAACAGAGATCTCGCTCCATCTGTCCCGTTTCATCTCCGCCTGAGCTCCACGTCAGTCAGTCCTTCTGCCTGCTTGGGTTATATGCACCTCCCCCAACCCTCGTTGTACCTGTGCTAATATTCGTCTCCGCAAGAGCGCCACGTCAGCCGTCCGTCTGTCTGTCTGCTTGTTTTATGTCAACATCACTGTCAGTGTATGCGTGTTTTTTATATCCGTCCGCCGTGCACGTCAGTCAGTCTACATGCGTTGTATATACCTCCTTGCCCCCACCTCCAAGTGCATCAGTGCTAGTATGTATCCCCCTCAGACCTGCAGGTCAGTCAGTCCCTCCGTTTACCTGCTTGTTATCTGCCTCTCTCCCTACCACCCACCCCTTTGGGTACCCGTGCTATTTCCCGCTGTCAGAGCTCCATGTCAGCCGTTCTGTCTGCCTGCTGTTTTTAAGGCAGCCGAGAGTGTACCTGTGCTACAAAGCAAACACTCAGACGTCGGTGTGTTCTTGCGCACGTCTCTGTCGTGGCCTGGCTGCACGGTGCGCATCTGTCTGTACCCTAGGCGCACACTATCCCACTAGTTGTCACGGGCTGTGTGTCTGTTTAATAGCAGACATTGTATATCTGCATGTCTAGGGCGTGTTTAGCTATAGTTAATTCTATACTCCGTATCTCTGTTTAGTGTCAGCCCGTCTACACTGTAGTCATACCTTTATTGGATGCTTAACAGCGCTTTATCCCGTTATTATATATCTAGCTATAGTTAATTGTATATATTTCCTATGCCATTAGCTTTGGTGTAGGTCTTTACTGCATGTAAAGCTATATGTGCTTGCATCTTTACTATAACATCTGACTGCATTCCACGTATGTTTATAACAAACTACGCAGTATATCTGGCAATAGAGTATATATAGCTGTAACATCTATAAATGTACTAACCGTATGGCTATAAGGTTGGACTAAAATGCACATATGGGTGCTCGTTTGACTATGCTATGCAGAACTTTATTTTATGCCTTGCTGTCTAACGTCTAACTATAGAATATGTAGAGCTATGCTACAGCTTAGTGAACCTACGTTCAGCTACTCAAAATCCGTATATTTATTATAAAGTGAGAATATTACCTTCAGTCTATTCTCAGCTAGAGCACGCGTCTGGAACGTATCTGTTTCCTGTACGTTTATCCGCACAGTCGAGTGCGCCTCAATTCGTTGGGGCCATACTACCTTATAAAACGTATGCCTCCGATGTGCATTCCCTGCGGTCTGTGATGTGACTCACAAACAACCCGAGAAGGGCTCTTCCTGCCCTACACCCCCTGCTCGCCTCTATCTCCGTGAAGAACCAAAGAAGTCACCAATGAATGCGCCCGTCGCATCTATCTGCGCCGGGTCAGCCGCGCACTAACACCATCAAACTAACGGGAATATGATTAAGATATTCCTGGAGCTTTTCACCACACCAATATAAGAATCATTAGTGTCTTTTGACCACACAAGCAAGCGGGCACACGCTTGCTATATACTCTTTCCTGGAAAAGCAACATATCGCCTCGCGTAGAAAAACTAAAAAGATAGTAGCTGGACTATTTTTACATTTCGTACACTATAATAGCGTGATATAACTAGAAATTAACGAACCATGCTGATAAGGTCGCCGCATGCTTATAAAATAATGTCACCTATTAACACTCACACACACTCACTATATATATATATATATATATATATATATATATATATATATATATATATACACACACACGTCAAAACACTTGCCGCTACACTGTGCATGTTTAATTTCCTCTTGTGTGCGTGGACGTTTTAAAACAGTGAACAGTGTGTGGGGCATAGAGAAACAGACATATTAACATAGGTCGACGTATATACCTTGACTGGCTGCGCACTATACGACTATTACAGGAATATAAAATTTATCAAAATACATGTGCAAATTATAAACAAAAAAGACGATTTCACAAATTGCTAGATGATGAAAATCCGAAATGGCTGTATCTAATGCCGTTACTTGGGAGATAAAACTTGCACATCCAAACGCTAGGCATGTTCTTTTGTTAAGGACAAACAGAAATTGAGAAAATATTAATGTAATCACCTTTCTTGTTATGGCTGTTCTATGTTTTTTTTTATCATTTTGTTTGAAACAGATTTACACTGGTCGTTTGAAATTGTGTATTCACAAATCATGTTTGCATCAAATCCACACTATTAATTCAGTCTCGACCAGCCTATCGTAATTACGGCCTAAAATGTGTTAAAAAATTAAATTTTACGTAGGAAAAGCATTATTATAATTTAGTATTAATTAGTTTTAAATATTTTAAATGAGTGGGTTGTTTTATTAAACGTACGTTGTTTCCTCCTTCTTAATGTCCAGTTTTCAGCAAACAGACGCATATATATATATATATATATATATATATATATATATATATATATATATATATATATATATATATGTATATATATATATATATATATATATATATATATATATATATATATATTCATAGCCTTTTGATACGTTATTTATTCACAATATTCTAATTGCACTTCGTCTGATATTGCCAAACAAAACTGACACAGAAGCTTTTTTGTCCTTCATCGGGGACACTTGGAAATGTTACCGTACTGTCAATGCGGCGAGCACGGTCTAGTAAGGTACCGAAAAGCTTCTAAACACCAGATGGACGGTATCGCTTTGGAAATGGAAAATAAAAACGCATTTTTGGCTCATAAGGGTATTTATTTCGTTTCAAATACAATGTGAGCATCAGCTTTACCGAAGCTTCACTACAGGTGGGCCGCGCACACCTGGCCGCAAAAAAGGTATTTTGGCAGAAAGCCGCACGCGGTGCATTCTATCATGCTTTATAAACCATCTCTTGGGTTTGTACCGCAGGTGTGATCCTGATGTTTTTTCTCGGTGCCTTAATTACTTTAAAGTTGTCTAGACATCATTCACCTCAGCAAAGAACGCACACAGCCATAGGCCTAAACTTTGACATTTGGTGTGCAGTGAAAATAACCAATTTGTATTCGTTTCCATTTTGAACGTTTCATTTTTCAGGGAACCCCGCAATATTTTGTTCGCAGGCCGGGCGAGGTTACAAGGCGGTTGGGTGGCAATGAGCTATGGGTATTTATGGCAGCCGTGGCTGCATATACATAATTCGCACTCATTAGCGCGGACTGAGCAAGATTGTGAGATTTCTCCATCCCCTCACCTGAAGCCCTCTAGCTTAATGTACCGCAGGGCAGGGAGCATGTGGTACTGGAACACGATGAACACCTTGTGCCTATACGAGAAACAGCGCGCGTATGGAGCTTTGCCTAAGGATGAGATGGTTTTAATTATAACTTGATTTCAGATAGCAATTCTTATCTCCCTTCGGCTGTTTCTAAGCCCTTTGAAGTGCACACGTCACTATTTTAGGCGATTTAATGGTTTGAGTGGACACTTACTTTGGAATAGCAAGGCTTCTCCCCCTGACCTAAATTAGCGCCTGCCAGTCCCATCACAGGGTGCGGGTGTTCAAATACGATTTCAACTTATATCTCCATCTACTGGTTTGCATACACCTGCATGTATACCTGCATGTATACCTTGCATGTACCTGCATACCTTGATGGCTACGATGTGAGACGATATGTGTACCTCAAAACAGTGACTAGGCCTGTTAATAAAGAGCATTTAATACACAATGAACACGCTTCGGTAAAAATTGTAAAGCCATTAGGTCTGGCTTTTGCAAAATGGGGCATTTTTTTGTTTTTCTTCCTATTTTATTGCAAGTATAGGCCACAAAGGAGAAAAGAGAAAATGGCACTATCTCAATAACCGATTTACTGTATGCGTGCACTAAAATAATAAACTTTAAAAAGTGACCCCCTGATATAATTTGAATGGAATGTTATTTGTGCTTCTTGGAGCGCATTTGTACTTGGACAGGCATGGAATCCGTTTTTAGTTTCAGTGGAAACTGTAATTGTTTCTGGGGCTGAGACAAAGTACTATCACTTTTGAGTTACTGTAAACAACAGACTGTTAAAAAAGACATTAAAACACAGGATGACTACAAAATAAAAAATGGTAATGGAAATAAAATACATTGAGCAAAAGCAGTACTGACGCACGAAAACTGGCACTTAAGTGGTCTTGTTTTAGTAGGAGTGGGCATAACTTGTGGAAGTCGGTAAAGCATAATCACGCAGAAAAATGTCACAAATTACGCTTGAAATATGCAAGAAGAGTAATTCTGCATTGAGCGCTATTTCTTAGCATAATAATGCCCCTAAAATGGAAGTGAGCCTGCAGTTTGTGCTAAAGGCAAGAGAACACAAATAGCAATCCGTGAGCTGCCACTCGCTAAATGTGCTCCTGTGGTAATACATTCCTCCAACTTACTAGTGAAATGGAGTGCTATTTTTTAGCATACAATGTACTCTTGCATCCAAAATGGATGCAAAGATGCATTTCGAGCCAAGAAACAGTTCTAAATGCAGCAAAAGACAAAGAGTGAGTGCGCGATCGTCCTCGCTAAATGTGGTCTTGCATTAGGATCTTTTTGACAAAATTATGCGAGGAGTAATCGCATAATTATCAGCAATTCCCCGTCACAGAGTAGCACAGAAGCGCGAAAATGACCTAATTTACCAGCGTGATTGAAATTGTGCCCAGGCCTAGTTTTTTTTAGACAGTTGTGCATGTTATCAAGCAAATGGGTTGGACAGGCCTGACACAAAGCGTCTCTCAATGCAGTGCTTAATTTGTAAACTAAAAAAAAAAGTAAAATAAAAAAGAAGTCAGGGCCCCCCATGTTTTTCAACAGAGACCAGCTTGAATTAATACATGTCACGTTTGCTGAATAATAATGCAGCCTAGTCCCGAAAACACTTCATTCCTGCATAACTGAACGTCTCTATATCTGACAACTGCACGGTCTTTTTCATCCCCATATCCCACTTTGTTGCTCTTCTCTTATTGTTCTCTTCACATTCTTTCCCCCTTTTATGCCTTTCTTTCTCTTGCTCTGTTCCAAAGTATTATAATGAAAAAATAAGTCCTCCTCTCCAAAAAGGGCTGCTGATGCCTACAAGCAGCAGATGGACCGCCACCTCGAGGCATCTACATATGTGTGCATTCACATTCATGATATTTTATCATGAAATGAGGCTGCAGGACCGCGAGAGCTGTCTCTAAGCCCAGAGCCATGAATGTCAAACACACTGTGCAAGGCGAGCTGCCCCTCCCAGGACACTGCACGGAAATACACCCTGAAGGAAAGCAAGGCCTTGGAAAGCAAGGCCTTGGACGGCCCGCTCGCTTGTCTCCCTGTGTGTGGGCGACAGGCGGTAGAGGCTACAGGGTCACTTCACTATTAGCAACAGCGTGAAACAGGGAACGCAGACCGACGACGCGATCATTGGGAACTGCAGATTTTCAGACGATCTGAACTGTGGACAAACACATACGAATGAATAATCGTAAAGACAGTCTAGCATGCTTTTTTGGGGTTCTGGTGGTCACCACAAACTGTGAAGGCGTCGATCTCCTCTTTTATGTTGTCAGCAGTTCATGCGCATGGCGGACGAGGAGCACAACGCATCCCAGTGCGTTATTTACATAGTCTGCCTTTGTAGGACATAAATACATTAATGAAAAGCATAAGAAAACGTCATTGGCAACACGTACTGTGGTTCAGTAATGTCACAGCAAGGGTCGGGAGAAATGTACACACTATTTAGCCTTCAGCCCCTGACGTATTTTCATTCCACCAAGACCACACTACACAACATATAGATATCGACCTATTCACACATAAAGCGCACATCTTTCACATTTCCAGTGTCATAATTTGGCATGATTGTTCATTTTTTTCTTTTTTAACATATATATTTGTACATATTCATTCACTTGGGAGTCTGTAATGGCAATTCAAGGCAGAAGGCTAAATAGGAAATCAGACCATGGCGGCCATGTTGGAAGGCCCATGATATTGGCCTCTCTTAATCAACTTTATTGTTAAATAGTTTTTGTGATTTATTTTAGGGTTCAAATCCCACCACTCATGAGTGTGGCATCTCCGTGGCCATACTAAGAGTGAATTTCTACAGGTAACCATGTATGATTGTCCTACAACGGCACAGAGAGTGGCTGGTTACATACTATGAAACCGAAGGTCCGGTTGATTATAATTTCATCAGAATGCATACATTGTACTGTAATACCATAATACATCGTTGCCCCTAATGCTTTGCTTCAAGTAAATGATAACTTCTCCTTTTTAGAGGATATAAGGCTATATATAAGGATATATATCAATTTCCATTCCACTGTTTACTTGACCCTTTCAAAAGACTTTTATTATTCATGACCAAGTTTGCCATTAAAACATTTGATCTCCTACTGATACATTTTTGAAATTTGGTAAATGTTGGTACACAATTTCATGATTTAAACCTCTTAAAAATGTATTGCATGACGTAATGTGTGCACAGCAATGCCGCTTTCAACCCTTGCCTCAACACGATATTCCTCGCTAACTGGGAGTAAGATCAGATTCTACTAACTAATGAGATGACATATCTGTTTGTGCTTTTTCAAGTCCAAGGATAGAAAGGGAAAAGTACAGGGTGTGTGTGTAGTATGTGTGTAGTAGTATTTGTATAGGTCACCGAATCGACCCCCGAAGGGGTATCTCGGGCGCTTGTACGCATACCGCTGTGGAACCCTTCCTGGCTTTTCCCTGTGAAGTGCCCACTCCTAGGCACCCCCAAGGTGAAGCCAGGCATCCTAACATTGTTGGGGCGGTTGTGGAGATTAAGCAAGCTATTGCCCAGAGTTGCAGAGTGGGACCCATGATTAGAATAGGCACGAGGCGAGAATTATCAGGTCCGCGGAAATTGAGCCCAAGACCCGCCGAGGCGGGAATTGAATCCTGGTCCCGGGCTAGACCTCTGCATCAGGGTCTGCCACTCTAACCATTGAGCCACACTTCTCCACAAATCTCATTGCACAAATCTTAACCCTGATAAGTGCAGTAACAGGACTTGCTGAACATACCATAATTAATTGGGCCGACCATAATCGGGGCCTTATCCTACATATGCTTGATATTAAATGTAGCGATGAGCGGGGAGACTGTTTGTAACCTTTTCAAACGTCTATGGAAATTTTCTCCGCATTTGAAAGATTTTCACTTTAAGACATCCCTTTAAAAAATGTTACTTTTATGACATGTTATGTTGCACGCATCCTTATTGGACTCTACAAAAATTGTTTGGGAAAAGTACCCTACTGAAAAATCATTCAGTGTTTTTCTCTTTCATTATGTCAACGGTGATATAAAATGTAAAAATGCAGTGCAGCAAAAAATACTTACGTTTTTCAACACGGAATTATGATGACATTGTATAGTTAGCAAATTATTGCATTCTTTGGGTCCAGTTTTGTTTGGTGAGTTCCACTAGTCAGCAAATTATCATCCCACTGTGCAAAGAAAACCTTCAGGCAGATGGAGGAAAACTGGGAATCTTTGTGAAGGGCAAAAGCCTGGAAGGGAGAAAAACTTTGTAAGTGAAAGAAAATCTTTGTGAAACCCTACCTGCATCTCGAATGTTGATGAAGTTAATGTGCATACTTTTTACGCAAGATATTAACTTCTCTGTTTACAATTTGACATTACAGTGGCATGTTCAGAAGCAAAATATAATTTTGTTACATTTAGTTTCGCTTTTGCTTCTAAATCCCTTTTATTTTTTCATGCCTTTAACCATTCAGCTCTAATGGAGTTCATATTGTATTCGATATGCATGTATACAGTAGTACCTAATGCACGCAGCATCAAACAAAAGGTAATGAAATATATGGGATAAACTATAATAAGGAAATTAGTGAGGCATGCTTATACTGGGTTAGCAGGCTTTCAAGTCTTATATATGCATAAGGTAGTGGACATTATTATGAGCTTATACGTTATACCACTCTCAGAATATTTCACGAAAATAACCAATTTTTATAACTTATTCTTAGAATTTTGCTCAGAAACAGTGCAATATTACTGGATGAGCCAGGGTCAAAGCTTTCCTCCATTTGTTACAGTAGTTGTGGACTACTCAGAAACTCGGCAGTAAGCCGCACTCAAATCTGGAGCATACCAAGCAACAAAAACTAATGGTGTGCCATGTTGCCACATTTTGCTATTGTCATAATAATACTTAATTATGTAGCATACAGCTCAAGCTGTCTCTTAATTCTTATGTAACAGTTGCCTTAAATGACATGAGTTGAATCGCCCTCAGACTGGTGAGTGGCAGAGATTCAAACCTATGGCTTGCGCGTTCCATATTTGGAGCATGTATCCAGAGCACAGAGCTATCTAATATTAGCCTCTTCCTAGCATGTATCCGATGGCCAGAACTGCAGAGAGCTGATGATGGACAGTGAACTTGTGACACCCTATAAAAAAACAGCATATGAGTAACCAACAATTCCTTCAGGCTGGTACGAGGCGTGTACCTTATTTAGAAAACAACTTTTCATGCCACACAGGCAATATTGTACTGTCTATGGGATTCCCACTGCTACTCAAATGAAACCCTTATTTAATTTCTATTACTTATTTGCATTTATTCCGATTTTTGCCGCACATAAGTCGAGTACCCCACAGCATGTAAGGGCGGAAGGATTTAGAGCAGAACAAGAAAGAGTGCGAGAAACCGTGAGAGAAAGTGAAGTGGAAAGGATGACTTATTCCTACCTGTACCTACCAAGTATTTGAAAGCAAATTACTCATGCGAAGACCACAGATTTCTCTCCTTCCTATAGGTCCATCCGTGGGGATCTCTCCTCGGATCCCCTGTGGAAAAATGGAACATAGTTCGTACAAAAAGGTGGCAATACCTGCATTGCGAAGTCACGTTAGCCAACACTCTAGATTCAAATCAGTTCAAAAGGTAGCTAGGAATGTATGTGGTTCTGTCGCCCACCATAGACTTGAGCATCCTTGGCATGGAGAGAAGAACACTGGCCGACTACAAGCTGCAGAACTTGCCATTACGCACAGCACTCCACCACACAATGACCAGTACCAGGAGTGACTTTCCACTTCACCTGCAAACACCAATTCATTTTGCTTGGCGGGGGTAGGAGAGTGACCCTTTCCCCTTTGAAATGGTATGTTAAACTTTTTTTATAAAATGAATGTCTCCATTTTCCCACGGTAGCAGCAGCAACTTCGCCCGTCCAAGAGTTTTAACATTCAGAGCAAGTCAATAGCCCCAGAAAAGAGACTCCCATGTATATTTACTTGTTCAATATTTCAAACTCAACATCCTAAAATTTAATTCCAATAGTAATTTGCAAACAATTTCTGAAACGTGTTTGTAAATTGCAAAACATTCGCTGCAATACAAATGGGGTCTTCTCAAATGTGGTTCGGCCTAATGACGAACAATCCATTCGAAGTAGATAGTGGCAGGACAAAGTGAAATAAAGATTGGGCGACTTGGTCAATTTTATGAGGGTTCACCATGGAAACTGCGCTTGATGAAATAAAACACAACGGAAAAGCTGGAACAACAATCCTTTCTAGCAACAGCGTATGGAAAATAATAGATTTCGTCTTAGAAGTAGGTTGCAATACTAGCTGCTGCTTTGGAGAAATATCAATATGCAGGGCTTTAAGGGAGCCAGGTCCATCCTGGTCGCAGTAACGAAAAACAGACATTTTAACGGGTCCCTGTTGGGCACTATATTGATGACTAGACGCAACAGGCAAAATCACCCATCGATTTCTAGCCAGGGCTCCATAACTTTTTTTCCCACATAAGGTATCCACGCTAAATTTGTATAATTTATTTCCAACATCCTGAGGATTCTAAAAGTACCCAGGGTAGAGGACGGAGTAAATAGGCAACATCTTCATTTTGAGATTTTTAGAAAAATGTGCTCTGGATAAAAGTGTCTTTTCCCCCCTAAAAACGGCATCAATGAACTGTTTGCTGTGCTAAAGTCACCATCTTCCCAGCTTTCAAGAACATGCAGAACTGAATAAAAAAAAGAACATTTTGTACCACTTTTTTGGCATTTTTCAGAGAGGTAGCCCATGTTTTCTATTGTTTTTGTGCTTTTAACCTCCTTCCAGTTTGGGTTGAAAACCACTGTAAAACCCATGGAGCATCCAGAAAAGCTATTGATTTCTGAAAAGTAGAAAACATTTCAAATTCAGCAAGGGGCCATATGTGTAGATACCTCAAGGTTTTCCCAAAGAAACTAACTGATGAAGTAAAGAAATTCTGAAAATGAGTAGGAAAAAGGGCCATTTGTGACAACGTTTTCATCTGTAACTTTGTCGCAATGGATGACTTACAAAAACATTGTACTAATATGTCCGCTAGACCCTTTTGGTTGCAAGGATCTATAGGGTTTGTAGGTTCTCCAAGTACCCAAGGTACCTAGAGCTAACAACTGAGCTGCACAGTATAATGGTTTTTCATTGTGTACAGAGTACAGACCAATTCACATGGTAAAATATGTAGAATGAAACACGAGTATCATGGAAACATATGTATTTCTGTAGTGGGCGCAAGATATGGAGTTTAGGGGCAGTGGTTTTTTGTACATCTCTACATTTGTGGGTACCATGCTAGCATATGATATAGAAGGCATTTTTCAGAATGTCTTCTTTTTTATACACTGGGTTACATTTGGAAGGCACAAATACAGCAAAATCCAATTGGTAATAACAGGTGTTCTATTATCCTACGCCCCACATATGTGCCTATAAAAGTAGTACCTCACATGTGTGGGTAAGCATAGTTCCCTCAGACAGGAAACAGCACAAAACAAAACATGGTCGCATCACATTTTTCCACTGAAAATCAACATTTTTTTGCAAAGTGGGTAGCTGTGGATTTTAGGGCTCAACTCAGCTGACACCTAGGGAAACCTAGCAAATGTGGACATTTTTCAAAACTAGACACCTGGGGGATTGTTTTTTTTTACAGAATCTCCTGCAAACCTCAAACTTTGACAATAAAAAAACATTTTCCTCACATTTCTGTGAAGGAAAATTCCGGAGCCAAAAAGTTCTCTAGGGAGCAAAAAACTATGTGTGTGTATGGTGGGGGCATGTATGTATATAGGCGTATATATTAGGTCTGGGCGGTAAATTCCATTCCGCTTGCGGAATTTGGGTAATTTCTCATTCTGCGGAGATCGCGTAGTTGCCAAAAATTCCACGACCCGCACTTTGAGGAATTTTTTGCTTGTTTGCGCTTTCAAAATGCGTGTTCATGAGATATTTCTCCCAAGCACACAAACAGCATTCCCGAACAGGAAAAAAGCAGTGCAAACGGGCGGAACAAGCAATTCCGTAGTTCGCAGAACTTTTGCGTGCTCGTGGAGACTTTTTACTGTTTCGCTGAGCTTTGCGTAGAGCGTCTCCACAAATTCCGCCCACTCCATGTATGTGTGTGTATATATATATATATATATATATATATATATATATATATATATATATACATATATATATATATATGTGTGTGTGTGTGTGTGTGTGTGTATATATATATATGTGTGTGTGTGTGTGTGTATGTATATGTGTATATATATATATATATATATTTCCAATGTTGCTCGCTCCAGCCACCAACTCCAGCAGGGTTAGTAAAGAAAACGAGGCAGACCCATCTCGCTGCAGTTTTAGTTTATTTTCACCAGTCCTCACGACGCGTTTCGGCAGATCCCTGCCTTGATCACATATATATATATGTATCCACCACGGAGACTTGTCAAACGATTTGAAATGCGGCTGCCGACTTTTTCAGCGAGGGGGTCCGTGTGGCGGAGCAAATCAACTTCCGCTGCAATATTCACAGAATAGCTCCACAACACCTCCGGCAAGCAACACAGCAACACCAGCGAGAGAGGAGACGGACCACAAGATCAGGTGCAAAAGATTTATTTAGCACAGGGAAACAGCTACGCGTTTCTGGCTACACAAGCCCTTGATCAAGGGGCTTGCCGGAGGTGTTGTGGAGCTATTCTGTGAATATATATATTCGCGGTCACAAATCGAGGTGCACACTTGCGAAGTGAGTTAATACGTTTTATTTGCCACACGTATACTACTTGGGCAGACACGTTTTGCCTGCACGCCTTCCTCAATGTCACTCGTTTTTCGAAAACAGTATCATATTTAAAAAATAAAATAACAATCAACATAAAGAGAGGACAACGCAATTCATTACAATCATCAAAATAGAGGACAGCAAGCAATATATTTGCCTATGTCAACTTGGCAGCCATTTTGGAAGGGTAAAATGAATTCATTTTCCTTCACTTTTTACTGTCCAACAATACTGTTATTAAAATTTCATATATCAGTTATGTCAGCAAAATCAATTATGCACAATCCCTATTCGAGCATATGTTAATATCTTGCCAATTGTCATAACAATTAATTCACAATTTATTATATAACAATTTTTGTGCCTTAAATGGGCTATAGGCAGGATCGATGTGTCTTGGGCAGTTGGCCTATTAACATCTCAAGATGACCTCCCAATATTGTCCACAATTATTAAGCCCTGAATGGGCAATCACTCTGAGTTTAATATGGGGTCTATCCCTTATTATTTAGGGGTTGTGCTCCTATATGCTTGACCTTTTCTCATGACTATTTTGCCTGCCTGTATTTTCCAAACTAATTCTGTAAAAAGGGAACCCAAAGCAATCTGGAATTCTATCTTCTCACGGATTTATCCTTTTCAAAATTAACCTCATTGTGGATTCCTACATACTTTTAATCAATGTGAATGCAGAGCTCCTCTTCATTGCTCAGGCCTTATGGGACCTGGGTCTGCAGCTCAAGAATATAGCACGATTCCAACTTCCTGAGTTTTCTAGTTCTGTCTCCTCCCCTTTCACTCTCAAAGACCTGATCCAGGCAGAAAAATGTCAACAAAGTTGCATTAGAGTTATGTTTATCCTCAAAATGCCGCGCTACCGGGTACGTTGCATCATGATTCTTTATTGCACGCATGTGCTCAAGAATCCTTTTCTTCGTTGGGTGAATAGTACTCCCAACGTAATTTCTATTACACGGACATATTAGACAATACACTGTGTAATCAGAATTACAATTCATAAGTTTTCCAATTTTACGCTTTGTTCTCCTTCCCGGTACGCTAAACTCTTTTACTTTCTGGCTGTTTCTGCAATCTTTGCAGCTCATACAGGGATAGAATCCTGTTATCTGGTCCTTCTTTTTGGGTCCCTTCGTGAAATGGCTCTTCACTAGTTGATTTTTTAACGCCGGGCCTCTTCTATATGTGATCAGGGACTGTGTCGATTTATTGGTCCGATAATGTTGTCAGCTTTTAAAACCCTCCAATTTTTTCTAAAAATCTGAAAAATCTCTGTGGAACCGGCCGTGTACCCTGTTATATTCAGACCGTTCCTTTGGATTCTAAAGTGACCTTGTGTCTTCCCTGTTTCTAGCAGGAGATCTTTCCTTTCTACATTTTTTATTTTCATTTTAGCATTTACCAGAGTCTCATCTCTATACTCTCGAATCTCAAACCTGTGTACTGCATCTTTGCTTTCCTTTTGAAAATCCTCCTCTAGTGAACAGTTTCGCTTTAACCTCACTAGTTCTACACAGGGAACACTATTTATGATGCTCTTTGGATGAAAACTGTCTGCGTGCAATGTGCTGTTCCCAGCTGTGGGTTTTCTATAGAGAGTTGTTTCAATCTTAATGTCCTTTATATATACCATTAGATCCAAATAGGGCAAGTTTGTCCTGCTCATATACTCTGTGAATTTCAAATTTACGTTGTTATTGTTTAATGCTGTCACTTATCCCTTGCCTCTTCTACTGACTCTCTCCATACAATGAAGAGGTCGTCGATATACCGAGACCATAGAACGACTTTTTCAAGTCATACATAAAAAAAATATATATATATATATATATATATATATATATATATATATATATATAAAATCTCTGTGGAACCAGCCGTGTACTCTGTGATCAAGGCCTCTGTGAAGGCCGAAACGTCATGCTGAGGTGTGCCGTCTCCTCGAGGAAATAAAAATTATTGCTCACCTGAACCTGAGGTCTCCTCTCTTCTTCCTGCGCAGCGGTATCCAGGACTGGGCTCCGGGCGAGAGGTAGCAGGGATTGCTACATATATATATATATATATATATATATATATATATATATATATATATATATATATATATATATATATATATCAAAAAGAAGTCCTGAACCGCTGAATCCCAGAAGGCACCAAGCAGGTAACGACCTCTTGCCCAAGAATGAAAGCGCTCAATAACGGGCCATCCAACACAATGAAGTGCAAGCAGTCATATTTTATTCAGTGAAATTACGGGCAGCTGCCCTCCCTGACGCGTTTCGCTCTGACAAGCAGAGCTTGATCACATGACGCTCCACTGTAGGTTGTGCCTTATATGTGAAATAAAAGCCTATCAGCTTAAAAAACAAGACTGAAAGGTCAAATTGAAAGTGCATATAATACAAAGACCATATACAGATAACTAGGCAGTTCCAAGAGTGACACAAAGAAATGAAAGTGGCATGTTTACCTGAAAATTGTAAAATAAACAGTAAAGGAACCCCAATATTCGTGTTACAGCAAGAAATTATGGCAAGTGCCAGAAATCACTATCTGATCAATGAGTTCCAATTAGTAAGTCACAATTCTAATGTTGGCAGGTAGATCACCACAACCACAGAGCAAATGACAATGCTATCTAAATATTACAAATGTGTTCAAAAAATCAATTTTCAGAATTTTAAAGCTAGATTTCCCAAGTGGAAGAAATCATCATCATAACCACCTTAGACATTTTATAAAATCGATTTCAACATTCAATATGTTTCCTAGAAATTCATCTGAACATGGCGATATAAAGTGAAAAATAAAAAACAGAAAGAATTTTCAAATGGTTATTAAAACAGGACACTAGAACAGTTGAGCAGTGGCCCTCAGTAGATAGCCTAATAGATCATTTTATACAATGCAGACAATATTTATGCCACACAATTGATCAACAATACAGCAGCCGCTGATTTTCAACCATTCAACTTTTAGAAAAACTTTTTCAATTCATTTAAATTCAATTTACACAGAGATTATCACAGGAATTGTCATCAGAAGCATCCAAAATACTCAAAGCACATTATAAGAAGTTACTGAGCCCTTCATTAATATTCAATCCATTAGGGACTCTGGTATCTAACAATAAGATGAATTGTGTCTCCTTCTGCCTTAATAATTTCTCACGATCTCCACCCCTACTGGGATTAGGGACAGAGCCTAGGACAGTGTACTCCAAATCTTTGAGCTGGTTGTTGTGGATTGCTCGAAAGTGGCGTGCCACAGGATAATTATTGTCTGAATTGACAATGGCACGAATGTGCTGTAGAATACGTTTATTAACTGGGAGTTTCGTACTCCCAATGTATTCTAAATTGCATGTGTACCTAAATTTATAAATCACGAATTCAGAACGGCAAGTTAAATACTCACGAATTAGAATTCTTTTTTCGCTAAAGGCAGACTGATAATATGTGCCATTTTTCGCGAAAGTATTTACAACAAGGGGTGGTGAGGGACAGAGTCTCTGAATTAAGCAGAAAGCTCTCACCCAGTCAAGAGATCAGGGCTAGATCCAACACCGTTTTTTAGCTCACTGCACCATCCCAGTTTCAGAACCTGGCTGTATGCAAATTAGTCTGTTCCTGTCCCAGTGCATGATGGGAACAGGGCAAACCAAACTACAAAAGCCAATTCTTACACTGGGAAGGAAACAAGCTCCCGGGGACCGGTTTCTGGCATTACAGCCGTCTTCGGCCCGGTTTGCTTGAATCCTGATGGTGCAATGAGCAAGGGTCTCACATCTGAGAATACCCTTCCACGCTTAGGGTGGACAAAAATATTTACAACAAGGGGTGGTGAGGGACAGAGTCTCTGAATTAAGCAGAAAGCTCTCACCCAGCCAAGAGATCAGGGCTAGATCCAACACCGTTTTTTAGCTCACTGCACCATCCCAGTTTCAGAACCTGGCTGTATGCAAATTAGTCTGTTCCTGTCCCAGTGCATGATGGGAACAGGGCAAACCAAACTACAAAAGCCAATTCTTACACTGGGAAGGAAACAAGCTCCCGGGGACCGGTTTCTGGCATTACAGCCGTCTTCGGCCCGGTTTGCTTGAATCCTGATGGTGCAATGAGCAAGGGTCTCACATCTGAGAATACCCTTCCACGCTTAGGGTGGACAAAAATATTTACAACAAGGGGTGGTGAGGGACAGAGTCTCTGAATTAAGCAGAAAGCTCTCACCCAGTCAAGAGATCAGGGCTAGATCCAACACCGTTTTTTAGCTCACTGCACCATCCCAGTTTCAGAACCTGGCTGTATGCAAATTAGTCTGTTCCTGTCCCAGTGCATGATGGGAACAGGGCAAACCAAACTACAAAAGCCAATTCTTACACTGGGAAGGAAACAAGCTCCCGGGGACCGGTTTCTGGCATTACAGCCGTCTTCGGCCCGGTTTGCTTGAATCCTGATGGTGCAATGAGCAAGGGTCTCACATCTGAGAATACCCTTCCACGCTTAGGGTGGACAAAAATATTTACAACAAGGGGTGGTGAGGGATAGAGTCTCTGAATTAAGCAGAAAGCTCTCACCCAGTCAAGAGATCAGGGCTAGATCCAACACCGTTTTTTAGCTCACTGCACCATCCCAGTTTCAGAACCTGGCTGTATGCAAATTAGTCTGTTCCTGTCCCAGTGCATGATGGGAACAGGGCAAACCAAACTACAAAAGCCAATTCTTACACTGGGAAGGAAACAAGCTCCCGGGGACCGGTTTCTGGCATTACAGCCGTCTTCGGCCCGGTTTGCTTGAATCCTGATGGTGCAATGAGCAAGGGTCTCACATCTGAGAATACCCTTCCACGCTTAGGGTGGACAAAAATATTTACAACAAGGGGTGGTGAGGGACAGAGTCTCTGAATTAAGCAGAAAGCTCTCACCCAGTCAAGAGATCAGGGCTAGATCCAACACCGTTTTTTAGCTCACTGCACCATCCCAGTTTCAGAACCTGGCTGTATGCAAATTAGTCTGTTCCTGTCCCAGTGCATGATGGGAACAGGGCAAACCAAACTACAAAAGCCAATTCTTACACTGGGAAGGAAACAAGCTCCCGGGGACCGGTTTCTGGCATTACAGCCGTCTTCGGCCCGGTTTGCTTGAATCCTGATGGTGCAATGAGCAAGGGTCTCACATCTGAGAATACCCTTCCACGCTTAGGGTGGACAAAAATATTTACAACAAGGGGTGGTGAGGGACAGAGTCTCTGAATTAAGCAGAAAGCTCTCACCCAGTCAAGAGATCAGGGCTAGATCCAACACCGTTTTTTTAGCTCACTGCACCATCCCAGTTTCAGAACCTGGCTGTATGCAAATTAGTCTGTTCCTGTCCCAGTGCATGATGGGAACAGGGCAAACCAAACTACAAAAGCCAATTCTTACACTGGGAAGGAAACAAGCTCCCGGGGACCGGTTTCTGGCATTACAGCCGTCTTCGGCCCGGTTTGCTTGACTCCTGATGGTGCAATGAGCAAGGGTCTCACATCTGAGAATACCCTTCCACGCTTAGGGTGGACAAAAATATTTACAACAAGGGGTGGTGAGGGACAGAGTCTCTGAATTAAGCAGAAAGCTCTCACCCAGTCAAGAGATCAGGGCTAGATCCAACACCGTTTTTTAGCTCACTGAACCATCCCAGTTTCAGAACCTGGCTGTATGCAAATTAGTCTGTTCCTGTCCCAGTGCATGATGGGAACAGGGCAAACCAAACTACAAAAGCCAATTCTTACACTGGGAAGGAAACAAGCTCCCGGGGACCGGTTTCTGGCATTACAGCCGTCTTCGGCCCGGTTTGCTTGAATCCTGATGGTGCAATGAGCAAGGGTCTCACATCTGAGAATACCCTTCCACGCTTAGGGTGGACAAAAATATTTACAACAAGGGGTGGTGAGGGACAGAGTCTCTGAATTAAGCAGAAAGCTCTCACCCAGTCAAGAGATCAGGGCTAGATCCAACACCGTTTTTTAGCTCACTGCACCATCCCAGTTTCAGAACCTGGCTGTATGCAAATTAGTCTGTTCCTGTCCCAGTGCATGATGGGAACAGGGCAAACCAAACTACAAAAGCCAATTCTTACACTGGGAAGGAAACAAGCTCCCGGGGACCGGTTTCTGGCATTACAGCCGTCTTCGGCCCGGTTTGCTTGAATCCTGATGGTGCAATGAGCAAGGGTCTCACATCTGAGAATACCCTTCCACGCTTAGGGTGGACAAAAATTTTTTTACAACAAGGGGTGGTGAGGGACAGAGTCTCTGAATTAAGCAGAAAGCTCTCACCCAGTCAAGAGATCAGGGCTAGATCCAACACCGTTTTTTAGCTCACTGCACCATCCCAGTTTCAGAACCTGGCTGTATGCAAATTAGTCTGTTCCTGTCCCAGTGCATGATGGGAACAGGGCAAACCAAACTACAAAAGCCAATTCTTACACTGGGAAGGAAACAAGCTCCCGGGGACCGGTTTCTGGCATTACAGCCGTCTTCGGCCCGGTTTGCTTGAATCCTGATGGTGCAATGAGCAAGGGTCTCACATCTGAGAATACCCTTCCACGCTTAGGGTGGACAAAAATATTTACAACAAGGGGTGGTGAGGGACAGAGTCTCTGAATTAAGCAGAAAGCTCTCACCCAGTCAAGAGATCAGGGCTAGATCCAACACCGTTTTTTAGCTCACTGCACCATCCCAGTTTCAGAACCTGGCTGTATGCAAATTAGTCTGTTCCTGTCCCAGTGCATGATGGGAACAGGGCAAACCAAACTACAAAAGCCAATTCTTACACTGGGAAGGAAACAAGCTCCCGGGGACCGGTTTCTGGCATTACAGCCGTCTTCGGCCCGGTTTGCTTGAATCCTGATGGTGCAATGAGCAAGGGTCTCACATCTGAGAATACCCTTCCACGCTTAGGGTGGACAAAAATATTTACAACAAGGGGTGGTGAGGGACAGAGTCTCTGAATTAAGCAGAAAGCTCTCACCCAGTCAAGAGATCAGGGCTAGATCCAACACCGTTTTTTAGCTCACTGCACCATCCCAGTTTCAGAACCTGGCTGTATGCAAATTAGTCTGTTCCTGTCCCAGTGCATGATGGGAACAGGGCAAACCAAACTACAAAAGCCAATTCTTACACTGGGAAGGAAACAAGCTCCCGGGGACCGGTTTCTGGCATTACAGCCGTCTTCGGCCCGGTTTGCTTGAATCCTGATGGTGCAATGAGCAAGGGTCTCACATCTGAGAATACCCTTCCACGCTTAGGGTGGACAAAAATATTTACAACAAGGGGTGGTGAGGGACAGAGTCTCTGAATTAAGCAGAAAGCTCTCACCCAGTCAAGAGATCAGGGCTAGATCCAACACCGTTTTTTAGCTCACTGCACCATCCCAGTTTCAGAACCTGGCTGTATGCAAATTAGTCTGTTCCTGTCCCAGTGCATGATGGGAACAGGGCAAACCAAACTACAAAAGCCAATTCTTACACTGGGAAGGAAACAAGCTCCCGGGGACCGGTTTCTGGCATTACAGCCGTCTTCGGCCCGGTTTGCTTGAATCCTGATGGTGCAATGAGCAAGGGTCTCACATCTGAGAATACCCTTCCACGCTTAGGGTGGACAAAAATATTTACAACAAGGGGTGGTGAGGGACAGAGTCTCTGAATTAAGCAGAAAGCTCTCACCCAGTCAAGAGATCAGGGCTAGATCCAACACCGTTTTTTAGCTCACTGCACCATCCCAGTTTCAGAACCTGGCTGTATGCAAATTAGTCTGTTCCTGTCCCAGTGCATGATGGGAACAGGGCAAACCAAACTACAAAAGCCAATTCTTACACTGGGAAGGAAACAAGCTCCCGGGGACCGGTTTCTGGCATTACAGCCGTCTTCGGCCCGGTTTGCTTGAATCCTGATGGTGCAATGAGCAAGGGTCTCACATCTGAGAATACCCTTCCACGCTTAGGGTGGACAAAAATATTTACAACAAGGGGTGGTGAGGGACAGAGTCTCTGAATTAAGCAGAAAGCTCTCACCCAGTCAAGAGATCAGGGCTAGATCCAACACCGTTTTTTAGCTCACTGCACCATCCCAGTTTCAGAACCTGGCTGTATGCAAATTAGTCTGTTCCTGTCCCAGTGCATGATGGGAACAGGGCAAACCAAACTACAAAAGCCAATTCTTACACTGGGAAGGAAACAAGCTCCCGGGGACCGGTTTCTGGCATTACAGCCGTCTTCGGCCCGGTTTGCTTGACTCCTGATGGTGCAATGAGCAAGGGTCTCACATCTGAGAATACCCTTCCACGCTTAGGGTGGACAAAAATATTTACAACAAGGGGTGGTGAGGGACAGAGTCTCTGAATTAAGCAGAAAGCTCTCACCCAGTCAAGAGATCAGGGCTAGATCCAACACCGTTTTTTAGCTCACTGCACCATCCCAGTTTCAGAACCTGGCTGTATGCAAATTAGTCTGTTCCTGTCCCAGTGCATGATGGGAACAGGGCAAACCAAACTACAAAAGCCAATTCTTACACTGGGAAGGAAACAAGCTCCCGGGGACCGGTTTCTGGCATTACAGCCGTCTTCGGCCCGGTTTGCTTGAATCCTGATGGTGCAATGAGCAAGGGTCTCACATCTGAGAATACCCTTCCACGCTTAGGGTGGACAAAAATATTTACAACAAGGGGTGGTGAGGGACAGAGTCTCTGAATTAAGCAGAAAGCTCTCACCCAGTCAAGAGATCAGGGCTAGATCCAACACCGTTTTTTAGCTCACTGCACCATCCCAGTTTCAGAACCTGGCTGTATGCAAATTAGTCTGTTCCTGTCCCAGTGCATGATGGGAACAGGGCAAACCAAACTACAAAAGCCAATTCTTACACTGGGAAGGAAACAAGCTCCCGGGGACCGGTTTCTGGCATTACAGCCGTCTTCGGCCCGGTTTGCTTGAATCCTGATGGTGCAATGAGCAAGGGTCTCACATCTGAGAATACCCTTCCACGCTTAGGGTGGACAAAAATATTTACAACAAGGGGTGGTGAGGGACAGAGTCTCTGAATTAAGCAGAAAGCTCTCACCCAGTCAAGAGATCAGGGCTAGATCCAACACCGTTTTTTAGCTCACTGCACCATCCCAGTTTCAGAACCTGGCTGTATGCAAATTAGTCTGTTCCTGTCCCAGTGCATGATGGGAACAGGGCAAACCAAACTACAAAAGCCAATTCTTACACTGGGAAGGAAACAAGCTCCCGGGGACCGGTTTCTGGCATTACAGCCGTCTTCGGCCCGGTTTGCTTGAATCCTGATGGTGCAATGAGCAAGGGTCTCACATCTGAGAATACCCTTCCACGCTTAGGGTGGACAAAAATGTTTACAACAAGGGGTGGTGAGGGACAGAGTCTCTGAATTAAGCAGAAAGCTCTCACCCAGTCAAGAGATCAGGGCTAGATCCAACACCGTTTTTTAGCTCACTGCACCATCCCAGTTTCAGAACCTGGCTGTATGCAAATTAGTCTGTTCCTGTCCCAGTGCATGATGGGAACAGGGCAAACCAAACTACAAAAGCCAATTCTTACACTGGGAAGGAAACAAGCTCCCGGGGACCGGTTTCTGGCATTACAGCCGTCTTCGGCCCGGTTTGCTTGAATCCTGATGGTGCAATGAGCAAGGGTCTCACATCTGAGAATACCCTTCCACGCTTAGGGTGGACAAAAATATTTACAACAAGGGGTGGTGAGGGACAGAGTCTCTGAATTAAGCAGAAAGCTCTCACCCAGTCAAGAGATCAGGGCTAGATCCAACACCGTTTTTTAGCTCACTGCACCATCCCAGTTTCAGAACCTGGCTGTATGCAAATTAGTCTGTTCCTGTCCCAGTGCATGATGGGAACAGGGCAAACCAAACTACAAAAGCCAATTCTTACACTGGGAAGGAAACAAGCTCCCGGGTACCGGTTTCTGGCATTACAGCCGTCTTCGGCCCGGTTTGCTTGAATCCTGATGGTGCAATGAGCAAGGGTCTCACATCTGAGAATACCCTTCCACGCTTAGGGTGGACAAAAATATTTACAACAAGGGGTGGTGAGGGACAGAGTCTCTGAATTAAGCAGAAAGCTCTCACCCAGTCAAGAGATCAGGGCTAGATCCAACACCGTTTTTTAGCTCACTGCACCATCCCAGTTTCAGAACCTGGCTGTATGCAAATTAGTCTGTTCCTGTCCCAGTGCATGATGGGAACAGGGCAAACCAAACTACAAAAGCCAATTCTTACACTGGGAAGGAAACAAGCTCCCGGGGACCGGTTTCTGGCATTACAGCCGTCTTCGGCCCGGTTTGCTTGAATCCTGATGGTGCAATGAGCAAGGGTCTCACATCTGAGAATACCCTTCCACGCTTAGGGTGGACAAAAATATTTACAACAAGGGGTGGTGAGGGACAGAGTCTCTGAATTAAGCAGAAAGCTCTCACCCAGTCAAGAGATCAGGGCTAGATCCAACACCGTTTTTTAGCTCACTGCACCATCCCAGTTTCAGAACCTGGCTGTATGCAAATTAGTCTGTTCCTGTCCCAGTGCATGATGGGAACAGGGCAAACCAAACTACAAAAGCCAATTCTTACACTGGGAAGGAAACAAGCTCCCGGGGACCGGTTTCTGGCATTACAGCCGTCTTCGGCCCGGTTTGCTTGAACCCTGATGGTGCAATGAGCAAGGGTCTCACATCTGAGAATACCCTTCCACGCTTAGGGTGGACAAAATTTTTTTTACAACAAGGGGTGGTGAGGGACAGAGTCTCTGAATTAAGCAGAAAACTCTCACCCAGTCAAGAGATCAGGGCTAGATCCAACACCGTTTTTTAGCTCACTGCACCATCCCAGTTTCAGAACCTGGCTGTATGCAAATTAGTCTGTTCCTGTCCCAGTGCATGATGGGAACAGGGCAAACCAAACTACAAAAGCCAATTCTTACACTGGGAAGGAAACAAGCTCCCGGGGACCGGTTTCTGGCATTACAGCCGTCTTCGGCCCGGTTTGCTTGAATCCTGATGGTGCAATGAGCAAGGGTCTCACATCTGAGAATACCCTTCCACGCTTAGGGTGGACAAAAATATTTACAACAAGGGGTGGTGAGGGACAGAGTCTCTGAATTAAGCAGAAAGCTCTCACCCAGTCAAGAGATCAGGGCTAGATCCAACACCGTTTTTTAGCTCACTGCACCATCCCAGTTTCAGAACCTGGCTGTATGCAAATTAGTCTGTTCCTGTCCCAGTGCATGATGGGAACAGGGCAAACCAAACTACAAAAGCCAATTCTTACACTGGGAAGGAAACAAGCTCCCGGGGACCGGTTTCTGGCATTACAGCCGTCTTCGGCCCGGTTTGCTTGAATCCTGATGGTGCAATGAGCAAGGGTCTCACATCTGAGAATACCCTTCCACGCTTAGGGTGGACAAAAATATTTACAACAAGGGGTGGTGAGGGACAGAGTCTCTGAATTAAGCAGAAAGCTCTCACCCAGTCAAGAGATCAGGGCTAGATCCAACACCGTTTTTTAGCTCACTGCACCATCCCAGTTTCAGAACCTGGCTGTATGCAAATTAGTCTGTTCCTGTCCCAGTGCATGATGGGAACAGGGCAAACCAAACTACAAAAGCCAATTCTTACACTGGGAAGGAAACAAGCTCCCGGGGACCGGTTTCTGGCATTACAGCCGTCTTCGGCCCGGTTTGCTTGAATCCTGATGGTGCAATGAGCAAGGGTCTCACATCTGAGAATACCCTTCCACGCTTAGGGTGGACAAAAATATTTACAACAAGGGGTGGTGAGGGACAGAGTCTCTGAATTAAGCAGAAAGCTCTCACCCAGTCAAGAGATCAGGGCTAGATCCAACACCGTCTTTAGCTCACTGCACCATCCCAGTTT